>NW_027397074.1:57344753-57457253 GCF_003265705.2 Callorhinus ursinus
ATTTAAAATAAGAAATATTTCCTGTTACATAAGAATCATATATAACTTGTAAATTAATACTTCACAATACTGATTATTTTCAAATAGCTTACCTACAAGTGGAATAATGCTCATGAAAATAAGGCAGGTTTCATTTTGCTTCTCAGATATATTCCAGTACCAAAAGGTTAATTTTAAGTAATACAATCTTATAAAAATGCGAAATCTATACAATCCTGTTGAGATTTTAAGACAATTAGACTCAATAAAATGTTAGGAATAAATTTTGTTTTTTGGAATGAAGTGCTTTTGTTTTTATTTTAATTCTCATTTTTTCTCTTCATGTTCTGCAAAATTCTCTAAACTGCTAAGGGCTTGAGATTTCAGGATATATTCCAAAAAGTGTGAAAGTTCAAAATATTTTCTTCCTTTCTTTTAGCTATTGAAGAAGAGAAAATAGCTTTTAAAAGTTTGATATTTTCAATGATAGCATCATTTTTCTCTTTGGTCATGTGATGAAGACTATTTATCTAAACATAGTCCATTTAAAACAACACACAAACCCATTTAATCATTTTCCCTTCATCGGAGTCACTGAATTATTGTTCAAGCTTGTCTTCTGTGTATTCTTACCTGATGAAACGGTTTAGTTGACATCCTGTATTTTCAATTTACTCCTAAAAAATTCCCTCTGAACTTTCAAGCCATAGAAACTGAGTATCTAAAAGTTCTATGAACATTTTTTTTCCCTGTTTCATATCTTCCTTATAATGATGTTTAGCCAGGTTTCATATATGGAGGCATTTCCTTCCCAGGTGGTAAAATGACTAGGGCTAGAAAATTGTGCCTTTATCTTAGATTTGAAGATGGGTATGTCTTTTCAGTAGATTTCAATTTTGGAAATGCCTTAATATTGTTTCTACCACACTGATCTATTTTCGTTGTCTAGGAAGGAGCCTGTAATTCAACGTTGATACCATAAGTCCACGAAACAGGAGAAACTACAATGAAAATTCCTCCCTTTCCTTCTCCTTTACTCTGTATCTTCTTGCTTAATTTCATTTTACTTTCCTTCACCGTGAAATAGGGGCTGTAGTTATTTGTCTGGGCAGCTATGAGAAGTTTGGTAGCTGTGGCCATCCTTCCAGAGTGTTGCTTGATCCTGATCCTGTTAAGGACTGGTTGCACCCTACACTTCCCCCACCACAGCACCACATTATAATGAAATGCACACACGCATATTTGACTCTCCCAAGCCAGGACTATATCTATTTCATTTCCCACCTCTATCACCTACAAAAATGTCTAATAAATGGCAGGCCCTTGGTAAATGTTGACTGAACAAAATATGAAGCGGGGCTGAGAGTCCCAGCATTAAGCTAATAGTTGTTGTCAGACCCATAACCTTAGCATGGTAGGTCAGAGGAAGATGTGCTGTCCCTGTGCTAGCATGATAACAGCACTAGAGGAGATGTCTGTCTCTCTCTCCGCTAGGCATCATGTTCACTCTAGCCTTTGAGAGTCATAATAAAGGAAACCTGCTGAAACAGATATGTGGTCTCCTATTCATTCTACTAGATCATCACTTGAATGGATTCGCTGGCCAAGCTATAACCACTGGATATTGTGACACATTTATTGGCCTAAATATGTGCCAGGCATGGGAAGTACTCCAAACACCTTCTTTTTTCCTTACTTTCCATATCCAGTCCATCACCAGCCCTGGTTATAAAGGTGGACTCTGGAACCAGAATGCCTGGGTTCAAAGCCCGACTCTACCACTGATGAGCAGTGTGACCTTGGGAAAATGACAGTTTCTCGGTGCTCCAGTTTCTTCATTTGTATGACAGAGAAAATAGTAATACCCAATCCAGTGATTTCTTCCAAGTATTAATTGAGTTAAAATATGTATCTACTTAAAATAGCAGCATTCAGGCATGATTTATTTATCTAATCTACTCTTTTCTATTCAAACCCTGTAGCTATTATATCTTAGATCACTACTACATCCTTTCCTGCCTGGAATGGCCTCCTTGCCTCTAAGATCCCTTGCTTTAAACTGTCCTCCAAATACTTCTAGGTTTTATCACTGTTAACTCTGCATTTGCCAGAGTCACCTTTCTAGAAAAACCACTGATCTGTCTCTTGCTTAAAACCTCTCATTGACTTCCCATACAAAGTCATCATGCTTTAATAAATTTCTACATATTCATGTTAATCTTCCTTTATTCAGCCTCCCACCCATTTGCTTCAACCCTAAACTGCAGTCAACCAGATTCTTAATAATTTCCAATATTCAACATGCCCTTTCTCTTCTCATACATCTTTGTGTATGTCCTGTGCACTAGAAAATGTACCACTGTTAAGACAACTCCAAAACTCTCCTCTGGGAAGCTGTTTCTGATTCTTTAAATTCACACCTCCTTGCCTCACCCCTGCAACACTCATCACACCAGTTTTGAAGTATTCATTTGTATGTCTCCCTAAAGTGAATTTCTTGGGAGCAAGGTCAATAAATTTTCCGTCATTATGTATTAGGCCTCTAAACCCATGATTGGCAATTAAATAAATGATTATTGAATGAATGAATTTGTGCCTGCTTGCTTTTCCTAATGGCTGGCTTAATTATAACATACCATTACTGTAAGTCGATCCACTATTTGCTTTGATCAAGGTAAATATTAAAAATCCTTAAAGCAAAATTTCATAGAACCTAAAATTATGTGCTATCTGGCTTGTCAAGAGTAGTTCCTAAGAGGTGGTATAGTGTAATGCAGTGGTTCCCAAAGTGTGATCTCTGGACCAGAGATGTCAATAATTACCTGGGGACTTGAGAGAAATACAAAGCTTTGGTCCTCTCTCCAGACATACTGAATCAGAAACTCCGGTGGGAATGGGGGTTGGGAAGCCCAGAAATCTGTGTTCTAACCAGCCCTCAAAGTGATCTGATGCACTCTCAAGTTTAAAAATCACTAGAGTAATTAAAGTAGACTGAAGCCAGACCACCTGGGTTTAATTACCAGCCCCACACATTACTCACAGTTAGACAGGAGAATGTTACTTAACCTCTCTGTATCTCAGTTTCTTCATCTATAAATTAAGAATGATAATAATTAGAATTGTTATGGTGATTAAATGAGTTAACACACAGAAAGCACTTACCACAGTGCTTAATCAGTTAACGATTGTTAATAAGTATTAGCTCTTATTCTTATAAAATCACTATCCTTATGAAATTTATACCCTATGAGAATATATTTTCATGCTGGTCAATACAACTACAGATAAGTTTGAGGAGAACCAGGGATGAACAAACAAGACTTCCAGTTCAGTAGAGGTCACTTTACTTCCTCTCACAGGTCCACAATTATATATGAGATTCAGTAAACGAAAAAAAGTAGAATCTGTTTTCTATTCTAATTAGTTGTGCTCAAGTCTAATAAATGCTGCTTTTGGTTTTCATAACATATCTTCTTAGTTTTATAACCTCTCTTTCTGTATTATTCAGTAGTTTTGTGCTTGAGAATAGTCACTGCTTATCAAAATGAATACCATCCCTCAAAAAGAAAGGAATTTGAAGAAAAAAAACACTCCCAAAATGCAAAATTGTTTAAAAAATATTTAGGTGAAAAAATGTTTTGATGTAGGCAGAATATTTTGAAACACTATTTTTCTAGAAAATAGAATGCTTGTCCATTGTGCCCACTATTAGATTCTGTCCAACTTCTCAACATCTTGCAAATATTTAACAGCGCTGCAATATCTGAATTCTTAAAATTAAAGAAATAGTTTAAAATTAAAGAATAGCAAAGTGACAAAATGTACAGGTACAAAATTTTACAAGAAGATGACTAGAAGTATTTCTTGCTTTCACTACCAGTTAGAAAACTGCATTTATACTTGTTTTTGTTTATAAGATTATTCAGTTAGAGCCACTATTTTGCTTTTGCCACTATTATCTTGAGGAGAGGGAAAATTATATACATTAGCCAAAGATACTTACATTCATATATCACAAGAGAGAGCTAAGTTTTAAATATATATGTTCCCTGGTAACACATAAAAAAGCAACTTCTCTAGGATTTAAATAAACCAATGACCTGACACACAATCCACTGTCCAACAATTCATAAACTATTATTTCAGAAAACTTCACATAAAGTATTTCTCAGATTTCTTAGAAATCTTTCCCATTCTTTTTCACATAAACATTTATTTTACTGATGTCTTAGCACACATAAGATTTATCATTCAAAGAGTTAATATGGAATTGAAGGCTTATACCTCAACTATAGAATTTAAATTCTTTTGAATGTACCATAACCAGGACATGACTGAAGATGAAAATCTTAAAAGAGATAAATAATCTTGTGATTAAAACTGTAAGGAGATGAATAAGGCTACAGTAAAAAAAAAAAAAAAAAAACTCGCTGAATAGCATGTTTAATTTTAGGTATCCCAATTTGAGAAGGCAAATTAAAGAAAGTTTCAAAAATTCAAAACGATTAAGAGAAAAGGTGACAGTAATTAATGAAGAAAGCTTACAGGATCTCACTTGATAGAACATGGCGAAGCAGTGCTTAGAGATAAAGATAATTTACTGATATTTAAGGAATGTGAACAATGAGAAAGAATATCATTTTCTAAAAATATTGGTACAGTGGGAACAATTAGGGATCTTAGGGGGAATTTTTAAGGGAAAAAAATGAAAAGAACCCAAGAAGAAAACTGGATGATGATATGAATTTATAGCTTAGGTCTATAACACTAAAACAACCTGTTTCGGTAGTTGACTGATTCCCATGTTGGCTGATTTTTGTGTGTATAAATATAGTACAGAGAGTGTAATGGTGTTTTAAAGAAAACTAGTGGAGAAAATCAGGCCCAACTTTTGATATCCTGAAATTCACAATCAGTAAACACAGAAATACAATGTAAATACCTTGCTTACAAACACTAAGTTACTATTTTGAAATCCCTGATAATTAGCCTTAGAAGAGTCCTATGTTAATATATCAGCATTAAAAATACATTAAACAAAAAATGTCCTCTGGATAAATAGAAAACTCCTAGCACTGTAAGAGATCTTTTGAGTTAACTCATGAAGGAAACTCTTTATCTCCTGAGAGATGTATCAGACTTTACACAAGGTGTTTGTTACAGAAGTTTCATGCATAGGCTGTCTGATACCAGACACAATGTAGATGAAGTTAAAAGAGAAATGAATATGGATTCTGAAAATGGGATTCTAGAATGGGTTTGCTCACTTTGCTGGGCAATCTAAAGCAAGCCATCTCCTCTACAAGTCCCCGTTTTCCCATATCTATGATGAAAATAATGGTACTTGCCTGCCTAACTTAGGGAGATATAGGAATCATTTGGGTAAGATAATCTACACCAAATGCGCAGTAAAATAAAGCTCTAAATAAATAAAACATATTAAACAATTTTTATAAGAATCTTCATTTTGAGTAAAAAGATCATGCAAATAACTGTTAAATAACTGTTATTATTCATCCAAGTTCTTTGATTTCTTAAAATAGAGAAATGAGGTTGTTCTGGACTAAGATAAAGCTATTTACTACATGAACTGCATGGATAAAAGTCATTTTATAGTATTTAATCCTATAATTTCAGTCATTACTTATAAATCATGATTTATGTATTCAGGATGCTTACATGTCTGTTTTATGTTATCTACTGCTATATAACATGTGAGTCCAAAATACTATTTTATCATATCTCATGATTGTGTGGGTCACAAAGTTTGACAGGTCTCAGCTGAGCAATTCTCATGCTCCACTGACATCACTATGGTCATTTGGTTGTATTCTGCTAGTATCTGGTCTGATCTGGAAGTCCCACATGGCCTCCTTTACCTCCCTAGAACCTTGTTGAGGGCTGAACACATTAGCACCACTCTCCCTCTCCAGGTATTCCCATTGCCTCTCCACATAGTTTCTGCAGCATGAACTTCTTACATAAAACTGGACTTCTTACATGGCAACATGGGGCTCTAAGAAACCAAGATGGAACTGCCAGTCTTCTTAAAGGCTTGTGCAAGAAATGGCATTGCACCACTCCCAACATACTCTCTTGATCAGAGCAGTCGTAGACCAGCCCAGATTCCAAGAGAGAGAAAATAGACCCACCTCTGGCAGAGAGATGTGTCAAAAAATGTGTGGCCATCTTTAATTCCCACAATACATTTTTAAAGATAACTAAAGTATATATGTAATTAAAATCTCCTTGACTGAAATTTTTTTTCAGGTAAATCAAGAAAACCGTAGCTTTAAATTTACTTAAGTATTTCCATGCAGTCAAATCAGTACAATTATAAGTCATTTTATCAGAGATAGTTAAACCAGTTATGTACCTTGTTATGTGTCTTGACTTAGACTAATGTTTATAAGTACAAGATTAAAAGAAGAGTTCAATTTATTTGATATAGTCAGATATATGATTAAGCAATGGAATGAGTGGTTATTTATCTTAAGTAAACTGAGTCACCAGTGAGTCACTGCATGGGCCACATAGCTAAATTTACAGTTACTAACAGATCTGTATGTACTAATGTTTTAAGTAAACATGCATACATTAATAAGAAATTACTTAATTTACAGAATATCACTTGACAATATATATTTTGTATATTAATGAACAAGTTTGCCTTTTGCTCAAGTGTGAAGGTATTTTCTGACAGTAATTTAGCATATGTTCTTTAATGAGGACTTCATATCATAGATCTTAATCACTAAATTATTAACTAACGTTATCTAGAATTATATGCAAAGGCAACAGTATGCTTACTTTTTATTAAGAAGAGCATTCTAGAAAAAAAAATTCAGTTAATACAGGGATTGGTGTATTTGTAATACTCCCAGAATAGTCTACTTTCAGGCATTGAGTGTTCATTTGCCCAGAAGTCTGTATTACCTGGCATTTCCTCACAACTATATTTCTGACTTAACTTTATAATGATTAACCCATGATACTAAGTACTCTTAAGTAATATTTTTGTCTTCAAAGGAGGTCAAATAATGCGCTGTTTTAATGTCACACTTATTAGTTTTTGAAAAATCTATCAAGTATGGTAAATGTGTACATATATATTTATACATATACACAAACACAAATATTTATTCAGAGGGACAAAAGTGACACCAAAACTCATAGCTTGGCAACTTGTAAAATGGCTCTCTTGCTCCCCCTTCCTCAGTTTTTTATCTTCTACTTTTGTAATCTTATTCATATAAATAAAATACTAAATATCCAGTATAGGTCATTCTATATTCATAGGGGCAGAGCACCTCTATTTTTTAGTGGAGTGGTCACTGTCCAAATCTAACATGTGAACTACTGTCCCTGACTACACAGTTGAAAAGGGAGTGTTACTTAATTTGAGTGGCTGAAATAAAAATAAACAAAAATAGTTCTTAAATATCCATGTGCTTTATAAAATGGTATGTGTTTATTCAATCATTTAGTCATTCAACAAACTTCTTGCAGGCATTGGACCAGACACTGGGGATACAATGGTGAATAAAACATGGTTCTAGTCCTGAGTTAAAAAGCAAGGACAATAGAATAAAAAGCATTCCTGTATCCCATATAATGAACATAGCTTGTGCAAAGACACAAAGACAGAGAATGATGATCTGGGCAATTGCAAATTGATGGGAATGAACAAATATGAAGTATGTAGGTGCAGGGTGGGGAGTGGCAGTGAAAAGTAGAAACAATATCATAGAGATTCTTTTATATCGTGCTGAGGAGGTTGGATTTCTTTTTCTGCAAGTGATGAAAAGTAACGAATAAATAAACTAGCCATGGGATCTGATTTGTCATTTAGAAGTTTTACTCTGGGGACAATTTAGAGCAGGAGTCAAGAAACTACAACCCACCTGCCAAATCCATCAGCTGCTTTTTTTTGTAGAAGTTTTATTGGAGCATGCCACATCCATCTTTTTACAAGTGTTAATGGCTGCTTTCCTGCTGGAACTACAAAGTTGAGTAGTTGCAAAAGAGACTATGGATGCATAGCCTGAAATATTTACTGTTTGGCCCTTTCCAGAAAAGTTTGATCCTGATTTAGAGGACTGATTGGGCAGGCTGGAATTTGAGATTGAAAGAACAAGTAGGAAGTCAAAAATTGTGATGGTCTATACTAAATAAGTGGCAGTGAGAATGAAGAGAAGACATTCTGAGGATGTTTGTAATATAGAATAGCAGGAATTTTCGATTGATTAAATAAAGAATAAAGAGAAATCTAGGATGATTCATAGATTCTTGGCTTATGTCACTGGTTAGACTGTGGTAAAAGTGAAGGGAAATGGTAGATATTTTATACGTGTTCATTTTGGAGAACATTTAGATGAAAATACCTATGAGGCCCAAATTTTAGAAGAAAGTTCCAGGACACTAGATGGTAACTGAAGATTGGTTTTGCTGTCGTCATTAAATGGGATGTGTGAGAAGATGTGGTTGAGTAAGTAGAAAACCAAAGATGGGGCCGTAGGACATAACAACAGGAAAAATTTATGGGGAGGGAAGGAGCTGGTGGAAAGAAGTTGGAGATATGATGAAAATGTTTCTGTTAACAATCATGTTGTATAAGAGACATTTATTTTATTTTAAACTGTATTCTTTTATAGATAATGACTTGATATTTTAATGTGTAATCATATAGCACAATTAACTCAAGTTCTATGTAGAATTGAATTAAACTATAAGTGACATTAATCTCTTTTGATACCTTTTGAAAGTTGTGCAGATAGTTGGTATGAATATAAAACAAGAAAAAAATTTAACTCTAAAGGAAATAAAGTATTCTCAATCATGTTGTCAATGCATAGGTTTTATGGAACATATACTTAATAATGGTGTTTGGGAGATGAACCAGCAACTCTGTTACATCAGAGTGCCACAATGCATAATTATTTCCAGAAGACTTACATTGTAATTATACATGTTATTTAAAAATCCATGTGGTAAAATGACATGCTCCAATATGATTCTTTTATGATTGTAAACTCTGAGGTTTGTTACTAACTTACACACTTCAGATAAAACTATTAATCACATCATACTTTATCAGAGAAGCCTAACATTTAAAAAAGATTTTAACCTATAAATTTGTTATGAACCCACTTTATTTCAAACATAATTTTACAATTATTATTCTAGAACTTTAGAAGTTCAATTTTTAAAATGTTTAATGATTGCCCTATATTGTACTTGTAAAGTGAAAATAGCCCTATATGTGAATCATACTAATAGTGATGACTTATGAAAAGTTAAAGGGTGCTTAGTTGAGAAGATATAATTTCACTTAAGCAGTAAGATAGTGATACAACCAAGGTTAATATAGCATATTCTCTGCCAGTAATGTAATTTTATATAAATAAGATTTTGATGAATTGGAATCATCACTGAAACACATTATTATATCTATATATAATGCTATATAACCTGTAACTAAGATCAAAATAGTCTATTTAATTGCATAAAATTCCTCTCTATTGTATTCTAGTTAGTAAATGTGAAAACATGATAGAAGTTATTATGGAAGTAGTTTATTTTCTATTCTTATACACACATTATAAATAAACCCATTATTATAACTGGTATTAAAGAAACAATTATAAAATATAGAATTTGAAATTCACTCTCTAAAAATGACCTTTGCTAACTCTATTATAGATGGTGACTACATCACCTTGAGACCATGCTGTCAGTGAAGTTACCTCTACAAACTGGGGTGTGTGTGTGGGGGGAAGGTTTATATAAAGAATAGAATATTGAAATATTTTTTTCAGAGACAAGCTCTTCTATAGTTATTTCATTTTCTGGTTTTCAGAAGTCTTGCATTAAATGAGAACCTCAGTCGCTAGCTCCTGCATTTGCCTGTTTCTGGTGTTAATTATCTTTTGTTTGCCCTTGATAATCCTGAGGTTGGTATGCAGATGATATGAAGGCTGCAGAATCATCTCAAAGTGTAAAAAACAATGGCATTGTCAATTCTGCATCACAACACTTTATAAATTATGAATGTTATCCACATTAAGGAGAGTGGTAGACTTTTAAAATTACTTCCATGAATAGATTAAATTACAAGTATTATTACATTTCATTTTATTAAGTGCATCTTAGTAGTTATTAGAGCAAATGAACAAGTTCTCTCAATTACATAATAACATTAGAACTAAAAATTATGCATCAACACTCCCAGATGCATAATGGAGCATTGTATATTAATCACTCTAAACAATATTTTTGAGTTTATATAAAGGCAATTATTACCTATTGAACAATAACATTACTTTATTGGTTTATTAAAATTCAGTTTAAAAACTACCTCTTTTATATAAAGCTCTAGGTATTTACAGTTTTTTTCAAAGAAACATAATGTATACAAGCAGTCCAGTTTACTTACATTTGATGATGCTTATCTTACTATGAAATCATAAAATTGTATAGTATAATGGGAAAACCATCACTGAAATATGAAATCCTAGATTACTTACTCATATTATATGAAAACTAATTGAAAATTGTATTACTAAAAGTTTTACTTGTCCAATTTGAAAGTTATAGTTCAAGATCATAATGAATACTCTAATACATTCAAATTAGTGTTATTAGACTTGAAACAAAGAGTGACAAGTTATAAATATGATTATAATCAGCCTAGATTTATACTATCAATTTTATTTTTGCTAGTCTAGGTGACTCATGAATATCAATTTTCAATAGAAATATTTTTATATATATTTAATATTCTAAACTCATTTATTCTGTTTATTTTGGTTTAATTTAGGGTCTATGGTTTAAAAAGGATGGTTATTGAATTATTACAGAATATTATTTCAATGTTAGGAATTAAAATTTTTCATTTCTTATATTTCCTAAACTGTTTTGCTTTGATGTTAGAATCTTACTTATGTCAATAAAGCTTTTTATAAATTGAGTTAGAATTGCATATAACAGTTTCCAATGTCAACACTCCTTTTCATGAATGCACAAAACACTACCACAATGTCTTTCAGTGTGGTGGAAGACAACAATTAAGCTATCATTAATGTAACAAAATAAAGTTACTTTATATTTTTTGAACAACCATGGAACATGGACTTTCTATTAAGAATATGTGGCAACATCAGCTTAACTGACCTGAATTTGTGAATCCAGATTTTAAAAATAGTAAAATGAGTTAGTCTTTCCCATTGGTATCTTAATCATATTATTATTATCCTTTTGACCTAGCAGGCATATTATTTACATTATTTATAATAAAAGTAAAAATTATAATTTATAAAATAAGAAAAGGCAATTGTTATCTACTGATTGAGTAATATTATTTTGTTTATTAAAGTTCAATTTAAGATTTTTAAATAAGTATCTTTCAATTATGTGTATTTATATGTATATAGGTATATTTCTTATTTAAACTTACTACATGAATATGAATTTCTTAATTACACTTTTTCTAAATAAGGTCTGCTTTATTTCTATAAACTTTTCTAATGCTTCCAGGAGGAGAAAATATATAATATTTCATAGCAAGAAATATTCTAGGACTACACTGACAAAATGCACTTAGATATTTTTATTACTGTTGAAAGAGATTTGAGCCAATATGATTCATTCACCCAAGTATATTTAAAGTGAACAACAACAAATACTATCTCTAAGATATTTTTAAAACATTCACCTTTTTATGTTTTTCTAAAAACAGTATATACAATTTATAGGGCATAAAGCACAGCATAACTAAATTTTTCTTCATCTGCCTCCAGTTCTTTTTAGTTCCCATCTTGCTTGGGAAGTTTCAGATATGAAAGCGTTAATAATGTCTTTAAAAATTACTCTTATTCGAGGAGAAAAAATTACGTTACTTCTTAATCTTTCTAATTCTGTTCTCATAAGATGAACTTGGATTTGTTTCTTTAACACTGAATCCTTTTATAAAGACCTGATTTCTTTACTAATGAATTGAAAAAAATGACATCAGGTTCCTAGGTAAGTACTATTAACTAAGTCACACACAATAGTAACACTATCTCATGTAATAGACAATAAATATTTGATTCAGTCTTCTGCATATGTTTTGTTTTGTTTTTTTAAAGCAGCGATTAAGATAGCAGGTAAACAGCATGCAAAAGATTATGCAGTAGTTTGCAATCTGCCTTTCAAGCATCACTGAAAAATTTCTGCTAGGAAATGAAAGCCAGGCATAATTCACTAAAATTACACTGAACGCCTCTTGATCAATAGAGATAAATCTGGTTTTGTTGCTAAATCGATTTTCTCCTTTATAGAGATATATCGTCCTGATTGTTTTAAGAATAATTGTTTCACTAAGGATTTTTATGGTGATTAGGAAAAAGTAAACAAGAGAAAACTTAATGCAGCTCCTTGGCATTGCCAGAATTTCAAGTTAATTTGTTAGAGATAGCAATTGAGATTTATATCATTTTGGGCAATAATGTTTTCCTGAAAGAAATTCAGTGAGGTCGATTTCCTCTCAGAAATAAGCAACCACTGTGTTTGTTTTACTTCTATAAAATTTTCAGGTCTTGCCAATATAAATATTCACTAATGCACACTCTCTCTTCCAGCTTTTATCACTTTCCTTGATTTCTTGGCATAGATCACACTGAAAAAGTCCAGATAATTTTCTTTTTTTTTTTTTGTATTACAAAAATGTTTAGACTAGACTCAGAGACAAAGGTACACTCACTCCAAGGATTACTTACAGTGATGTTGCTACATTATTTCTTAAATCTAAATGTAAGAGGTGTGTGTGTGTGTGTGTGTGTGTGTTCCATCCAATTTCCAATTTTTACTAAAACATTGCATATTTTAAATATTCCATAAATAATTATTCAAATGCAATACACTTAAACACTGAGGATGAAAGAAAAAAACCAATTTAAGTAATAAATGATTATTTTATTTTTAAAAGAACTGAAACAAAAATTAAATATATTTTCCTGAATGGTTTTGGTAAAACAACCAGTATAATGCTAGATATATGTAAATAGATAATAAATACCAATATAATTTGATTTAATCCATATATCTGTATATTATCATTTATATGTCCCTTTATAGAAAGTATTTATTTTAATGAGCAACTGGAAATATTATTTATGGGAACTTAAATTAGCAAATTATGTGCATTTGTAAATAATATAATTTCTAAATAATATAGAAGGGCATCATTTTGAAATTTTACTAAAGTTGAAAGTTTAACGTGAGATATTCCTTTGGGTCAATAACAATCTCATTGGTATATATCTAAGATAATTATATTTCAGATAAACAACTGCTATTTTTCCATAACATAGTTAAAATATACAATGAGATTAAGTTGTAAATATTTTGTAAGAAAGCAAATCTTATACTTTGTTCCCACATGTACACACATACTGTAAAATAGAAACAAGGCATTTAATCAACCAATTCATGAATGTAACATTTTGAATTTATCAATATTTTTGCTTTTATTAGAAACAGAAATCCTAAACAATATTAGGGCATGGCTTCTTTTGAAAATGCAAAAGAAGTTGTATACTTAGCCTGCAAATTGTTCTTAAATACTATTTTTTTAAATGCCACAGAAATTTTCACCCATAAGAAGCTATTTAAGCCCCTCTGAGAAGCATCCCGCATGTATGTGTGTGCATGTGGGCACCCACGCTCACAAAGTTGTTCTGCCAGTAAAGTTTTGGCTTTTCAACAATTGCTTAGGTTAAGCTATCAGCTATGCATGGATCTCATCATATTTCTGCCGACTTTCTTAAAATTTCTTCAATATTGAGGAATATAGATTGTTATATTTACGTGTATCTTAAAATATAAATCATTTTTCCCTTCCATGACCTAAAAACTGTGGTAAATCAAACTCAGGGAAGCGAAGTGAAATCAAAGTAGTTGTGACTTCCAAACAGAAAACAATGTTATAAGTCAAAGACAGGAAGAGATGACAACTTCTCAGGCAGGGGTGTTGGTGTAGGAGCTGTGTATGGCATTGTTGTAACATTGAAATTTATGAGACATACTTCTCTGCTGTATTTGATGTGCTTCCTTTGACCTGACCCCAGCACTGTGTGTAGAAGGCGGCTGCAAGGTAATTCTTTCCTTGATTTCTTTGTAACAGATATAAATGAAATAAAAATGATCCAGTTGTATTTAGAAATGAAACATTTAGTGGAATATAAAAAGCATACTTGTAGGAAATTGTTACATATATTTATTTAAAAAGGAGTTTGCTCCATTGCTACAGTACCTGGATAATGGTTACTGCTCACATTACCTTTATAAACACTTTACTTCAGGGTTTCGCAGTTAAAAATAACATTAACCCTTTAAACAAGCTCCAAATTATTTGTGGAAAATTCATATGCCAGTGGTTATTTTTTCTCCTGGAAATGTGATAAGGCCAGAAGATATGCTTTGAGGTCACAGGCCACAAGTAACCTTATACATATTAACTATTCTGCTATATATCAATGCACCAAGATTTCAGCAGGCTCTGGAACATTAAACCTTCTGTCATTCTCGTCCCTACTGAGTTTGATTCTGCTGAGGTTTAGTGGAATTATAAACACATATGAAAATATGCAGAATATATTTCTTTTTTGAAGTGATTATAATGCGATGTTTCTGCACTGCCAGCATTCATAATAAAGCAAATGTGATGTTTCAGTGCAATATGACATCCACCATAATCTTATTAACATGTAAGCAGCATAAGACAAAACATGCACTGTAGTACCTGCTTTATTTAAAGGCATAGAACAAATAGA
Organism: Callorhinus ursinus; assembly: GCF_003265705.2. Classification (NCBI taxonomy): domain Eukaryota; kingdom Metazoa; phylum Chordata; class Mammalia; order Carnivora; family Otariidae; genus Callorhinus; species Callorhinus ursinus. The sequence continues at coordinate 57,359,546 of NW_027397074.1, forward strand.
TTTATTAATGTAAACTTTTACTATCTTTGGCAACAGGCACGTGCCATCAAGTTTGGAAACCCTGCAGTTTGCAGACAGGTTTGTCAAATGAAGGGTTTTAACAGTTGTTAAGTTCTCTCTCACAAATAAAACAATAATATCCAAAGTAACTAAGTGTAGTTTTAAATCGATTGATCATTTTGAACACCCAAAGAAGATGAATGACAGTGAGCAACATTTACCTGACACCCTTGAATATTTCACAGAGACAAGTTGATACGAGTTTGTATAAATACTAATATTAAGCAGAATTAGCTTTGGAAAAAAATAAAGAAATTGTACTGAGGTGAAAATTGTCACTGTCAGGAGAAATGAAGTTATATCAGAGAACAAGTGACATACAATTTTCTCTAGAGTGTTTTTAATAAAAATAGCTTTTCTTTGAATATTTTGAAGTCAGACATGAGAGGCAATCTGGGCGTTTGTCAGAGTTTGAGAGTGTGAAAAATTGCTGCCTTAAATCATTTAAGCTGAAAAGCAACTTCTTCCTGCTGAGATAATTTCACATTGACTTACCGTGCAAGCCCTTCAGGCATTCCCAGCTCAGAGCAGAAGTTTTCAAGGTAAAAACATAGAGCGAGAACATGGGAGAAGCTGGGACAAGGATCAGCAGCAACTCCAGGCGTTCAGGCACATCTGACTTTGATTAATTAGAGAGCTGCTTTTCTATTTCCACATGTACCGCCTGATGGAAAGGTAGACTGGACCGGGATACACAAACTTGGAGTTGACTCTGTTAGATATCAGCAGGTTTTGACATCTTCTACCGAGCTGGCGGAATCTCTGCTTAGGAGGACTAAATTTCTAAAGCACACTTTTAATTTATTCATTTTCCTAATGCAGAGAAATTATCTGAACTGCCATAGATTTGATTTTCAACACTGAATAAATCAGTTACTGTAAATGTTTAGGCTAGATGAATAGGCAGCTATCTTGCTGTATAATGAAGGATGAGTTATTTCCATTTTTTTAGAAAGTTTTTTGATACAACAATTCATCTTTATATTTAAGCACCACTCAACACGATTTTTTCTGTTTATTTTATTGAAAAAAATACTTTAATATGTGGGAAATCTTTTTATATTCCTCATTTGTTTTATATTCAATAAGATGTTTTCTTAAATCCTATAAAATTTTTAAAATTTAAGAGATAGTCCACCACTTAACATTCTTTAGAAAATTAACATGTGGGAAAAATCAGTCTAGAATGATTTAAAGCTACTAAAATTCACATAAGTTCAGTTAAAAAGAACATTTATTAAAAATCTAAACTATCTTAATTATCTGACCTTTGGAAAAATAAATATAAATGCATTCTTAATGCATAGCTTCATTTTAATTTCTTATTTCAGAAAAAAAATTACTTAAAACTAACCTTCTTGGTTTCCAGAAAGACATTTATTTTATTTATTTAAGACAACTTTTTTTTAAAAAAATGTGTTTTCTTAAATCCTTCATTACTCTGAATTCATTTATGTTACATAATGAAAGTTCTCCCCCTGCCTTTTTTCTTTTTGCTTATTTATCATGGAAACTGCTTTTTTATAAGTTTTATTTTATCTAGCAAATTTCATGATTGCTTATTACCTTTTTATGCTTCAGTTCCTAAATAAATCTGGCAGGTTAAGTGACAGCTTCAACCGAATTTCCACATGATACTGTTTCCATCTTAGACCTTTAGGTTCACAAGAGTTAAGGTTTAAACTGATCTTGATCAACATTCCCTCCATTTCTGGTTTGGGGATATAATAGACGAATACAGGCTTGATATCAATCACTTCTAAGGTAAATTCTGAGAAAGTCTTGCTGTGCATCAGCCAAGACATAGAGTCCTTAATGAAATAATAGGATCCTTAGTTATTATCATAATTTTTTTATAGAGAAGTCCTCACATCAGACATTGTCCCCTGCCTCTGTCAATCACATATTGCAATTAACTTATTAAATTGCACTTGAATTGGATTGACTACTAGAGAGGGGAAACTAGAAAGTTCTTGAAAACAGATTCTTCTTTTATAGCCTTCAAACACTTCTGAATCAGGGAATGTGAGATCTTGGTTTTCCTTTTATAGTGAATTAATTTTTTACTTTTAACTTAAATAGGAGAGATTTTTTTTAAAACTTCTTCAGTGAAATGGATACTTACAGTTTATCCCTTGTCCCTCCTCCCACCCTGACCCCAGAGGGGAAGTTGCAATTAACATGATGATTGAGATATGCTTAGTGTATTAACTATTACCAGTCCAATTCAATTCATCAAATATGAATTTAGCTTAAAATATGTGGAAAACACAAAGATAACACAGAATTCATGCCTCTAAGTAGCCCACTAATGAGTTATGGAATAAGGAAAGTAAATGACATGTGCCAAAGAGAGGTAAGAATAAAGTTTCAGGGGGGTTCGATGGAGGAAGAAATTAATCAACTTATAAACCCAACAAGAAAATATTTACTGACACATAGGACATGATTCCTGACCTCTAACAGCTCAGTTTAATGGTCGAAACACGTGTAAGCATAATGACCATGCAAAGTATACAAAGAATCAGTATTATAATAAAGGTAAAAACAGAATGTTAAGGTGACATACAGGAAGATATGAACAGAGCACTGAAGTTCCTGGGAGACCCAGAAAAGACTTCATGGTGGATATGACAGTTCAGAAGGACCATGAAGGCTTCCAGGAAAAGCAACAGCATTAAGCAAAGGAACAGAAGAGAGGATAGATCTGGCATGTCTGGGGCAAGGGGGAACCACCTACTGTGCCTGAAACATAAACACAGGGGCTGCAGTCGTTAAGCATGAACTACGAATTGCGGGACGACGAATTGCCAACACGAAATCACATAACCTTTAATATCATATACTTCTGAAATCTGACCTAAGGCATAGTTCTATTTGTGGAAAAGAATAAAGATAAAATGATGCATGTATTAATTAGGAATAGCTTGGGCTGCAAGACACTGAATAACTTCAAGTTTAAACAAAGAGCAGTTTATGAAGGAAGGTGGCAGCTGGCCAGCATTTCTGTGATTCTTTTGGTCACAACATGTCTACTACACATTTAGGAATAACACCCAAGTTCAAGTGAAAAAGCAGTCGGAAGGGTGAAGGGCTTTCTCCTTTTATTTAGAAAGAGAAGCCTCCCCCAAGAGACTTTACCTAATTTCTCATCAGCCAGAACTGGGTCCCATGTGTATCTCTAGCTGCAAGGGAGATTTGAAAATGAAGTATTCGACTTTCCAGCCTCATAGTAAAGTGGGAGGTAGGAGCAGCAGATTGAGAGTAAGGACTGAGTGAGACAACCTGCAGCATCTGGGATAGTACACTCTCCCTGGCTGTAGCTGGTGCCACATTTGTAAAATCGCATCAACTTCCCAGTGCAGCCCAAGCTCCACTGACTGTTTCCCAGATCCAACATCTAGGAGTACCAGAGGTCTACTCGTTCCTTTTATTCAAAATAGATTTCCTTCTTCTCCATACCATATTCCATGACCTTCTTAGGTAGACAAGACAATTGCAACATATTTTACTCAGGGGTCAGGAATCTGTCATTCATGGGACACCTTTATCAGGGATAGAACATTAGCCAGCTGTGTGACCACATCTAATCACTTTTTTCCTCTCCTGTCTCTGCTGCCTAGCCCCTCGCTGAAAGACAGCAAACGGAAATAAATCCAGCATAGCAGAATGACCCCTGGGGGAGGCTGACTTAAGCTTGAAAGAAGTGGGTACCTGGGTGGCTCAGTCAGTTAAGCGTCTGCCTTCGGCTCAGGTCATGATCCCAGAGTCCCAGGACTGAGCCCACATCAGGCTCCCTGCTCAGCGGGGAGTCTGCTTCTTCCTCTGACCCTCCCCCATCTTGTGCTCTCTCACTCTCTCTCTCTCAAATGAATAAAATCTTTAAAAAAAATAAAATAAAAATAAACTTGAAAGAAGCCTCTCTTACTTACTGGCTAAATGAGCTTCCTGAGCCTGTTTGTTTACCTGTGAAAGGCAAATCATAATAATGGTATCTATCTCAGGTGTGACATACAGATTAAGTGAAATAATAAATGAAAAGTGCTGTGCACAGTGTTGAGAACATATAATTGCCTAAAATTTTTGTTTTAAAAGTTTTATCTCCATTATAAAAATCAAATACTCTTTCACTCCCTTTATATAGTAGAAGTCTGAACTTGGTGCCCTACCTTTTAAAAGTTTTCTCCTAATTCAATAACTTACATCATATCCCTTTAAGTTCCTTTGTAAGTTAATGTAATTTCTCAGAAAACTAATTATTGGTAGCACCAATAGAATATTTCTAATTCATCACAAAAGGACCGCCTTTATGGTATATGATGATGTTGCTATTTCTTTCTGGTCTATGTTTTACTAGACTTACTGGGCTGCATTGGGGCAGATATCTCATGGTCAAAACAGAAGCAATAGGGCATATCTCCTCACAGTGAGAAGTATAACACTTTTATTATAGGTACTGAATGGCAAGTGGTCTTTAAAAGCTATAGAACGAGGTAAGAACTTATCCCAGAAAGTTTAAAAAGGTCTGAGGTCTCTCTTTTTCTTATCAAAAAATTATGATTAAAAATAGGGGAGAGGGTAACAACACCTCAAATTGCTTTAGACAATGTGACAAGAATGGTCTTCAAAATTTCACAGATATTACATTTGTGTGTACAAGCCTATAATCCCTTATCCATAATCATATTAGAAATCATAATTTTTCAATTTTATAAAGGAAATAGTGTGCATCTACCATATATTCTATAGCACAGGGCCTGAAATAGCACCCTATAATCAAAGGCATTTTATTGTTCAGAGAAATTTAAGGATATTCATGCTGCCTGGGATAAATTAGGAACTTTAGTTTTAATGTCAACTCAGATCATGTTTTGTACAAAACTAGTTGCAAAACAGAAAAGGTTTTCAGAGTGTATTGCATTTTAGAATTGTGATTAGAAGTTATGAACGTGTACATGTGTGTATAATTTATTACTGTATTATTTACAAATAGAAGAAACATTTAATTTAAATGAGAAAAATAATGATCTTTTCCTTTCAATAGACCCTAAGATGTAAAACAATCTTTGAATTAGAGATTTATTGTATTTATTATATTTATAGAGAAGTCCTACACTTCTTTAACCATGAATTTATTTATATTTCACTCTGATGAATGATGGTTTTGGAATTGTTTGCAAAAATGATAAAACGAGTTTTTAAAAATGGTTGAGAAAATTGGAACAAAGGAAAACTAAAAGTAAGACATCAGTAAAGCTACAGGCTAGACTCGAATGCAGAAATGAATTCCTCCTGGCCTCTACATCTGCTACAGGTAGATGACAAATGTAGCACTGAGCTTCCCAGAAGCCAATGCAAAGGAGAGGAAGGAGATGAGCTTTAAGTTTCCCACTGTCCATAAAATAAACACAGTGCAATCTCTTATGCACAGCAGAGCATTTTGTGAATCTGAGACTGGGAGTTTTCTTTTCACAGAGCTCCAAAAATTTCTCTACGGGCAGAAGTATCAAATTCTTCTTGGTTATTTGTCCTGTCCTTAAATGTTGACTTCTAGTGTAATAAAAGCCTTATTATACCCAAGAGCCAACTAATGAGGTTCCAGTGCACAGACCCCTGACTGGTAAAAGGTAGATGGAAAGAATGGGGTTAATTTTTTACAATTGGACTTCTTAGAGCTGGGCTTTTTGATTCAAACTTACGTTGTCTAGTGTTCTCTAGTAAGAACCATTGCCCACTATGGAAAATTTCACTTATGAAGGAGAGATTATGTCCTAGATATAAGACCGAGATGCACAACTACAGTCGGCCTGCAATCTATGTTGGAAAAATGGTGTTTAGTGTTTCTGAAACTTTTCATGTCTGTTTTACTTCTTTTGTTGCCCTCCCTTCCTGCCTCTCTCTGGAGATCTCAAAGCAGGGACCTGCCTCTGACAATAATTGACAGGCTTGAGGACACCAGGAAAGGCTGCGAAGGGTATGTACTACACACATCATGGTGTATGTGAATGGTGCTCCCTGGAGTCTGCAGCTAATATTTAGGGCCCTACACAGCTGCTCTCCTGTATCTGTAATACTCTTCGCCCTCCCCGCCCCGCCACACCTGGAATTCGTAGTCTGAGACTGGGTTTATAGATGGCATCTTCTCTGACCTTGAGTCAACTGGCTAGTTCCTTCCACAACTCTGAGAATTCTACTTCCTCTCAGACTCTTGTTTCATATCAAGGGTTCAATCTCCTTTCTAATTTCCCTCTGTGTCATTATATGAGCCTTTTATTTGTGTCAAATAGAATAGCATCAATAATTATAATTGACTTCTAGACCCAAAATATTCCAGTCTCTGAAGTAAAAGCTGGCAAATCATCACAGATAGATCCTTATTAATACTATTACCTTGATGTATTACCATACTAGATTCTAGTAATAAAGCAAATAATTTCTGAGAATGGGAGAGAAATAAAGAAAAATAGACAGCATGTCTTACAAAAGAAACAACATTCATCTTGTAACAAGTTCTTAATCCTATTCACTTATTTTAAATAGCCTGAGATCAAACATGTGTTTAACAAACAAAATGTTACATTTTGGTGAGTTGTTATAAATGTAAAGCTGAATGTTATCCCAGCCTTTGTTTCTGACCATTCGGCAGCCCATGAAACAGTACAGAGTCTTTCCTACCCTACATTGTCTCTCCTTGAAGACCATTACGATTTTATTCCACTTTTATAAGTTTGATTGATACTTGATAAACTATGTGTCAAAGCAGCAACTCCTCCTTATTATATTAAGAAGTAAAATATTGTCTGTAAACTTTCTTAGACACTTACATTTGACTCTTACAAAGAGAAAAATATGATTTTGACAGTACTGCAAAGTTAAATAAATTTTTGTGGAATTATCGATCCAGGATTTCAGATTATCTCTCTGACAGTGGTCTCTCCACTTGCCAAATGTTCTAAGTTAGGCATAAATCCTGATTGATGCAACTGATTGGGGAGACCTAGTTGTAAGTTTTTCACTGTTGAAAATATCATTACTTTATTATTTTCACTTTTCATATAGTTTCCTTGACTTAAACATAAAGTCTACAATGAGCTCATGATTGTAAATACACTCATTTCATCAGCTTCATGCTGTTCCTAATCAGTGTTTTTTTCCCAAATTTTTTACATTGTTATATATTTTCATATGCTCTCTTTGCACCCCACATGTCTCTTTTGTAATTAATTACAACTGCAGTTAATTACTTATTTAGGCTCTGTCCCCCTGCCGGATTACAAATCCCATGTCTCCTTCGCTGCAGTCCCCAGTTCCTAGAAAAGAGCCTGGCTAATCAAAGGTGTTCCAAGAACATTTGATATGAGTGCAAGCATGAGGGAGTAGATGAAGCAAAGCAACATACTTCCCGTAGGGAGCATTTAAAAAACATTTTGGTTTTAAACAAATCTCACATCTGTGTAGTTCAGCTTTATTTCCTTTTTAAGCCTCTGTACTTTGTGGGCAACTTAACTCATATGTTTTTATTAATCTACACTCAGGATGCTCAGAAAAGCTTGTTTGATGTCCAAGAAACTTCACAAAAGAAACAAAAACCACATCCTTTTATGAATGACATTTCTTTATTTTTTCCCCCCTTAGAATGGTTTAAAACTATTTTGTTCTCAGGTGAGTTCCACCCTAAATCTGAATTTCATCTAAATTCTAATTAATTTTTGAGGTACTCAGCATCCAAGGTTGGCAATGGTGGGAAAACTATTCCAGATTATAATCTGCAGAAAACTAAGGGGGCTGGTATGTTTCTAATCTACTTTTATTGGAGTTATTAAATTTTTAGCTATCTAAATATGTATAGATATTGACTACATTTCATACTCTATCCTCTTAGACTGGAGCACGATATACACAGTGACCCGAACTTCTTCTGATAACAATTATAAATTCTGCATAAATACATTCTTCTTACCACATAATATCCTCTCCATCATACTAACAACTTTAGCATGTTAGAAAGCAGAGCTGTCCCTCAGTACCTGTTCTCCATTTCCTCCTTCACAATTGCAATGCCTGATATGTAGCTGGACCATAGCTAAAAGACTAAACCGCCTGGCTCTCTATTGTAGTTTACCTTGTAGTTTACAGGTAAATACATTTTGACCAATAGGACTCACTGAAAATGTTTCTGACTTCCGGGAATTTTTCTTACAGGGAGGAGTCCTGCCCTTTTCCAGCTGCCTTCTTCTTTCCCGCTGGCTGCAATGCAGCACGACGCAGAAGGCTGGACCTTAAGCAGCCTCAATGAGAACCAGAAAGCAGAAGCCAGGAGCTGAAGGTGATGGTAAAAGCAAGCTAGATTCTAAATCCCTGCATATTTCATGAGGCTGCCAACACTCTGCGTTACCTATCTCTAGACTGACTTTATGCAAAAGAGAAGTAAATAACATCTTGTTTTGGCCATTCTTGTATTTGATTCTTTGATCTTACAGATAAATCTAATCCTAATTAAAAAAAAAGAAACCTAGGAAATAATTTAAAAAGACAAATAACATGAAAATGGTAGCAAAGTATTGTCTGCCTATGACATTGCCCAGGAGTCAAGGCAAGGGATTCTGGGAAATTTTGAAGAAACTGGTTATTGTTTTATCATTTTTATTTCCTAGATGTGCCAGTAAGGAATAGCTTTACTGTACATATCAGGTTTCTTCTGTCCTTCAAAAGAGGAAAAAAAAAACACTTTATGATTGGAGTATCAAGACATCTTAACCTAACAGTCACACTAAACTTTATTTATTCTGATTTGTTTTGCATTTTATTGTATATATTTTCATCCTTAATTATTTTCCACTTGCGTTCTTATTAACCTTTAGTCACCTTCTGTGTGGGAAGATCAGGAAATAAATATTTTGATGATGACCTGATGTATCAAATTAAATGAGGAGACTCCCTCTTCCATTTACAGTGCCTTCTCTCAGGCCAAGAGGCAGGTTATAAAGGGGGTGATGCCTGAAGGACAAAGACTGCCTTTTCATCATCCAGTAGGATATGTTTTAGGGCAAATGAGTAAAATGTATATGGATAGTTACTAAGCATTAAATGTAAATTGACCTTCTTCTGTTTGAATGCAAAAATTATTCTCCTCTAATAAAGTAAAGGACTTCATTCTTATGAAGCAAGAATAAATGAGCGCCCTGCCCATGAGGGTTGCTCTGTGGGCTAGAGATTCACAATGTGTTCAAAGACTACCTTCCATTTTACCTACATAAAAATTACTGAAATGATTAACACCTGATGATCTCCCAGGATCTTCACACATTCTTCCTCATAGATTTATCATGATATGAGATAATTTGTATATGGGCAAATCTGGGAGCAAAATAGAGATCATAATGCTGGCCATAAAAGCTCTCTCATAAGTAGCACTTCAACATGGAAATAAATAACCTTAAGTAAATCTCTGACACGTCTCTCCTCCCTATTTCTCTTCTTACAACTTTTGTTTACCTTCAGTTTATCTAAGGTGTAGAAGAGGATGATCTTTCCTTGGAGTGTCTTGTGAATCCTTTCTGATTGCAGAGCTGCTGCTAAGCATCAGCTATGTGTCACTGCTTCTTAGTTTCTAAGCCTGCAAAATGGACTTGAAAATGAAAAGATAGAAAAATCAGTGTATTATGCTAAGCTCATCATTTCAAAGGAATACACTGAAAAGGCAATATAATTTGTATCTCAATCAGAATAAATAATACTAAGTCTTCACATAAGAAATAGTAGACTCTCTGGGCCTTAACACTCAGCATGACATCTGGGCCACTGACCTACGTGAGTAAATGCCTGATTTTCATCAAGTGTGCATTCTGCTAGCTTTTAGGCAATGCCTTCTCTTCTAGCAGAGGAAACTCTATATTTTCCAAAAATGTTAAGAGCATGAAAAACAAGAAAAATGAAGAAAATGTAACCAACCAGAAGAGATTAAAGCCACATAGCAACTAAATGCAATGTGGTACCTTAGATTGGATCCTGCAACAGAAAAAGGAAATTAGTGCGGAAACTGGTAAAATCTGAATGAAGTCTTTATTTAACAGGATTTACCAATGTTAATTTCTTAGGTTTGACTATGATAAGATGCAAACATTAGGGGAACCTAGGTGAAGGGTACATATGTATAGAAATTACACTATTATTTCTAACTCTTCGGTAAATCTAAAATAATTTCAAAATAAAAATATTTTTTAAAGGGTGTACAAAAATCAATATACAACTTCATTTGGAGGATGGGAGAATAAGAAAGAGGTGTAAAAAACTAAAATGTTTATATCCTTTATGGGGAGCATATTATTTTTTAATTGATTAATCGAGAAAAAGCATAACAACGCTACAATCATATTACAATACACAAATGTATCAAATCAACATGCTGTATTAGCCTTACACAATGTTATCTGTCAAATATATTTCAATTAAAGAAAAAAGGAAAAAGCAGTCTATACATATAACTTTGAAATATGGACTTAAATACTAGACAGTAGGTCTACACGAATTGAAAGTAATTTTCTCTGGGACACAGGGATCAAAGGAGGGCTACCTTTTTCTTATTATTCTTATAAGTCTTTTAGCATAATTTGACTTTTATAATACAGTACATATAATTGTTTGGCTGTAAAGAATTAAAGTAATTTTAGAAATAAACAATAGGCCAGTAGATTTTTAAGGATCTGAAGTCTGAGATAATTTCAAGGGCCAGGACAAGACACCAGGTACCCCTCAGCAGTTATTGAGCATGAGACCTACTGCCTTCCAACAAAACTGCAGTGCCCAGCACTGATCAACACATATCTACTGTGCTATTTAAAAGTCTTATCCTACAATGTTACAAAAATCAACTACCTGGAAAGGGTTCGAAGCTCATGAAAATCAAGATGTCTTAGAAATATAATAGATACTTTAGAAGCTTGACATTCTGCCTTCTATCACAAAACATGGCTAAGTTCTACAAGGATCTATAAGCATAAAAAAGCACATCAGATGCTTGCAAAAGGTAGATAAAAATAAAATAAATATCTGGAAAAAAATGTTTTCTTTAGGAAGGCTAGGATTAGGAAATGAGATGCTATGGATTTTGAGGGCATACATTGCTGTGAGGGAGAAAGAACTAGGGAAGCTTTTATTTCAATTTTAAGGTTTCTTTTTTAGTCTTTCTACTCTTTTTCTCTCTTCCTGTTTCTAGTCATTATTATCCACCTACTTTCTATCTTTTCCTTCTCTTCTTTTTATTTACAATTTTCCATGTTTTTCATCTTACTTTCTTAAAGGAGGCCTCTTTTGAAGCGTGCCTTTTATCTCAATAACTAACAAGAAACACTATTAATAATAGAGACTCACATACTTCTCATATTCCTCAATATGCCACCTAATAGAACAGGAATAAGTAGTCTTTCATGGAGCCAGAGTAATACTGTTTTTCTGATATTTTGATGGTATTTTGGTGATTATCACATACTATTCATAAAAGACACCCCAAGGATTTTGAAATTCTTTAAAATGTTTAAAGGGAAAAAAAATAAAAAAGAAAAGAAAATGTTTAGAGTTAAAAAAATTAGATGTGGTTATTTTGCTACTATTTTACTGTTGTTTTTATCATTTTGTTTTTTCATAATTATTCTGAATTATTAAGATTCTAAGATTAACATTCTTGAAGATTTGACATGTAGGAATTTTTGAGAAGGAGAAATGATACATGTTACTAGTTCCTATGTAATGCTTCAATTTCTTTCCCTGTGTTTGTTTTTATGTTTTATTGCTAGATCCATCTGTAAAGAAAGACTGGAGTCTTTGCCTGAAGGAAAGAGTGTATGAATATGTAAATAATACTTTAATGTGATGAGATTTTCTTATTTGAATATAAATTTGATAGGTAGTGTTATCCTAAATATCAACACAGTTCAGAACCAGATGATCGCATTCTGTTAACTATTTCTAGATTCCATTTGCAACTGTGTGATTCACTGAACAAGTATATAAAGATTGAAACACAAAAACTGTATGCTTTTTATTTAAAGAAATCTATGCTTTTTTTCACTTCATGTATTTATTAAGCATAGATGAAGGCAAAAATTGAAATTTAAGGACAATCAGACACCTTATCACAGAGGATCAACACTGCATAGATTCTTATATTTTAAGTTCTTTTCCAGAGTGTGATTAATTTACCAAGGATGTGCCTACTTTCTTTATCCAAATTCAAAATTGAAGAAATCCCCTTCAATGTTTTATATGAAGGAAAAAATAGTAAACACTGTCATTAAAAATCACTGTACTACCAAGAAAACACACTGAACTATGGGAACTGGATTAGCACTTACATTCTTTACTTATCAAGAGATAGTTCATGGATAAGGTCACTGAAAATTTGGCCTTGGTGAAGAAAATCATGACTAACATTCAAGTGTATTTAATAAAAAAGGTCAGACAAGAATTTCAGCATTGAGAATAAGGTGGGGAAGCAGTGCAAATAAACAGTAAGAAGCCTATTTTTTAATTATGCTAAAAGCATTAGTAACATTACAAAGAATAATACTTCTTAACATCATATTTCTGTCTGAAAATGATTGTCCAATAAAGATGGGAAAGAAACCTGACAGCCCACTTTGTGTTGGCAAGTGTCCTGAAAATACAGTGGAGGAAAACAAATTTGAATTCAAATTAGAAGAAAGTTGGTGACTAGAATAACAGAGGTGGATTAGGGCTCAATAAGTCAGCTAGTTCATGTCATTGCTTAACTGGGTATAAGAAAATTATCCAAAGTCAACTGGCTAGTTCATTTTAGTACCTCCTATAAAATACACTTCCTTCTTCAATCAGCTTTAGTAAATAGCTCCAGAGCATAAAGACCTATTTATTGAGAAAATATTATCTCAAGGTTAAAAGAAAGAAATGTCTTAGATATTGTGATTACCATACCTGATGTAACTTTGCAAACACTGTAGAACTTGTCAAATAATTTATTAAGGAAGGTATTTTCATCTAGTTTTACAACTTATAAATACAATTTAATTTTACTATGACTTAAAAATTTATACCTCTAAGCTCTCACTTTCTCTTGACCCCTACATTTGTGTATCCAACTCCTAATTTAATATCTCCATTTGGGTTTCTAATATTCATCTTAAAACTATCATATCAAAAGCTGAAAGTCTACATGCCTTCTTTCTACACACACACACACACACACACACACACACACACACACACACAAACATACACACATACTTGGCTCATCCTGCTGTCTTAGGAAACGGCAACTTCATACTTTGAGTTGACCAAGTCAAAAATCAGGAAATATTTTTGGCTCAATTTTTTAAATATAATTAGAATCCCAACACTTCTCATCACTTCCATTACTAGCTTGTTCAAAGCCATTATCATCTTTTAGATATTCAATTCCCATAACTTCCATAAATTCCCATGCTCTTCCCACTTTCAGGAGGAAGGATACTTGTTACTTACTTACTGATTATAATCTCTATGCCCTCTTATAGTCTACTTTCATAAAAGCCTCATGATCCTTCTAGAACATAATTAAAATCTTCTCATTCCCCTGCTCACAACCCTCATGATTTCCTACTTCATTCAGAGAATGTCATAGAGCCTTCTCCAATCACTCTATGTAAAACAGCAATCTCTATTTGGCATTCCTAGAGCTTTCTACTTTGCTTTATTATTTTCCCTGATACTTATCACTCTCAGACAAATTCTACATTTAATTATTTATATAATTCCTGCCTGCCCTCATTAGAATCTAATAAGCTCCATAAAGGTAAGGGTGCATATGTATTTTATCTGCTACTTTATTCTAAGCACATAGAAAAATACTCAGCTGAATAAATATCTTTGAATGCATAAATACATCAAGCAATCAATGACGAACAAAGTTAAAGGGACTGTCGCAGAAATCTATCATATAATAAATTATTATAGATTGAATTATGTCCCCCAAAAGATATGCTCAAGTCCTAACTCCAGGAATCTGTAAATTTAACCATATTTAGAAATAGGGTCTTCTCATTAATCAAGTTAAGATGAGGTCATACTGGATTAGGGTAAACCCTAATCCAATGATTCATGGCATCATCATCAAAAGAGGGAGATGCAAATGCAGACACACACACACACAAAGAATGCCGTGCAAAGGAGACAGAGATTGAGGGGATGCATCTCCAAGCCAAGGAATTCCAATAACGGCCCATAGCCACCATAAAATAGGAAGAATCCTCCCTTTGAGCCTTGACAAGGGAATATGGTCCTGCTGACATCTGGATTTTGGACTTCTAACCTCCAGAAATAGCAGACAATAAATTGTTGTTGTTTTAAACTACCCAGTTTGTGGTAATTTGTTACAGCAGCCCTAGGAGAGTAATACATAAATTTTATACTCTTTTTCCTCAAATCCTAGAATATTAAAAGTTCAGCAGAATCTTCAAATGGAGGTTTCACAATATATATAAGATCCTTTCCATAGGACAATACTCACAATGCTTGACCAACAGCAGTGGTTTTGGGTTTGACTTGCTCGTCAAAATCAAGAGACAAAATAGGCTTCACTCAGTCTCTAAGAATGGGCTTTTACAGAGCCTCTAAGAAAGCATGCAGGACAGGCATGCACAGGAAACACAGAGCAGATACTCATGACTCCCAGCTACAGCTGTCAAATGTCCCAATTTCTCTAAGATGGGATGTATGTGATTATGAAAGCTGAGGTCTAGCGGGTATGGACTACCTCGGTTCGCAAAAGCTTCAGGGTCCCATTGATTCTTCCACCTTGCTAGACTCTCCACCTTGCTAGACTTATAACCCTCTCAGAAGTATGGAACTAAATGCCATCTCTGATGTAGCTGATTACTCATCAATTACAGCTTACTCAATAAACAGTCTAGAAACCCCAAGTATATGTGCATCATTCATTATATATCAATCTTAGCAGGACTCTTGTTTATCTTGCATCTGGCACACACTAACATAGTCCCTGTATTCATGTGTCAAGGAGGATAACTCAACCAAGGGTCAAATCCTTAGATGTCCCTCAGGCTAAAAGAAAGGCAGCAGATCAGGTAAATAACCATTTCCTTCCAGAGTACAATGTATACCTTAAAAATACATTTCCAAGAACTGTCCAGGTGAATTAATACAAAATGTTTCTTTTATTTGTATAGCACACTGTGTACCTTAACAGAATTTACATATAACCACATTTTCCCTCCACAACTCACTGAGGCAAAATAGGGCACTTGTGATCTTCTTTACTTAATTACAGTTCTCAAAATGAAAAACTCAGTAGCTTATAAACGGCCTTTCTATTAAATCTTCCAACACCTATGTTTAAGAACCTATTGTTGCTAATTAAGTCAAATTAGGAATGTTTAAATGTATTCCCAAGTTTTTGAGGACAAACCTCATAAAAATAATTAGTAAGCTCTTGTCATAATCATTTCTTGACTCCACTTTAGACATCAATTATTGGGATGTCATAATCATTACTGTGATGTAGTCCAGTGTCCTATAGGTGTATTTTCCCATCCAATTGCTGATGGCTCCTAGATCTAATCTAATGAATATAATAGTCTGATCTCCGCCAGCCACCAAATACAGTTATTTCACCAGGATAAACTCCAGAGAACTGAACAAAAACTAGGAAGCCAAATCCACTAAATTATTCCACAGTAAAATATACTACTAATATTAAGAATCTGGTTTATATGAATCAAGATAGGGTAGAATCTTCAAGGAAGCCTATTCTATTCCTTAATCAGAATTTCATGTTATTATTCATTTATACATGGATAAAATTTTATTTTATTCTTTCCTTTTCTGTAGAAAAATGTGCATATACATTTTTTCTTCCTGAGTTGAAATTTTGTTTTAGCTTTTTTTTTAAGTTTTTATTTATTTATTTATTTGACACATACACAGAGAGAGAGAGAGAGAGAGAAACAGCATGAGAGGGAACACAAGCAGGGGGAGTGGGAGAGGGAGAAGCAGGCTTCCCGTGGAGCAGGGAGCCCGATACGGGGCTCGATCCCAGGATCCTTGGGATCATGACCTGAGCCGCAGGCAGTCGCTTTAACCAACTGAGCCACCCAGGCACCCTAGAAATTTTTTTTTTTAGCTTTCAACAACACATATTTCCATGCATTAGCAGTCTCAGACTGTCCAAAAGTATTGCTAATTCAGTATAATTATTATATTCAATATGGCAAACACTTTAGTTTGATATAGCTCTCACTGTCTCCTCTATTAAACAAATATTTATTGAACACTTGCTATGTACCAAGAACTAGAAAGTGCTAGGATGTCTGCAACAAGGATGAATAAAACATAATTACTCTCTAGTTCACAATCTGATTGAAACTAAGCCTTAATGTTGTAGAATCCTTTCAATATGAACTACTATCATATGATCATAATCAATTGCTTTATACTATATTCTGGAATTTAGGTTTGAAATTTTAAAATGTTTTCTACCCATTTTCAATATGGAATATAAGTATTAGGAAAGTTACTAGAGAAATACAATTCCGTGGTTAAATAAGTTTGAATATTCCAGAGTATATTGCTCCCTCAGTGGCTATGAAAAGTACTTCGATAAAGAAAACTGTCCCACTGTTTCTAAATTCATTTGACTTTGGATTAAGTTTTACACAGATTACCCAGCAAAATCCTAGAGAACAGATGTCTTGCAGAACACAGTCTGATGCACTGTAATAAATACTGATGGGTCTATCTGATTTAAAGAGTATGCTTAACTCATGTCATTTCTTAAAATATTTATTTATAGTTTGAATCAATCCTAGACTTTAATAACTATCTATTTTTAGGAAAATATCTCAAACAGTACCACATCAGGGATTAAGTTAGTGTTTTTTTCTTCTCTTCTTCAGCTAGAAACACAGCACAAAATAGTAGACAATATAGCAAGGAATAAACATCATCTTGGAGTAGACTAATTCATTTGCTAATTCCACAAATATTTATTAGTCCACTTCTGTGTCAGGTTTTGTCATCAGGCACTAGGAAAACAATGTGAACCAAACAGAAAGGCACCTGCACTGGTGGAGTTTACGACTAGTGAAGTACAGACATTAATCTAATAACCATACAGACATATGCATAAATTTCAAATGAATAGCTTTTATAAAGGAGCGCTACTCTTCCATATTCTGGCAAAAATTGATCAGATGGTATCCTCTTAGCTATGTAAATGGAAAAGGCAAATTACCTTTAGATGATCCTTCCTGTTCTTGGAAGAATACCTTGAGTAGTGTCCCTCAGATGATTAAATACCTGGGAAACAAGCCCCATTCTCTTGGGGCGGGGGGGCGGGGACAAAACAAGCAATGGAGTTACGTTTTAAGTAGCTTTAGGACACCATTGTTGGAGGCTCTGCAGAAAGCTGGACACAGTTTCTGGAGCTAGAACTAGCCCTGACCACATTTGCCCTGCAGAAGGCTGGCTGACCCACATTTGGGAGGCTGTGACCTTGAAATGCAAGAAATGGTAGCCATGAGAGTAACCCTGAATCCTCAGGCCTCCTGAGGTATGAAGACCTCTCAGTTGAACTTAACATTGGCTATGAGCAGAACTGCTAAGAAAGTGCTCTGCCCTCCTGATAAAAGCTGGAGTGAAGGATCAGCTGCCTCCACTGAGTTACAGAACCACTCTTCAAAAATAACTTTCAGCATGAGAATGACTTCTTAACTTAGCAGCCTGCAATTTCTGCCTGAGATACTCATTCTTGCGTCTTGAGGCACAATCACACTGTCTTAAATACCTATTGCTTCAGGCCTATGAGGCAACAAAACACAGAACCCAGCTATCTCCATTTCTCTGGGGTAACTTAGCACCTAATGGCAGTGAGTAGATGAAGAGGCTTTCACTTTAGGATCCTGGCTTATTAATCTGACACTTCTTTTAACCAAGCTTGTTTTCTTTGAAATAGGAAATGTAACAGTGTAGGGGATTTTTTCTTTGCATTTTCTTATACGTAATATTTGTCCTTCACAACGAGGCTTCCACTTACTATAAGTTGGGAGGTATGAATTGGGACCTTTAGAGCAGAAAGATTAGGAAAATATAAAGTTTCTGATCTTTGTAATAAAGGTATTATTTAAGTAATTCAACTATATCTTAATACAAAGTTTTCTCTAGGAATACTTTTCTAAGTAATGGCTTACAAACTTTGAATATATTGACCCGATATATTAACTAAAGACCTGGTAAGCTACAACACAGGGTTTGACATAGAGAAGGTCCAGAGCAGAACAAAAGCCTGCCCCTCAGAGTTGTGAGGGATTTCGATGGAACAAAACAGAAAAGTGAAGTTGTCAGTGGAACGTATTTCCTGGTCCCCCCCTCTTTAGACAGAAGCCCAGAGGTAGAAAATAAGTTAGATTAAGGGGCCTTGAAATGGCAGTTTGTTCCATGATTGTATTTGGGAATCTAAAAGGAACTGCTGCATAGGATTGCCCCATACCCACCAGGAGATGCATGATGGACAACTCTGCACCCATCATACTTAGGCAGAAAAAGAGTTTAGTACACCTGAACTTCTTTTGGCTTCTATGACATATGAAGGGAATCATATGATCCCCTGACTGTGCTGAAGGAGAGGGATTACAGAATTCACGGAGTCAAGAATGAGCCAACAGAGTTGCCATGGATGTCCGACCATGATTACAGCAGGAGATGGCAATACAACACATGCTCCAGGGGAGATAACCTAGTCTAGGGGCCAAGTAGAGGATGTGGCCAAGACTCAAGGAGTTCATCACTGTGAGAGACCAGTGGCTTCCCCGTCAGCCAGAGTGATTCAACCAATCACCTACATTAAAACCTCTCTGTTGAGGGTGCCTGAGTGGCTCAGTCGTTAAGCGTCTGCCTTCGGCACAGGTCACGGTCCCAGGGTCCTGGGATCGAGCCCTGCATCAGGCTCCCTGCTCAGCGTGAAGCCTGCTTCTCCCTCTCCCACTCCCCCTGCTTGTGTTCCCTCTCTCGCTGTCTCTCTCTGTCAGATAAATAAAGAAAATCTTTAATAAATAAATAAATAAATAAAAAATAAACAAAACCTCTCTGTTGAAACAGTTCCAGTTTTCCTTACTAATCTGGCCCAAACTGATAATAGTCATACTGTTTTTATCCTAGAAAAAGATCATGTACAATGCAATTTTAGGTCAATTTCTTCTGGAGAATAAAAAAATAGAGACTAAAACTCAAGACTCAAGTTACTCAAAAAATATTTCTCACATATATAACACAGCTAGCTGTGTCCTTGACTAGATTCATAAGGTTCTTTGCCTTCTTATATATACATTTTTCACATTCAAAGGGATTTCTCATGCTTACCATGTTCTCTTTCCTTGCCCTGCATGGGTATGAATTGCTGTCTATATTGGGAAATGCAACTGTACAGAGATGTTTATCATGTTGGCCCCATATATCCTAACATTTGTGGAAAATAAGTGGTTACTTGGATGTATATCTGCAGGTTTCATTTTCCATGGTGGGACAGAAGCATGGTCTAAAAATACAATTCAGTATTTATATCTTAGCCTGGATGAGGCAAATTTAAGAGTAATTTAAAAATATACCCCAAGCAAAATGAAAATTAAGAAGCAGAAATTTTCTAAATACAAAATAAATACATCTTCAAGGAAATGAACTCCTTTTAAGTGCCCATCACACCACATCTTGTCCCCAGAGCATAGGAGCTATTCTATATCCCTATGTGTAATTGGAATATTGTAATATTTTAAGTGACAGTTTTTTTAAAATAATTAAACCATGTGGGTGTTTCTGTATATCACGAACTGCGACGTGTGACTGACCTGATAATGATAAAAAATAATAATGTTTTTTTTTAAGGGGTGTGTTTGAGTTAGAGAAGGGCTGCAAAACTGACCAAGATATCAAATACTTTTATGATGAATACAAGCAAAAAGGACACCCTGCATGAATCGTGAATGTTGAACCTGCCCTAAGGGATTCAGAGGCTCTAACCTAACTAAATACAACATCCTGAGAGGTGAGAGTAGGAAAGCATGCTATTATATCTCACAGGAAACATTCTGATTCTGGTGTCTCATTCTCATGACAAAGGTGGCAACCAGAATAGAGAATGGCACAGCATGGATCCATCCTCCTGACAAAGACAGGAAGAAGAATGGAAAATAATGCAAAGTTAGCACCTTCTTGTTCAAATACATTGTAATCTTAGGGTCTTCCTCTCTTCCAGAAAGGATGTAAGACACTTAGTCCTGACAAAGTGTAACTGTGATCTAATAATTGCTAGAACTCCAGGCTTTAGAGAATTTCAGGGTTTTACAAATAGGAAGGCATACTATCACTCATAAGTGTTTTCACTTTCCCAGACAAATAGGAAGGCATACTATCACTCATAGGTGTTCTCACTTTCCCAGAGGGTTGTCTTGTTTTTAGTTTTTTGAAAAGGAAATATAATTGTTATACTACTGAATCATACAGAAAGTAGAACTGGGATGCCTCAAAATTTGCACTGTGGTAATCTTAGACTATTAGCAAGAGAAAATCATTTATGTTGGACAAAGACAGGAAAAAAAATCTACACAAATCCTGTGGTTACAACATTTGTCATTGTAGCCAGTGGTCATACAGAACAAACAGCATGGCTCTTTCTATGTATGTACATATGTGTGTTCATGCTATTGTATATTTATGGATGAGAGATAAGCTAGAGATTATAACAATAAAATCAATTTATAAAGGTCAGTAGAACAACTCATTGCTATATGTCATTAAAAATATTTTTCAAGGGTCAAAGTTCCACAGTTAAAGGAAACTGAAGAAATTGAAGATTTTTAAGAGAAAAACTTGTAAGCAAATACTATTATCTGGGTATCCATTATGTTTTCTATAATAATTTGATCATTCCAAACTGTAATTAGGGAATTTCACCACAAATTCAACAGGCTGTGACTGTTTCAAAACCTTATGGATGTGAACTTTCAAACCTTCATTCCAAAATTTTTTTTGCCATATTGAAGTCGTAACTTCTGGAATAACATTTTGAGAAGTTCTAGTAGCAATTAAAAGAGGCTCTATATGCATTGATGTATTTAACTCTCTCATAACATCTGTACTTTACAAAGAAAAAACTAAGCACAGAGTCAAACATCTGTGTGGAGGAAGCTGGGATGGAATCTTAAAGTTCTGAAACAAGGAGTGAAGTTGGCACTAACACAAAGTATTTATCCTTTGAAACACATACTGTGCCATATACGTGTGGAGAAATTTAAATCTACTTTTCATATGGAAAAAAATAATGAGACAATTGTGTCTAATTTATTAATAGAAATACAAGATCTAAAACATGACTTGCTGAAGGAGTTGTCAACAGACCTGGACTTCGCATATTATATACCTTCTACTTGTTTTTTGTTTTAAAGGACTCAGCTGTGGTTAAAACCCAGGTTGCTCAAAATGGGACATTAAGTATTTGGGTACCTGTCCAACCAAGCTCTTTGTGTGAACATCTTAAAGATCTCGTGATAGAGACAACAGCTAAACATATTGGAGTTACAGCTCCATCTTAGGACCTGTTCTCTCAAGCGACTAGGCAGTGAAGCACTATACAGTGTGCCAGACAGAGGAAGAAACCACTCTGAAGAAAAAGCAAGCACAAGTTCACTAGCTGAAGTCTAGTCAATAAGATGTCAGGGGAAAAACCTGAATGTCATGTAGTAGGTGGAGATCAGGCTGCATGCGGAGTTTAAGAAATTGAAATATTAAATTAAATAAAAATTTCACAGTCAATTTTATAGAAATATGTTCAGAATAAAGAGAGACCTCCAAAGTTAATAGTAGACTTGCAACACTTTCAGAATGTGTACATATATAGAAAAATGTCCACAATATTAGCAAGAGCTAACTTTAGATGCTTACTCTGTGGTAGGCATCATTCTAAGTGCTTTTTGTGCATTAACTCATCCTCACAATAGTTCTATGATGTAGAATTTATTATTAAAATTATATCATTTTATCCATAGGGAGACTGAGACACAGGGAGGTTTAGAACTTGTCCAAGATCACACATCTATTAAGCACTGGAACTATACTTGAACTCAGGCAGCTAGTTCTTGGGGTCTGCGCTCTTAATCACTAAGATGCAATCTCTTATACTGTTGAAAGCATTAGATAGCTAGAGGAAGGAATCGGGGGGGGGAAGGTTGGCATTCCAGGGATTCCACTGAAAAAAACTGTACACCAATGACAGTTTACTTATTATCTGAATCGTGTCTTTGATTGTACTGGCTGGTTTGGTCTGGAAAACACAGGTTGCACATGTAGAAGGAGGAAATGGAAGAGAAGGGAAGGAAAAAGAAGAAACAAAAAAGGAAACAAAGGGAAGGAACTACATCTAGAACAACACACTTTCTACCTGCTTCCCATATAATGCATTCTTGCTTAGTCATTGCTGCAAGGACCCAAATGAGCATGAACCAATACTGCAATTACTTTATCCTCACTGGATGTCATCCTGTGCTACTGCTTGCTTATATTTGCTAATAAGTTTTGAGTTATTGGTTCTGTTCCCAGCCCATTTAAAGTGGTTTACAGAAAAAGGAAAGAATGTGTGATTACAACAATCCAAGAAGGTAATTAAAATATTTTCAGAATCCTTGTTATATAAATAATACCTATTCATATTTACTTGTTCTGACAGGTGTTACCAAACGCCATTAAAAAGTTAGATTCTTAGAATTTCATTAAAAGAAAGAACATCTTACTACTTACTTTACAATGTGCTGGAGAAGGAAAACCTGGTGACAATTATGTCAGCTCTGACTGTCCAGGTATAAAATGATTGATGCTTGTGAAAATAAGGGTTGTAGCTATTAAAATGTGAAGAGTCGGCATCTGGCTTCTTTCATTTTATGTTGGTTTTGATAAATACATTAAAATTGCTAGCTATATTAAAATATTCTAAACATTAGAACACTCAAAAAGTCAGTAACTTAGGATAAATCGACGTATGTAAGCCCCAAAATGTTATCACTGATTTTTGCCCTTTTTATGTCTCTACTAGTAACCTAAAAGTTACTTAGTTGCTATCCCTGTAGTCCAAAACATCATGTTCCATTAATATCCTTCACATCTGAAAGATTTTATTTTCTCTGGCAAATCACTGAGTTCCCCTAGGTCTTAATCTTCTCATCTCTAAAATGGAATAGTTACTAAATTTTCTCCCTTCTTTACTGCCTTCTTTCTTTTTTTGAGTATAGTTGACACATAATGTTACATTAGCTTTGGGTGCACAAATTAGTGATCTGACAAGTCTATATATTATGCTGCGTTCACCACAAGTATAGCTACCATTTGTCCCACTGCATTGCTATTACAGTATCATTGGCTGTATTCCTTATGCTCTTTTTACTCCTGTGACTTACCCATTACATAACTGGAGGCCTGTATCTCCCTTTCCCCTTCACCCATTCTGCCCAACATCCCACCCCCTCTTCCCTCTGGAAACCATTAGTTTGTTCTCTGTATTTACAGTTCTGATTCTGCTTTTCATTTATTTATTTTTTTAGATTCCATTAATGAGTGGAATCATATGGTATTTGTCCTTCTCAGTCTGACTTATTTCATTCAGCATAATCCCATCTAGGTCCATACCATGTTGTCTCAAATGGCACGATCTCATCTTTTTCTATGGCTGTGTAATATTCTATTGTGTGTATATACCACAGTTTCTGTATCCATTTGTCTACTGATGGACACTGAGGTCGCTTCCATGTCTTGGCCATGTAAATAATGCTGCAATAAACAGAGGGGTGCATATATCTTTATGAGTGAGTGCTTTGTTTTCCCTGGGTAAATACCCAATAGCGGAATTATTAGATCAGATGGTATTTTTATTTTTAACTTTTTGAGAAACCTCCATACTTTTTTTCCACAGTGGCTGTACCAATTTATATCCCCACCAACACAAGGGTTCCCTTTTCTCTACATCCTTGCCAACACTTGCTGTTTCTTGTCTTCTTGATTTTAGTCATTCTAACAGGTGTGAAGTGATACCTTATTGTGGTTTTGATTTGCATTTCCCTGATGATTAGTGATGTTGAGCATCTTTTCATATGTCTGTTTACCATTTCTATGTCTTCTTTGGAAAAATGTCTATTCAAGTCCTCTGCCCATTTTTTAATTGGATTGTTTGTTTTTTGGTGTTGAGTTGTAGGAGTTCTTTACAGATTTTGGATATTAACCCCTTATGGGATATATCATTTGCAAAGATCTTCTCCCATTCAGTAGGTTTCTTTTGTTTTGTTGACAGTCTTCTTTGCTGTGCCAAAAGCTTTTTATTTTGATGTAGTCCCAATAGTTTATTTTTGCTTTTGTTTCCCTTGCCTTAAAAGACATCCAGAAAAATATTGCTACCACTGATGTCAGAGAAATTACTGCTTGTGTTCTCTTCTAGGATTTTTATGGCTTCAGATTTCACATTTACATCTTTAATCCATTTTGAGATTATTTTTCTGTATAGTGTTAGAAAGTAGTCCAGTTTCATTCTGTTACATGTAGCTTTCCGGTTTTCTCAGAACCATTTATTGAAAAGACTGTCTTTCCCCCATTGTATATTCTTGCCTCCTTTGTCATAGATTAACTGACCATAAACGTGGGTTTATCTCTGGGCTCTCAATTCCATGCCATTGGTATGTGTATTTCTGTGATAGTACCATACTGTTTTGATTACTATAGCTTTGTAGTATTTCTTGAAATCTGGAATTGTGATACCTCTAACTTTGTTCTTCTTCCCCAGGATTGCTTTGGCTATTCAGGGTTTCCCGCAGTTCTATACAAATCTTAGTACTATTTGTTCTAGTTTTGTGAAAAATGCTGTTGGTATTTTGAGAGGGATTGCACTGAATCTATAGATTGCTTTGTATAACATGAACATTTTTTTTAAATTTAATTTTATTATGTTCTGTTAATCACCATACAGTACATCATTAGTTTTTGATGTAGTGTTCCATGATTTATTGTTTGTGTATAACACCCAGCATAACATGAACACCTTGACAATATTAATTCTTCCAATCCATGAGCATGGAATATTTTTCCATTTGTTTGTGTCATCTTCAATTTCTTTATTGCCTTATAATGACACTTTGTTTAAAGATCACTTTCTGTTCCTCTAGCTGCAGGAATAATTTTAAATGATATTTTATTTTTGAATATTTTATATTCAAATCTGTGCTAATGATGTCTACCTTTAATATTGAAATTTAGTATTCAGACAAATTTTTAAGTATGACAGAATTGTCCATGGAATAACCAAGTAAACATTTTCATGCCTATATAAATCCATCGTATAGTATCACACAAGCAAGCAGTTTTGTGAAAATATTGTCATAATGTTTTAAGTCTTACATAAACCAATATTTATACAATCAAAAGGCAATTTTGTCTTCTTTGAAGCAACTGTCTTGGAAGGCCATACACTTTATTTCAACAATTACACCACTGTTCAAAACAGTATTTCAACTCATCTTCTGGAACTGCCTTAAGAACCTATGGCACTTTTATGTTAGCAGCCTTAATTCTGGCAAAATTTTATCAGTGATGGGCGGGTTTGGTTACTCTCAAAAGAAGACAGATTTTCTTAGAGAACTCACTGAGTGACTCTTCTATAATACCAAAAGCAAGTATTCCAGGATTGTTTTGAATAATGGCAGCATCACTGCAATACATATACCCAACTAAGCTAGAATATGATACAACTTCTACAGATTAGCTTTCCCAATGGAATTAATATGAAGATCATTAAACTGATAGTATAATTTCTAACTTTTTTCGTTTATAAATTCCTTGCTTCAGCATTTATACATCATTTATACAGATTTTTTCTATCTATAGAAATGGTATGAGTATCTGTCATAAATAATTGTCATAATGTATTGATAAATTTATCCTTTCCATATTTCATGTATTTTAAGTATATATCAACACATTGTATAATTGTAGAATTACACAGTTACCTGTAAGGTGGGACAGATGATTTAAGATGACATTTTTCTTTCTATTCTGTCCAATTTGTGTGTGATATTTTCTTTAACAGTATTTTTAAAAAGAAATATATTATTTGATAAAATTATTGCTCAACTGAATTCCATCAAAATGTCATCATTTTTATGTGCTTAAAAGGCTTCTTATCCTCTATTATTAAGTGATAAAAGATTATAATTTGACAAAAATGGATACTAAAATGAATGATTTAAAAATGTTTCAATAAAATTTAACATAAAATACAAAGCAAATATTAAAAAGAATCTCTTTATTATTTAGAAACTACATTTTAATTTTTCTCACTATATATTCATATGTGTATCTGTATATATAAATATACACACAGTTATACATAAGCACACACATACACATGCATTTTATTATTTATTACTTTTGGTTATTTCTAGATATATACCATACTTTTTAGGGTTTCACTTTTAGTTTACATTGATGATACTGGATTTCTAGATCCTTAAATATTTCGACATTTTTTAATAAAATCTGTATCTGTATCATAAAGCTTCTAATATTGTTACTATGGAAAAAAACTGCATTCAGTTAGTAAATGTCAATCATATTCTTTAATTCTCTGCTGAGTCTAAGTAAGAAAGAGTTCTATGAATAAATTATTTTTCTAGAAAAATATACTAAAGATAAATTAAGTAAAATTGTACAAATATATGGTTAATGATCCTAGAAACTTAATTGTACATGACATATTTGAAAATATATTTAATTTTAATTGCAAAAGAAAAGTGCTTTGTCCATAATTTGAGAGAAATGAGGTACTTTTTACTGGAAAAGAAAATTTGGAGTACCCCAAATCAGTAGAAATGTAAATTTCCAAAGTAACAGATATAGCATTATTTTAGCATTATGCTATTCATTGAATAATAATTATACATTGGGTCAACACTGCAGAAAACACAAAGAAAGTAGATAAGACATCATCATTCCCTTCAAGAGGCATAGATTCCATTAGAGAATACCAAACTGGCATGAAAGAGTTATCATACACATTGAAATGACATAGATGCTATCACAAATACTTAAACACATTCTTTAATAAAGCAAAAACAAAAACAAAAGCAAGCAAACAAACAAAAAAACACATAAGTATAATCATTTCAACTGTGGGTACTGAAGAAATGTATCTGAGGGGACAAGCCATTTTGATTAATCCATGAAGTTTAGTCCACAGCCTAATACTCAACGTGTACTAGTTTTCTAATGCCCAATAAGAAATTATCCCCAAATTTAGCAATTTTTTAAAATTTTTTAAAAGATTTTATTTATTTGACAGAGAGATCGAGAGAGAGCTTAAGTAGGCAGAGCGGCAGGCAGAGGGAGAGGGAGAAGCAGGCTCTCCACTGAGTAGGGAGCCAGATGCGGGGCTTGACCCCAGGACCCTGAGATCATGACCTGAGCAGAAGGCAGCCACTTAACTGACTGAGCCACCCAGGAGCCCCTAAATTTAGCAATTTTAATACACATATATTATCTCATAGTTTCTAGGGATCAGAAATCTGGATATAGCTTAGCTGGATCCTCTGCCTTACACTTTTTCACAAGGCTACAACCAAGGTGTTAGTCCAGGATCTGCAGTCTCATCTGAAACCCCAACAGAGAAGGATCCACTTCCATGTTCACTTGGCTTCTGTTGGTAGAATTCAATTCCTCAGATATGGCCAGACTGTGGACCTCAGTTGGTCAGAGCATAACCTCAATTCCTTGTGATAGGCCTCTCCAACAAGGCAGCTTGCTTCTTTTGAGTGTGTAAGTCAAGTAAGTGTGCCAGCAAAAACAGTGTGCTAGCAAGATCAAAGTCATAAGCTTTTGTAACCTAGTAATGGAAGTGTCATCCCATCACTTTTGTTGTATTCCATTGATTAGAAGCAATTCCCTACATACAGCCCATACTCAAGCAAAGGGTAATTGCATACGTATGGGAATTCAAGGAGGTGAGGTCACTGAAGGACAACTAACACTCTATGTTGCAGCTATTACTGACAGAAGTTGAATGGATCATCAGGCTTTTCTGGTGGAACCTGAGGATGCAGTGCAGAAAGATCAAAATTGGTACAAGAATTATGCTAATCAGCATTAGGCCAACGGGAGCCCATTTAGGAGGGAAATACTCTCCTGTTTAGCTCTTTAAGTGTCCCACTTTGCCAGGAATCAACTACTTCAAAGTGATTCAGGGCATCAGATCTGAGCCTTATGACTCCTGTTGTACACCTCCAAATGAATCTATTCTGTTTCATTGATACTCACTAAACTTCCACAGCCTACTCTTTCCCACATTCATTTTCCCATATTCATACAAGATTTGAAGGCTCCCAAAGACACCATGATTCCCTTCAGTGAAAGTCCAGTGAACCTTGTCCAATGGAGCTCATGAAACAATTCTGGCTAAGAACCTCCCTCTTCTTGGGATGCCTTAGAATTAGAATCTTTGGCACCTTAGATGAAAAGGCTTACATGTTTAATGAATTTGGTCTTAATAGATTAATAATTAATATAATTAAAAATAAATTCATTTAAATTATTTGTCCTAAATAGCTTCCCTTAGCCATGAAAATAGAAAGATATCCATACAAGAATCAAATTCTCCATAGGCCATAACCACAATGGATCTTTTTCCTAAGTTCTGGCTCATTCTTACTTGATTGCTACTATTGGTCCTTCTTTTTTAATTATTTTTTTTCCTTTCCATCGTAACTCTGAACTTGATGTTCCAGGTGTATTTTATCTTGAAATTATCTATATTGTGCACCTTTGCCCTTAATGACCTCATTCCACTCCTAACCCTGGCTCTTGACTCTCTAAACTGCCTGGTCAGAATACCAGACTGGCTCACCACTTGGCAAAAAATATAAGGTTAAACTTTCCTTTTAATGTGTTTATGCAAATGCACAAAGACCAGACAGTTTCTATAGTGCTAGTAACTAGAAATGGTCTTTACAGTCTGCATGACCCCAGGAGGAATTTCCATGACCAAAGGAAAGGAGCCCTAAGGCAGGTTATTAGGGCTAGGCAGGAACAAAGAGGGAGATTTCCATCGAATCCCACTGTGTGCTTGTGTCAAAACTTGATGTCTTAACAGAAAGGATTCTGCATGCACCTCTCTACTATGCCAAAGATACTTTCTGAGCTGGACATGACTATTACACACCATTTTCCCCACTAGAACCCCTGTTTCTATATCTATTTGAAGGCTATTTTCCAAGAACAAAACTGAGCCAATCATAGAAAGGCACGGTCAGGGCAGCGTTTCCTCTTGTAATGGGAATTTTGCAATTGGAAGGTTCCAAGGTAGGAACAGATTTGCATGCAATGCACTCTGAAGTTGCAGTTTTCCCAAGAGAAAGATTATAGAACTTTTTCAAATAACTGGTGAATATTTGAAGTAATTCTGTACACTAAGATGATGAGCAGTGAGAGACAGAGACTCCCCCTCAGTCCAGTAGCATGTAGAAGAGAGATGGTATTACACAGTGGTCAAGTGCCTAGGCTTGGTTCCTTAAAGATTATATGGCCTTCAGCAATACTTAACTTCTCTGTTCCTCAGTTTCCCCATAGGCTTTTTTGTGAGGCGTGAGTGAAATCACCTAAAGCACTTAGAATAATATCTAGCACATAGTAATCACTCAGTAAATATTAGTGATTTTATTAGGCAATTAGTAATTGCAGACCAGAAAATCACAGGGGGAGAGAACCAGCCTTCTGACTTAATAACTTAAAGTAGATATTGACAGCAACTAAGGAAGCAATGAGGGCATTAGGACCTCAAGAAAAGTCCTTCCACCCCAAATACTGGCAAAAAAAAAAACCTAACCCAAATAGTCCTATTATCAATAAGCATGAGAAACACAAACATGTGCATTCTCATGTTCCTGGATACACTTTTACATACATAACACACATGCACACACCCACCATGACACCTGTGAAGAGAATCCACATCATAAACTAAGAAGAAAACTAATAAATTTATTCAAGAATGAAAGTAAAATAAACTCTTGAAAAATTCACTACAGCAAACAGAAGTGTTTTGGGGAAAGCAGATCTTGCACTCATTATTAAATGGAGGAGCATGAACACTGAAAGAGGAGACGAAATATTAAATAAGACAAACTAGTCTCAGATGAAAGAGATGCCAAATGAACAGCAGGCAGATGTAAAAAAGCACAGGATGAAACAAGGAACTACTGTAAGGAAACTAAAAATAATCTGAATATATATCAGCTTTAGGAATAAAAAGAACAAAATCGACACTATATAAAATTAAATCAACGATTATGGAAATCTTCAGATTTCCATCTTCAGAGCACAGAGCATAAAAACAAAGAGATCAAAAGACAAGTGAGAAGATTAGAAATGTGATATTGGAAGAAATGAAATTACATTCATGGCCATTTGGTATTTTAGAAGAGGGAATCAGAACAGTTGGGATAGGAGCAATAACTTTCAATCAAATTGACCATAGATACAAGGGGAGGAGAAAAGAAAGAAAAACCTTTTTATATCTGGAAAAGGTACAATTCTACAGATTAAAAGAACTCATTCTGCAACAAATATAAAAATTCTACTTATTGGATTACTGTTCCAAAAGAAAGGTGGGTTTCAGAAATTAGTAGCAGATTAGTGCCCCCTCTTAGACATTCAAGATGGAAAATTGGATATTAACATCTCTAAGAAATCATGCTATAATCTAGTGTTTTCCAAAATTACGTGATCATGAATTTCCTTCTTTCAAAAAATGAACATTCTGCAAAAGTAGTGTTCTGTACTGCGGTTCATAAACACCAACAAATCATAGGGTGTGAACTTTTAGAATAATGATGTTACCTAAAATTTTCTTTATGGAGTTATAAACAGAAATAATTAAGATTCTGATTACATTAAGATGTAGTGAATATTCTGTATTAATTTGCTAGGGCTGCCATGACAAAGTTCCACAGACTAGATGGCTTAATTTATCTTCTCCCAGTTCTGGAGCATAGAGGGCCAAAATAAACATACTGGCAGAGTTGTTTCTTTCTGAGGCCTCTCTCCTGGGCTTCACTTGGTCTTCCTGGTGTGTGTGTCTGTCTCCTAATCTCCATTTTTTTTTTTAAGATTTTATTTATTTATTTCACAGAGAGAGAGATAGTGAGAGCAGGAACATAAGCAGGGGGAGTGGGAGAGGGAGCAGCAGGCTTCCCAATGAGCAGGGAGCCCGATGTGGGGCTTGATCCCCGGACCCTGGGACCATGACCTGAGCCGAAGGCAGATGCTTAACGACTGAGCCACCCAGGCGCCCTCCTAATCTCCATTTTTAAGGACACCAGTCCTACTGCATACAGCATACTGCACACCCTAATAACTTCATTTTAACTTAATGACCACTTTAAAGCCCTTATCTCCAAATACAGCCATATTCCGAGGTACTGAGAGTTAGGGCTTCAACATATAAATTGGGGGGAGGGTGGGGAGGGGAACACAATTCAGCCCATAACATTATCAAAAGAAAAATAATGCTTTTTGTAGAATTCTATCCAACATTAAAAGCCATAAGATATAAAACAACTAAATCAGGATTTTGTGGGGTAAAAAAAATACATAACTGACTAAGTCTATGCCCAGTCATGGTGTAATTCATATATAAAGACAAAGAAATTTTCAACTATATAATGGCTCCACAAATTTACTCCTATTTATCAAGATGTAAAACTCAATAATTACAAAAATTTATCTGAAAAAACTATGTACAAAATAGTAGCCATGTTAAAAATAAGTCTTGAGAATGCGGATAGATAAGGAAATGAAACTAATTACATCTTGGATTTGAATTTCCAAAACTAGTAAATGGACATAGGAGTACTGAAGGGAAATTAAAACTATTCACTTAAATATTTCCACTTTAGTTAGTTATGTCAATAGATGTGCCTTAATTCTTGATGTTTTTAACTAGTTATGTGTATTTGTTCTTTTTCCCTTAAAGGCAAACATCTGTAGAAATAAAAATAGGCATGTAACTTCTGAATCATAAGAAAAAACAAAGAAAGCATAACTTAAATCAGTTATCAAACTGATTTTACACTTTTAAAAATTACTGAGGACCCAAAAAGAGTTTTTGTTTATGTGGGTTATATGTGTTAACACTTGCCATATTCAAAAGCAAAACTGGGCAATTTTAAAAACATAGTTACAGGGACGCCTGGGTGGCTCAGTCGGTTGAGCTTCTGCCTTCGGCTCAGGTCAGGATCCCAGGGTCCTGAGATTGAGTCCCACAACAGGTTCCTTGCTCAGGGGGGAGTCTGCTTCTCCCTCTGCCTGTCGTTTCCCCTGCTTGTGCATGCTCTCTCTCTCTGACAAATAAATAAAATCCTTTAAAAATAAATAAAATAAAAATAAAAACACAGTTACAGGCAAATACACATTCAATTAATTGTCAGCATGATGACATCATCACTTGTCATACAACCTCTGGAAAACACCACTGCACACTTATTAGAAAATGAGAGTTGAATAAGGCAGATGATGTCTTAGTATTATTATGAAAATACTTTTGGCTTTGAGAACCCCTTAAAAGGGTCTTGGGGACTCCCAGGGGTTCCCAGATCACTTATTGAGAACTGCTGATTTAAATAAATGAACAAAAAACACCAATAAATCCAAAAAGAATTTGAAAAAATAAGACCAAATTTGTCCTTTTGAAGATATTATAAATGAAGATAATGAAAACTGATCCACTTTGATGCAAAAGCATCTGCAGGTTGGCCTCCCTCCACCCCCTCCAAAGAAACTGGCCTTAATAAAGTGCCCCTGTGTCTCTCTTTGCTGTCTCCATGACATTTTCTGCCAGTTTTCTTCATGTCTCTTTCATCATTGCTTTTGCTTATTTAATTAATTATTGCTTTTGTTTGTTTTTGTACTTCTCCATCCTTCTCTAATCTCTGCCTTTCACCCTTGTCTTTTAGTGTGATCCTTAAGGCCATCTCATTCACTCTCCTGGCTTAATAATATCTTGATAACTCCTCCCCAAGTTTTCAATGAATGTATTCATATATTTATATGTATATGTTCATATATCAAACTGCTTATAGGACATACCTGCTTAAAAATAAAACAAGTCTTTTAAGTTTGACATATTCAAAACTATACTGAGAAACCTTCTCCCCCCAAAATAGTTTTCCCTTATACTCCATTCAATTAGTCACCACTTGTTTTTACTTATTATTTACAAATGTTTTCTTCTTTTGCTGTTTATTATTAGTAGCTTAATTCAGAACTTTGTCATATCTTCCCTGAACTACTGGAAAACCCTCTTCTGTGGTCTCCTGGCCACCAATCTAGACTTCCTTTGACCACTTTCCATCTTCACCACAGCAACAAGCATCCTAAAAGCCAAATGCTGCCATTGTAACCCAAACTTAAAAGTTTTTATCACCTACAAAGCATCTTGTATAACCTGCAAGTTCCACTGCTTACCACTATCATGTCATCTCTGACCTTCTGCTCATGATATTGAAAATAAATGTTATACATATACAATATATATATTTATATATATATATAAAAACATGGAAAATATTTTAT
Organism: Callorhinus ursinus; assembly: GCF_003265705.2. NCBI lineage: Eukaryota > Metazoa > Chordata > Mammalia > Carnivora > Otariidae > Callorhinus > Callorhinus ursinus. Next base: position 57,393,272 of record NW_027397074.1, read on the forward strand.
TGGAATTTTAATTTAAAAAAGAATATAAGTTGCACATAACAACTATGATCTAAACTATGCTTTTAAACTCATTTGCAAAAGAAAACCAATACTAAAAAAAATACCACCAACATATAAGATTGATTTTAGGAATAAGATTTTTCTCCTCTCCACAAATATTTGATAATGTGATCATACTGCTTTACAGAAGAAAATAATATGGTTTTCCTTGTTTTTAATGATCCATGAAACATAAATCTTACAGGTTTCCTGGCATTACAATAATACCGGTATTTGTATCTTCGATATGAAATATAATCTAAGCAAAAGAAGCTGTCCATTGTATCTAATTTTTTTCTCTTTTCACTATGATGTTTTGGGGTTTACATAACAAGGTGCCAATGCAGAAATTAAAGTTCACATTCCTAGCAAATCACTTTTCTATCAAAAATACTTATACTTTGCCTTTATATACAACACTGTCTCAGATTTCTCTGGGAACTTCGGCATTCAGCCTGCATTGTCTACGAGTTCAGGATCTGAAGCTAGACAGCCTGGGTTTGTCACATTTACTAATAGCGTGCACTCGGGAAAGTTATTTAACCTCACTGTACCTTAGTTTTCACATGCATAAAATGGGAATGATAATAGCACCTACCTCAATATGGTTGATGAGGATAAAATGATTAAAACATGTACAGCACTTAGAACAGCGCTGGGCACAAAATAAACATTAAATAAATATTAATTATTAACTATTACCATAATATTGTGTATCAGTACACTAAATATATCTGTATATAAATTATACAGTATATAATTATATGTATATTATAATTAGCTTTTCACATGCATTATTCATTTGAAATCTCACCACAAGCCCGTGAGATAGACAGGGCAGGTATTATAACTGTTTTTGCATATGAGAAGTCTAAGTCTCACAGACATTGGGTCACTTGCCCAGAGTTTGAAAATTAGACATTTACCAGATAAAACACACTGACTCATGAATATTCCAACGTCGCCCCAGGGCCCAGGCTCATCATGACCAAAGTATCTGAGTGAGATGAATTCCCTGGCCAAAGGCAAGGAGCTAGAGATCTCTGCTTGTTTTCGTTTCTTATTTCAATATAAATGGGCATATACTTATAAATGTTTAACAACAGGCTGGGGTGGGAGGGAGCTCTGATTTATAACATTTGCCCATTTCTTGTTTCTGTGGTATATATATTCCCACTATGACCAATTTCAAGCTACCAAATTGACGTCAGCAAATACAGAATTTAGAAGAGGTGCTCAAGGGCCCCTCCCTAAGCAACCTGAGCTGGTTCCAGTACACCACGGAACATAAAGAAAGAAAAATGACACAAATGGAAAACTTTGCCCACGGTTGGTGCCTCAGTGTTTAAATTAACACTGAAGCTATTTCTCTGTCAACACTCTATACAAATTCTGGCTACGCAGACCACCTAATTGTTTTCATTTAAGACTTTAGAGGCATCTCACATTAGAATAACTACTCAGTTATAAAATCTTCCAGGTCACATCTTTTTCTTTCTGGGTTTTAATGTTATCCTGAACCATACAGAGATGCTCACTAGCTTCTCATTTTCAATGTACATATAAGGAGGCACCGTGTGTTCCAAGATGTTTATTGGATCCTTGGTTGTTATCAAGAAAACCCCATTCATCAGTACTGCTCTGTCCTCAGGGGAGGTCAAGGAAGGCTGACGCGGGTTTCACAGTGGATCTCTTTTCAGATCTTCCTCCAACCTTATCAAATGCAGATACCATACTTTTTCAGAGGGACAGGTTTCTTATTCCTCCTCTACAAGTGCTGTGGGTCCTTGCCAGCAAGTTGCCTGACATTGCTGAGAGGTCAAAGGAAAACATTTTCTTCTGGCTCCCCAATCACTTCTATGAAAAGTCAGTGGATTCAACACAGATTCTCTACTGATTTAAGGGAGCTTGGGAAAATTCTTATTACTTTCTGATTTGTCTTGTGAAATTGCTGAGCAGTTACCTCAGAAATGGCAGGCAAGGGGTTCCTAGGTGCTTTACAAATACGAATGTACATTTGAATAATCATGAATTCCCAGCTTGGGCCACTGGTAAAATGTTTTCAATAGGGCATAATACAGTTGCTTGTTGTTATTACTGTCCTAAATACTATCATACCGTTTTGCATTTACTGAAAGAAAATATCCAAAAGACTACACCAACACCTTATTGTGTAATTTCCTGGTGCCCTGACATACATTTAGTCATGGATCAGACTGACTTAGCAGAGTGTAATCCATTACCTACAAGTCTGGTTCTGATGTCAGCTACCAGTGCTCCAAACTCTCAAAATACAAGATAGAATTGCCTGTTAAACTCTTCAAAGATCATTGGTGATTAGAAAAACCCTCCTCTACTGACATGTGGAGAAAGTGACAATGCTGGAAAGCATCAGCTCTCGATTAAAAAGACATGATCAACCTCCCCCTTCTCATTTTCATACTTCCACTCTCCCCACCATGTACCACAGCTTCAAAACAGTCACTCGGGGACTGGCTTCTAGATTTTTCTGTATTGAGTTTGACAGATGAGGCTTAATGATAAGTAACCTGCCTGCAGCAGAAATAACTTCATCTTGTGCAATATGGTGAGCCTTTGCCCTGGTGGTAGAAGGAGTGAAAGAAATAGTATTGATTAAAGAACTTTATGTAAATATATGTAGCATGGGCACCACAATAACACACCACACTTAAAATGCTGCAGCATCTAACACTTACTCTGGCATTTTTTGTATCCATGAGAAATGCTACTGAACAAATCAGAAAGGGAGGAGAAGGTGTTAAAAAAAAATCTGAGTGCATACATGTCAATTTTCTGTCCTCTAAAAGCTGACCCTGAGATAAGATTTAGGTCAAGTAATTTATTTTGGAGGTGAACCCAGGAAGCAGAATGTGAGAATGACTGCATGAGAAATGGAGGGAAGAGGGCCGTAAAGGGGATATGTCAATGGGTAAGTGACCACTGGGAGCAACTGGAGTTCAATCCCCCTGGGAATCCTCAAAAGACAACGTAAACACACCTCTAAGTAGCAGACAGCTTGGGTACTTGCCATCTCTCTTCTCTCAGTGGTTGAGGGTGGCTCTTGGTGGCTTTTAAAATAAGACACTTCGGGCTTGCTCTGTCATCTAGGTGAAAGTGACCTCAAGTAGAGAGGCACACGGGTGCTTAAGGTAGGAAGCCATTGGTATATAAAATAACGATGCATCAAAGCTGCAGGTGAACCCTGGAGTGAGCGAGGGGCAGGGGTACGAATCAAGCACTGACACTGTCTGCTACCACATACCTAGTTAGAGGCACCTGAGGGCCTCAGTCCTTAAGCGTCTGCCTTCAGCTCAGGTCATGATCCCAGGGTCCTGGGATCGAGTCCCACATCGGGCTCCTTGCTCAGGGGGGAGCCTGCTTCTCCCTCTCCCAGTCCCCCTGCTTGTGTTCCCTCTCTCGCTGTCTCTATCTCACTATCTATGTTATCTCTCTCAAATAAATAAATAAAATCTTTAAAAAAAAACAAAAAACAAAACATAGCTAGTTAAAGCACGGTTGGTTCAAGCTTGGAAGGAATCAAAAAGTAAGCCTAAGTGTGCAAAGGAGATAATGGCAGCTACTAAATAAGCCATATAAATCCGCTTTCCCCTCTTCCTCTTGTTCCAACTCTGCCGTCAGGAGATTCCCTGACCTCACAACAAACTCCCCTAGAGCTGCAGTCATCAAGGCATCCTACACGTTTCTCCATTCCCTGGACCTTGTGCCTCCCCTTCTCTTATCGAAACTCAACTTACCTGTCCTTTTGCCCATTTCTTCAGAGATCCTTTCTGCTTCAAAGTGACATATCATTATCAGATAAACTCTTACATACTAAAAGGTTGTTGATTAATGGACTATCTCACCCAAAGGTATTTATAATTTGTCAGTGGGCAAGTGGATACTTACTTAATGCATTAAGGGGATAATAGTGTACTTTTAGGTATAATGGCAGATCAGTGGTAGAGGAGTTTAGGAGACAGGCATTCTCATTTACTTAGGAGATTTTTTTCTTCTAGATGGTTTAAGAAATATACTTCTTTGAAGATTCACAGTGAATAACATTATGCTGAAATCTCTAAGAAGCCCCACTTTAAATATATTTATTATTTTAGTTGTTCCCCACATAGCTTACCAAGAAACCACTTAAAATGTTTAACACTCTATTTTCTTCATTACCTTTTAAAACATAACATTTGACATATACAAATACATGTAACACACCTACACATACATATATAAAATAATACACCAAACACCTCTGACCTCACCACACAATCCAAGAATGAAAAATTTACCACTAACTTGGCATGCATCTATATGATCTTCTCTATGTCCCTCTTCACTTCACCCCCAGAAGTAACTAACCCCATCTTGAATTTTGTATTTGCCATTGCTTTGTCTTTTTTAAAAAATGATCTTATCACATGATAAATGAATAAACAATGTATTGGCTAGTTTTGCTTGTTTTTAAGATTTATGAAAACATGATATGCAGTATGTTGAAACTTGTGACTTTTTATTTTTCAATGTTGCATTCCTAAGGTTTACCCATATGGCTGCACATAATCTGTTGAGCGTTCCTTTTCATCACTGTGTAAAATTCCCTTGTAATACGTCCCTTGTATATTCCAATTTATTTGTTGTCTCCTATAGATATATATTTGAGTTGTTTTCAGTCTTTCTACTATTTTGAGCAATTTTCCTACAAATATTCTTGTACCTGTTTCCTGGTACATATGTGCAAGAGTAGGTACCTACAAGTGCAAAGGATTATTTATATACTAATAGAAACCTATATATGAAAAATTCAATTTCACAAGATAATGACCGCTGTTTTCAGAAGTGGGTAAGAATGAATCAGGCTGTCTCCTTTTTCCTTTTTCCAGCATCCTGACGTCCAAGAATTGGAACATCATTATAAGCAACACCCATGAAAAGAAGAAAACTTCTTTAAGCAAAGTCAGTGTCTGAGCTCATTTGTATTCAGGTTCCCTCTGAGGGAAAAAAGCAGGCATTAAACACAAATAAGAGAAAGGAAACATATTTTTCCTTTCAGGAGGGTGCTGTTCAGAAAAAGGGAGACAAGTGTATTGTGTTTCCTCAAATTCTCCTGGGACTCTTCCATGTCCCTCTCCCCCAGCTTTTGGGTGATTTGGAGTTCAGCCAATGCTGAACGTGTTAGAAGTATATCACGTGCAACTCATAAATAGCTGAAGACAGCTGGACCAATCAGCCCTGTTATAGATTATCATTGGAAAGACTCCATGGGTGGCAAGAAGAGATTTTTTTTTTTTTCAGGCAACAGGGGTTCTATGCATGTCACCATTTATCTTTTATTTTCTTTTCCTTTTTCTTTTCTTTTTTCTTCCTTCCTCTTCTCTTCCCTCCCCCCCTTTCTCTCCCCCTCCCCCCTTTTTAAGGCTGAATAATATTCATATATATTTCTTTATCCATTCATCCATTAGTGGATATGTGAGTTGTTCCCACATCTTGGTTGTTGTGAATAATGTTGCAATAAACACTGAGGTACAGACAGCTCTCTGAGATTGATTCTGATTTCTATTCTTTTGAATATATACCCAGAAATGCTGGATCATACGGTATTAGTATTTTTAAATTTTTTAAAGATTTGTTTTTTTAAGTAAGAGTAACTTTTATAAAGATTTGTTTGAGAGAGAGAGATTACCTTTCAGAGGGCCTAGGGACTATTCTTTTTATCACCACTCCACTATGATTTCATGTGTTATTCTATGTTGATTCCTCTGTTAAATGTATATCTGTGTATATATTTTATCTCTTAGACTCAATATTCTTTTCTATCAAACTTGTTTTCTTGAGTCAACAGTAACTGGAAAAAGTACATGTTTGAATTTCAAATCTATATAATTTTTCTCTGGTGATTAAGAATAAAGTGACCAGAAATTAGTAGTTGAAGAGACAAGATAAAGTGACAAATAGCCTGGATAAATCATAAAATAGTTTGTTATTTTTAGATGAATAGGAGACATTAGTATACATTTAATTTTTTCCTTAAATGAGTTTTAAAACAGCTTTCTACTTTTCTACTAGGTGAGTACCCCTCAATTTACACATAATGAAATCAGCAAATATACAGAAATATTTCACACATTCACTATTTAATTGATGCAGAATTATGAATAATCCAGGAATATGCACGCTGTCCTGGATGAAAATGTATTGATTTCCTCTTTTGTCCATTTTAATGCTTTATTTTTAAGAGTCTGTCTTTATTAAAAATTACTTACAAATGGAAGTTGTACTTTTGATTTTCATCAAATGAACTAGGGTTCTTTAGCGTTACCTTTAGATTCAATCATTTTTCTCTTACCTTTGAAAACACTGTGACTTATTAACATACCTAATTAAAAGGAATATTAAAATTTGAATCTCACAATTTATTTTTTTTCTAGGAAATATTCAGGCACAGAAAAGAATCTATAGATACATCTGCTCTTCTTTTTGTAACATACAATTTTTATCCTTAATTTTATTGGCATTTAACTATGTCTATAGCTGGTATTTCTCCATATCATCATATGAAAGTTTTTTACTCATTTTTAATAACTACATAGATATATGGTCACTATAGAAACATGTGTTGTTTTGAGTTTTACTTACTAAAGTAAATACTGGAACATATATCATTGCTCACTTGGGCAAACCATCCATAAGACAGACTCTGAGAAGTAAAATACTGAATTAAAGATAATTTCTCCTCAAGCAAGATACACAATGTATATTTTCCTTAAGCAGTTTGTAAGATGACCTACTTCCCATATCCTTGCCAATACTGAATATTATCAAACTCAACTTTTGTCATTCTGGTAGTTGTGAGATGTGATATTTTTTTTTCTTCCATCTCCTGCTCCATTCCCTTTCTTGTTTCTGTCCTGTGCTTTAAAGCGTTATAGAATGAATTTTGGATCTCCTGGATCAAATTCCCATACCTTTTTAACTTTTGTCCCTTATTTTTCATTTCTTTGTCTTCTGCTCTAAATTCCAAGACATTTAAGCTTCTTTCCCAAACCACTTGTTAGGAAATACTTCCATTAAGTTAGTTTTTCTGTCATTCAGGGATTTTCTTTTTTAATTTTGTCTATCATAATTTTGAATTCCCAGGGACTAAATTTGTTCTCTGATTAGCATTTTTATGATAGCAGCTTGTCAGACACTTTCTCAAATCTAAGGACACTATTTCCCAGAATTACTTCTGTTTGTTCTTACTGATCCTCCTCTTTCAAACTACTGGGTTTTCATCAAACAACTGATGACATATGGTTGTTCATTCCTATCTGTGACTAAAGGACCAACTGACTGGTATATCTCACAGGCATACATTGCCCCGAAGATAGGTCAGTTTTCTAAAACAGCCCATCCTTTGAGGGGAATGGGTGGCAGGGTAAGGAGATACTGGTGCCAGTATCTGTGTTATTGGACAGACAGGAAGGATCGACAGGCTTTGTTTGGGGTTTGTGAGCAGGTCTGTGGGCAGGTTGCAGGTGGGGATCCCTCTAAGTGAACATTTTTGGGACTATTCCCAGGAAGGTGGAGTATTACAATGTTTTTGCTTCTTGGACATATAAATGCCTCTTCCTGTCCCCACGCAACTCTTCCTGGTAATAGCAAAGATGTAAGTAAAATTCTGCTCGCTTTTCTTTTCCACCCTAATGCCCACCCAAGAAACCCTTCCCAGTTCCCATTTCTTTGTTTTTGTTTTTAAAGGAAGACTTAGGAAGCTGGAGCTTCTCCAGAACAGTAACCTCCTTGTAGGAAGAGTGGGGAGCACAAGGTCACAATGGCCCTGGCCCCAGGCGACTGCCGTATTGCCTACCGATGCTCACTCTTACTCCTCGGAAAAAGATTTTTCAAAAAAAGATTTATTTATTTTAGAGTGAGAGACAGAGAGAGCATGGGGGTTGGTGTAGAGGGAGAGAGAAAGAGTCTTAAGCATACTCTGCACTGGGTGGAGCACCAGTGGGGGGCTGATCTCAGGACGTTGAGATCACCACCAAGCTGAAATCGAGAGGCAGATGCACCCCCCAGGCACCCTGAAAAAAAAATTTTAACAGTTTGGTTGAGGTGTAATTCACATGCCATAAAACTCTTTTGCTGACTCTAGATTAAGCATTTCTCTTGGGCTCTTGGGAAGTCCTGCACCCATCTCCCTGGGGATTTGAGCTAGGCTTCTCTTTCCTATTTTTTTTTTTCTGTCACCTCCAAACTATCTCCAAGATTTTCTCCAACTTTCTGGCTCCCAGCTGCTCCATTTTTAAAGTTGTTCTGGGGTTTCTTTTTTTATTGTTGTTTTGTTCTTTTTTTTACACACAGCATAGTTTCATTCTTTAAAAATTTTTTGTTATTTCCGTGGGATCTTGGGAGGAAGGAAAAGGTAAAGTCATGGGCTTTACTCTACTTCCTTCCAAGTTCCATATTTCTACGACTTAAGGTAGCTTATCACTGCATTTATGACACGTATACTTTACTAGTAAGCAGCACAGAACACATCCACTGAAAATACATTGAGTTGATGGAGGCAATTCACTTTAAAGATTGTAACTCCTTCCACCCCCATTTTGGAGAGAAGATTGGAAGTCTCTGAAGAGATGACACTTTCAGAAGAATTTGCTAGAAGTAACACAACATATTGTTATCACACAAGAACCCTATATGGCACCAAGCATAATACTTTGACTCTTTTGAGTACACACACAAAAAAGACTTACTTGATTGATTTAGACATATACTTAAAATTCAGAGTTTCATTTGTGTTATTGGAACATTAAAAGATACACATACATACACATAGATACATATCTATGTAGGTGTATTTCAATGAAAACATGGGTTTAGTTTCTATTACAATATATATTTATGGCTTCACTATTCTAAGACTTTCTATACTTCTCGTGTAATACATTCTGTGACAGTCTTACATTAAACCATCTACCAGAAGGATTGACATTAGTTGTGGGATAGAGTAGTCACAGCTCTTTAGACATATAACTACTGTGCCATTTTGATGTAATTCTGTATAAATTTCAAACATTTCTATTTAACATAATCAAGTGGTATGAAATCTTCTTTTTAAATGGCAAGTATACAGTACTAGCTCAATTGGCACTTAGCAACAGTCCTTTTACAATATGCACAATAGCTTCCAGCAGGGAGTTTTTTAAGGACCATCCTTTGAGAGCACAAACTCACACATGTACAATCAGTAGACATCAAGGTTCTATCTCCAGCTCCCCTTGAGATGTTATTTAGCTAATGTACAAATGTTACAGCTAAGCTGTTAAGCCTAAAAAATAGAACACACAGTTGTATGCAGGTACACTCATTTTTCATTCTCTTGGCTAATATCTTTATATCCTAATTCTACATAAAACAGTATCTAGAATGAACTGGGATTAATTTTTAGAGTAAAGACATTTTTCATTTTTTAAAAAATGCTACTAAAGAGCATTTGTAAGTATAATTTTACATATTAGCAGAGCACATGGAGTGGATATGCAATGAAAGAAGTTGCCTGATTATAGAATATTTAGTTTTCTGTCAGATTATAATTATGTCATAGGCTGCTGACACTTGCCATTGTAACAAAGGATGTACGATCCAGTATTCTTTGACTATACAGCATGCCCCGGGACACGGGAACTGCATCTTATTCACGGTGTATCTCAGTGCAGACTTGGTGCCTGGCACATAGTTTGTGCTCCATCACTATTTGAACGTATAAATTAATAAATGAACATAGAAAATAATACTTTAAATAAATCAAGGTAATCTTTTGTACATTGTGTACAAAAACTAAATAGACTGACACAGATTTTATACTAAGAACAGGGAAAATTTTATATTTTTAGAGAACATTTGACCACATTTCTATTTTCTCCACTTACCCAATAAATCAATTATTAGGTGCTTCTACACCAGTAAGATTACACTAGACCCTATTCAAAACTTCTGATAGGATTGCGTTGTCCCAGTTTCATTTACCCTATTTAGAGTTTATTCTGATGCAGCTTTCAAAATGTCAATGTAATAATTAACAGCGCGCTGTGTACCATATATACCCAACAGGGCACCATTTCGATCCAGCCTCCTCTTTGTTGTGCCCCCATTTCTTAGGCTAGGTTGACCTAACTACTTTTCATTTCCATCTCTCTGAGTTTGACTTACTGGTACCTCCGAGATTGTGTGGAAGGAAGAGGGGAACACAGGAAATTCGCAAGGGTCCAAATTCAGCTCCCTTCCCCAGCAGTTCCGCCCTTATTAGTTGATAAGTACTGGCATACTGTAAGTTGATATATGAGGCAGCTACTTCCTCTTTCCCATACTTGTATGCTTTTTGGGTGCTTATGGCAGTCAGGAGGGCGAGGATCAAATTATTATGTAGGAATACCAACTTCATATTTCTTTCTTTTGTTCAATCCACTTCATTATTAAATTTAGTTGCAAAAATCTCTTGTTTCTAGAAAAAGGACAGTGCTTCTTTTTCTCCCACTTTTACATCTTGTCCTGACCATAGTCTTTAAGGTAATGTCATAATGCCATTAGTTTTGTGGTAGGAGGAGAATTTAGAAAATGACTGATCAACATTACCCCATGTGACAGATTCAAAAACCGAGGTTAAAGGCTGTATGTAGTTTAGACGTCAATGACAGTAGTAGACCACTCAGTTCCCAGTCCACTGTTTTCACTTCCTTCCAAAATTACTATGAAAAATACAGTATTCATTTAACTAGATTCCGATGTTTATTAGACTTAAAGGTTTGTATATAGATGGACTGTCATAGAGTCAACCAGGCTTTGTTATGGAAAATATCCATAAACCTGAGAGGCCCTGAATTGGTTGCAATTCTATTTCTTGAAATGCATACTCATGTTTTTTTTTAAAGATTTTATTTATTTATTTGAGAGAGAGAGAATGAGAGATAGAGAGCATGAGAGGGAAGAGGTTCAGAGGGAGAAGCAGACTCCCTGCTCAGCAGGGAGCCCGATGTGGGACTTGATCCCGGGACTCCAGGATCATGACCTGAGCCGAAGGCAGTTGCTTAACCAACTGAGCCACCCAGGCGCCCCATACTCATGTTTTAATCCCAGATAAATCAGATAATTTTTCTTTGTTCTTGCTACATTTATTCAAAGAGGAGAACATCTAAATCTAAACATGAAAAGAGAATACTTGGAAAGTGGTTTTTAAAAACTACCTCTGTCCTTCCAAAGCCATCCTCCCTATGTTGATCCTAAGGTTAGTCTCAATCGTCTTATAAATAAAGAGGAATAACAGAGGATGACAGTTAGCATAAATGCCCACAAAAGGACACAAGTACAAACCACACTAACCATGAGAAGGTACTTAGAGTCCTGCGTCCCCACACGCAGCCTCTTTTTCAGGCTCTGTTAACAGCCTTCGAGTGCACTTGTTGATCCGGGCAATACAAGATGGGCATTATGTCCCTCTGTCTGCTCAGTTATTTAATAGCGATACAAAAACTCTCAAGTAAGACTAATACTGTGTAAGTTTAACTGAAACTGGCAACCTGCCACCAAAGGCTTTTGCAGTGTCTGGATCAAGGCAATTCCAAAGACTAAACTTTGCAATGGGGTGAAGCTGGGAAATTGATGCCATCGTTTGAGCTCTCCCTTCTCTCGTACAATTTGCGAATGATAGCTGACTTCAAAATTAAGCTACAAACTCTGTAAGAATTTAGTGGGGGCCATGTAAATACATATATGAAAGGGGACTGAAGGGTTTTAGGTCTTAAAACCATTTCTCTCCATTTCTAAATTTTCACTGACAGACAACAATATGTCGGGAAACTATTCACAGAAATAGGGAGTTTTCTCTCAGACTAAAATCTCTGGAATTTTATTTTTAAATATATAAGTCCCTGAGCAATAAGAAATTAACTAACCACATTTACTTCTTTTCCTCTAAAACCTGACTTTTAAAATAACTGGTGCTGGTTAGAACTAATTGTTTAAACTTTGGTCAAAGCTAAATAATTGGCTACTTCACAATTTGAAAAAGCCGTAACTAATTTAAACCATTAAAATCATCTGTGGAGACAAATTGCGAGCCAAATTTTGGGTGGAAAGGATCCAAAGTCCCTGAGATATTAAATTTAAAAGCTTACTCTCTTACCTTTAAAAATCTAAATTACAACATCATGACCCTGATGCAATATTTTTTAAGAGAGTGCTGTGGTACAGTACCCCACATAATTATTTCAGTCTAGGCAAAAACGCCCATCATTCAAAGGGAGTAAAGCTTTAAGAAAGTTATAAAGTCCATTTCTTGAGAAACACATGCCATTTACATCACCAATTTCTACTATGCAGTTGTGTCCTATCAACTTTTGGGATGACTGCCTAATATAATATTAGTGTTTCAAAATTTCTTCTAGCTCTCTTTGAGATATAAGCTTGGAAGCAAGTGATTTTTCAACAGAAAATAAATAAACCTGAAAAGGCAACTGACCAAAATTAAAATGATCTTCTTCAATAATTTGCAGTCTTATCAAGTAATTGCTAATCTAAGTTTAAATATCGTTGTTCTGAAGTTTCTGCCCCAGAAGCATATGTTTCTACTGCCAATTTAAACTTTCTTTTTATATGAGTAATTTAAACCAGAAAAATTAAACATTATTTGGATTTGCTTTCGAGTTGGGAATAGTTTGAGTTGCCCTACTGAATCACATCTAGAAGATCTATTAAGTTCTTGCATCTTTTCACAAATCACTAAAAGACAAATAAGCAAAAAAATAGTATGGGTACCAAATAAGTGCATTTTCTAAGGATGTTTTTAAATTCCTCCATTCCTTGGTTTATAATTACCATTACCTCCCAGAAGAGACATCACTCTTTGGGTTTCAACTTATAATTCCATAAAACATTGAAGGAACATACTATACCATAGCATGATGTGGTTTGTTTAATTTAACCTTATGCCTATGCCCTTACAGGAAGATAATTTCCTCTGTTTATACTGTATTATGATTTATTAGATCTATTTAAATGTATGACTACATGCAAACATACACACAAATAGAGAAAGAGAACATTCACTAGTGTTAAACTTTTTAGAACTGGTCTTTCAGTAAAACATACTATCTAATGTCTATATAATTATAGAAGACAAATTACTCGGACAATATATATACATGGTGATATTTTGAGAGTTCAGAAAGATAACTACATGTCTCTTCAGATGAAATTAAATAATCTACCCACATTTAAGTTTTGCTCTTTCTTATGGCAGCATAAAAAGTTTTCACTCTATCTTCTCTGGGTACCAGGGCAATTATCAAATATTTCTGCCCTCAACAATATTTTCCAATTCAGGAAGGTAATTACTTAGGAGTGAAACATTAAAAAAATCTTTTTGGGGAGGAGGGAGGTCCAGGTTAAGAAGTCCCTGATAATTTGCTCTACTCAGCAAAGTTAACCATAAAGTACTATATAAGTAAATACAACTTCCTCCAACTGAAATAACCCAGAACTTAGATTCTTTGGGAGAGTCCCCTATCAGTGAAAAATAGCACAAAGTTAACTTCCCAAGGTCACATACCTCACTTTTATTAGTGCTTAGGCTGGCTCCCAGAAGATACACTTTTCCCCTTTAATATTTTAACTTGGCTTGCTGCACTTTAATATGACTGAAGCTGAAATTTAGAAAATACTTTAAAGATTTTAACACTTCATTAAATAATTTGGTATATCAAAAGGAAAACATACAAAAAGCACCATAAATACACAAACATTTGAATTAAAATGCAATTTAACTAAACACATTTTTTATTACCACAGGCCTTCATTTCAAAGAACTCACAGTCTAGTTAAGTAACGTGTGTGTTAAGAAATACAAATGAGAGAATGTAATAACTGCAATATTAAATGGGCAAGAAATACCCTCAGACCATCAGGAAAGGCTCAAGGAAGGCTACAAGATAAGGATTACTTGTAATGCTGTGCTGGAGCTGGCTCACACTGGCTCTCAAGAGCTGATTATGCACATTTATTCCCAGAAATGTCACATTGGCAGCTTGAACTTGGCCCTGGTGGGATTATTTAATAGCACAGAAATAGGCAAATACTACAACTCAGGGAATTTTTGTTTGTTTTTGGATATCCACTAAACATTTCCCAGCATACTACTGGTTAGCCACCAGCAGGACAGAGAAGCAAAGAGGACCCAGTCAGAAGAAACATATGAATGGTGGGGAATTCGTAAAATAGTACAATGTTCCAATAAATTTCAAGTAGATCAGTATTGCTAGAACATAGAGTATAAGAGGAGAGGGATAATATATCCCTGAGAAGACATATGAAGGGATTAGATCATGGTGGAGACTTGTATGAATGTTAAAGAACTTGGGTTTTACCCAACATATCAGTGTTTCCTATTGTATGGTGGTCCTCCAAACATTCACATCACAATCACCTGAAAAATTAAGATTCCTGAGTCCTATTCTAAACCTACTGAATAAGAATCCCTGGGTGCAAACTCAGGAATATATATTTTAAAGAAGTAGCCAATATATTTTAATGTTCACTCAAATTTGAGAAATGCATTGAATGCTTTTAGGTAGGGTTGGTACAACACCACATTTTTATTTATTTATTTATTTTTTATTTATTTTTTTTTTTAAAGATTTTATTTGACAGAGAGAGACACAGTGAGAGAGGGAACACAAGCAGGAGGAGTGGGAGAGGGAGAAGCGAAGCAGGCTTCCCGCGGAGCAGGGAGCCCGATGTGGGGCTCGATCCCAAGACCCTGGGATCATGACCTGAGCCGAAGGCAGACGCTTAACGACTGAGCCACCCAGGCGCCCCCAACACCACATTTTTAATCCTATCATGATGAACTTGCCCATAGCCCATAGTTGGAAAAATCTCAGGATGTAAAACAGGTACCTTCAGGAGAAGAGAAGCCACATGCCAAACCTTTATGTGAGGGTTTCTCTACCTCAGCACCATTGACATTTAGAGCTGGGTGATTCTTTGTTGTGGGGGACTGCCCTGTGCATTGTAGAATGTTCTGTAGCAGCCCTGGTCTCTATGCGCTAGATGCCATTAGTACCTCCCTCAGCTGTGACAATCAAAAATGTTTCCAAACATTGTCAGGTGTCTCCTGGAGGGCAAAATCACCTCTGAGAACCACTGATGTCTACCTCTGGATGTTCCTTCACTTGGCTCTTACTGAGGTGACTACTTACGAGAATGACCTTACTTCATGGCTGAGATTCAATTCTCAAGGTCCAATCTTGACTTTACCATTGTAGGACTTTCAGGATAACCATACATTAATATTCCACAGTGATCAAATAATTTTAGTATGTAACAGGTATATTTACTTGGTAATGGTGTTACGTTCTCATAAAAATAATACTGAATGAGCCAACACGTTGTGTGACTATTAAAGGTCTGCCTTTTTCATCTTCCTATCTACACCTAAAATACCCCTCCACTCCCCATGCAGTACCTAAAATTCTTTTAAAATGACTTTTTTTAGGTTATTAGTTCCCTATAGAAGTAGTCTATTAAAATGCGAAACTAGACAGACCTTACAAATAATACAGTTTTAGCCTATTCATAGGTATAGTTTCATCCACACAGGGATGAAGTAACTTTCATCTTTGCATCATCATCTTTGTATCACTAACACCTATCACATCATTTAATAATAGGAGATATTTTTAAAATACTTAAGTAAATGAAAGAAACGATCTTCCAAAAATACAGTTTTATAGAATACAGGATCAGAAAGAGGTCAGTTTTAATGCAAGAGCAAAGGGTAGAGAGGACTGTAGGACAAAGCATACCTTCTGATTCCAGGAAAGAGGGTATCAGAAGGACAACGGAAATGAGATGAGGGGGGAAAAAAGCTTAATTGGGTTTTTTAAAGGGGCTGGCCTTGGTTATTTGATCCCTCTTCCTTGCTGCCTTTGTTTTCTCCCCCCAACACTTCTTGATGATGTGGATCACTGGATAATGAATGAGCCAACTTAGGGCAATGCCTCAGATTCTCTGCATTTTTCTGGTCTGGTAATTTTTCTTGCCATAATTGGCAAACTTTCAGATTAAGCAAGTTCTGAATTTTTATAGATAGTGACTCACTGCTTGCTGAGATGGTGGCATACGTACTTGGTAGACTGAAACAGTCTCCAGTGTGAATATTCTACAGGGAACGTATTTCACAATGTCTTGTTGGCATTTTACATATTGACTTAACATCTCCAGCAGCTCTGAGGAAGATGTTTGGTATTTAATGACTGATATTTCTAGTGGCAAAAAATTAATCATATGGGTGATTAGCTGGTGCCTGGGTGGCTCAGTTCGTTAAGCGTCTGACTCCTGATTTCAGCTCAGGTCATGATCTCAACGTCATGAGATCGAGCCCAAGTTGTGAGCCTGCTTGAGATTCTCTCTCTCTGTTTCTGCATACCCCCCGCCCCGGGAGCGCCCCCTCTCCCTCTCTCTCTATCCCTCTCTCTCTCTCTCTCTCTCTCAAAAAAAAAATATTAATCCTATAGTTATAGCTTCAGATATTCTTTTGCAGATTTTTCTTCTAGTAAAAGTTACATAGTTTATAAAGCATATTCTGCTAAATATTGGCATGTCCCCAAATTTCAGTGATCATAATTGATTTTCATAGAACCATGGTTCACTAACTGTTGTTTGCAAAAGTGTCATGCCCCATAGGAAGTCTGAGTCTTAAAGAATAGCTATCAACTCTTCTGATTACTCATTGGTTTCAATAGCATTGCCTAGTTCTGGTTGTGAATCCTCACAAATTACAGTGGTCATTTCCTGCATTTAGAAATAAATCACCTTGGCATTGTTAAAGCATCCTCTGGTGAATAAAATACAACAGCTTAAGACATATAGGTAACTATTACCTATGAGTATTTCTCCCCCAAGTTTTATATATATATAGTAAGTGAATGTAGCCTCTTTTATCTGGGTATGATCATTTTATCCATGCAACACTCAGAATTATGGCAGACATAAAAAAAAATCCCTTTGGAGATTTATAAATGTGTTTACAGGATTGTGGTTATTTTTATTGCTGGGGAAAGTGTGAAAACACTCTCTTGTGCTCTTTCTGTCTCTCTCTCTCAAACACACACTCTCTCTCTCTCTCTCTCTCACACACACACAAACACACACACCCCTTTAAGGGATGTCTTAAGAATAAAGCAAGAGGTAGGTTTTTTACAGTGATGCTAAGACCTCTCAACCAAGAATATTCTCTTTCCATGATCCATAGTACCTGAATTCTCATCACCTAAAGTATCCTATGAAATTAGAGGGTTCTTTTTCTTATCAAAAGAAGTGTGAATGCAGTTAATTCTTGAATGGGACAGTTTGTTAAGTATCTAATGTTTAACTGACTAAAAGACAAAAACCATTAAATAAGAGAACATTCCGAAGAAACAAGAAAGAAAAACAACGTCAAAAAAGGTTGGCAAGGGAAGTAGAAAAGCCAGAGCTAACTGTTTATTTCATAATTTTGCCTAAAATGGTTTCGGGACACCACTGGTGACAATCAAGCTGAGATGCCAGATGAGAATTGAAAGTTATATAAAAGCTATGATATATCCATTGTTTCTACACTAACTGATATAGATAAAAGTGAAATAATAAGATTGTATAAATTCCTACAACAAACATTAATTCTCACAAGATCTCTCCTGAGAATCAAGGTAATCAGGAATAAAATTTAATTTTCCTTGGCCATTTGGTATAATTGTAGAATCTCTACTCATCTCTGTCTTTAGTAGAAACCTGGTAAGCTGCACAAAAAGGAAATGTATTAAATATACTATAGAAACTATGATAATTCTATCTTCTTTTTTGCCCTTGTTTCTTTGGATATATGGTTATTATTATTCCAAATGATGATCATATGTGAAACAAGAATGAGAAACAGAACTAAACATTCAAAAGCAAACATGATTTAATTTTCCCAGCCTTATTTTTTAAATATTGATTATTGCTATAATCATTTAATTCATCTTTGTAAAACTGACAGGTTTTTTTTTACGAGAATGGCTAACTACCTCTGAAGAAGTCATCTGTTTCCATTTAGATTCTGAAGAGAGAAGGGCAAAAATAACATATACAAAGAGAAAACTTTCAGCTTAGCTACTTGACTGTCATACCCAATCTTACCGCATCCAGTATTTGGAAAGTTGAAGAGGTTAAACACACACATTTAGTTTGATTTCTTCCATTGTGTGTATGTGTTTAAAATACATACTCAGTTATATTTTTGTATTCCACAGAGAAAAGGCTTACTTGCTTAAATTCTATCCACATGTATATTTGACTGGAGAGAATGTCCATTCTTTTTTCTTTTTAATAAGGCATTAAATTAGCTTGCTCAGTGAACCCAATTGTTTAAAAACAGGAATTTGAGAGAGTATGAATATAGTTTGTTAATTGAATCCACATTTATTTCATAAATGAATATTGCTACTAAAAACATTCCTTGCTATCCAAAAAATAAGGCTAAGAAAAAACCACACCTCTTTATGAATAGATCCATGAAAACTTGCTCTTGGTGTTCATATGGTATATTGGGAGTTAACTATTCATTACTACTTTTAAAGACTTTACCTCCTCATTTATTTGTTATTAAAATTTTCTAGGGTACTGATCATCTAGTCCTCTTCTCATTTTCTCTACCGTTTTTTTCCAAAGATGGAATGAATGTAAAATGCCCAATTAAGAACAAGTCAGATTTTTTGAGGCATTGGTCTATTGATAAAATAATTGGAAGCTTCTCTCAACACCTGGATAGGGAGCTTTAATTGGGCTTTTAAATCCAAGAAACTTCTTTAAGAATAATTTGATCACCATGTGGACAAACTTATAAAATATTAACTAGATTAAGTTGTATATGAATTATGAGTTAAACTTACACTATAGGTGTATGAGTTTAGTATTTATTACTTATTCCTCCTCAATAGGGAGTTGGTAGTAATTCTTTTGCCAGGAATTGGCTGAGCCAAGATTTTAGTCCTGTATTCCCAACAGCTTTCTTGTTCTTATGTGTGTGGCAGGTTTACAGACTCTGTACAATGTCTAATGGTCAGTATCTATTCTCAAGATGTTGTCCTTCTTGTTATATAGGTCATTCTTCCTTTCTTTAGTATTGTAAACTATTTTCCCCCTTCATGTACTATGCTGCTACGTCTGTGTGTGTTGCTTCTCAAGGGAGGTGACTGTACATTCTCCAGCATACTACTGTTAAGGTCACTGATCACCAGCTGCATGTCCAGCTGACCCATGTAGGAAGCTGACCAGAACACACAGCATTACTCGCCAGTGTGACTTAGAAGTTACCTTATCACTCAGAAAACCAGAACAAAACATAAAAACAGTACAAATAGGAACCCTCTGAATGGCAGCACTGATTACATGCTTTCTGAATTGTGCAGAGTATACAATGGGGGCTTTTGCCTCAGATTGTCTCATATTCTCGTTGTGGAACAATGAGACTAGAACTCTGTCCTCTTCCTCAACTTGACTGGTTCATATAAAGTTTCCCGTACCTTTACCCAATGGGAGGCTCAGCCTTCAGCTGGTTGCTAGCTTGGTGGCGAGGGTAAAGACTGTGTTCACTAGCCTGAGGCTGGAGTAGTGTCTACACTTCAGTTGAAGCAAGAAACTTATCAGGACGGTGGGGCCAGGAGTCCCCACTAGAGGGTGTGTGTGACAGAGTGGGCTAGAGAAAACCAGAGTACATAATATATATGAGTATATACTGTGTCTTGGGAGAGCAAGGTCCATGCACTGGAAGGAATTAAAGTCTAAAGCAAATAGATTCTTAAAAATGGGAGACAAAGTTCTGGAGTCAAAAGTTCAAAGACAGCAAGAAGAAATCAGATGAAAACAAGTTTGTTTTTTTTTTTAAGATTTTATTTATTTATTTGACAGAGAGAGAAACACAGCGAGAAAGGGAACACAAGCAGGGGCAGAGGGAGAGGGAGAAGCAGGCCTCCCGCAGAGCAGGGAGCCCGATGCAGGGCTCGATCCCAGGACCCTGGGATCATGACCTGAGCCGAAGGCAGACACTTAACAACTGAGCCACCCAGGGAGTGCTCTCAAGTGACTAGCTCACACACTGATTGTAAAAGCTGAAATCCATAAGATGCTTGACTAGTTTTAAGTTTAATGAGTCATGAAGCACATACAACCCTGACACAAGGACCTATTTCCCCCAGCAACCATTGTTTCTCTGGTTCTGACATCAACTTCTATTCTAGATTAAGGCGCTAGGTTGACCAACCAGGTCTGCTATGCTACTCTTTGCCTTACACATCAGTGGTTTCTCATTGCCTGGATTTCTGCTACCCCTGCTTAGCAACACATTAGATTAATGAATTTCATATCTAGGTCTTTGATGTGTGTGTGCATGCTCATGGGTGCACACACTCAGATGCCTCCATTAGCCTGCCTGAATGCCCATGGACAAGACACTGCAGCTAGATTCATGTCTCCAATGTCTGACCTCCCTTTTCCAGGTTCTTCCCATCATTATGTGGTCAAGGTGTTCTGTTCTTCACATTCCTTGTGCCTCACCAGCTAACCCAAGATAAGGCATTATTCTCTCATCTCTGCTCTCTTTTACTCTAAATCTCTTAAGTACTATCCATCTCATTCCTCTTTGTTCTGTGCTGTTGACCTCTATTAAAATTTCACATTCTTTCCTACTTTCTACAAACCTTTGAATGACCTTCCGTACAGTAGGTAGGACAACTTTTCATTTCTCATGAAACCCTTGGGAAGGAAAGAACTGGCTTCCTGTCAGAACTCTAACGGGAAGACAGAGACGATACTCAAAATATTTAGCACCAGTACAACAGAGACACTGGCCAATCAGAATAATTTCTGGCCACAGTGCCAGAGGCCCCTTGCTACACTGGGCACTAGCCCTTTCTTTGTGGGACTGCTGGGAGGTCCAGGGAATTCCTAAGGAGACTGAAACACCAGAGGCTACAGGAGGTACTTAAAGGGCTCAGCAGTTACTTGTCTGTCAGCACGGAAACATTTCCTTATTTGTCCACCTGGGGTAGCTGTACCTGTGCGTGCCAGCTTCATAGCAGATCTGAAGGAAGACCATCTCCCTCCCAACAGAAACTCTATGTTGATTCCCTTAAACCAGCTTCCTGTTTAAAACTGTCAAGGTTCAAAGGCTGTCTGTATTCCCTTTAAAACTTGTATTCCCTTTCATCAAGCATTATTTATACTCTATTGATCAAAAATCAATAAAATAAAAACTTGTATTCCCTTTCATCAAGCATTATTTATACTCTATTGATCAAAAATCATGTCATAGCTTTATTACAAATTATCTTTTTCCTGTTTGATGAAGTTTCAGGGTTAAAGATACTTTTCTAATTTATTCAACAAATACTTAAATGTGTACCTACTATGTGCCAAATATTGGAGATATGGCAATGAACATGAAAAGACAAATTCTTGCCTGCAAGGAGCTAATATTCTAACCCGGGAGTTTTAATGTAAAAATTTAAATGTCAGAATTGTGTATTATTGGGGTGCCTGGATGGCTCAGTCAGTTGAGTGCCCAACTCTTGATTTCAGCTCCAGTAACGATCCCAGGGTCATGGGTTCAAGCCTCAAGTCAGGCTCCACCTTCCGCACTGGGACTGCTTGAGATTCTGTCTCTGTCTCCCCTTGCACCCCCTCCCCCGGCCCCCACAAGCGTGCGCCAGCATGCTCACACTCCCTCTCAAATAAAATCTTTTTTAAAAAAGAATTGTGCATTATTAAAAAATCCACACGTTATATACATTTAATTGTACATTTAGTGCCAACTTTTTTTACATGGCAAAATTTGCTTCACGATGACATGCATGAGTATGCATATACATGTGTTAAGTTTGCACATCTACAGAGAAAAACAGAAGCTATGTGCTGTGAAGGCATAAAGAGATAAAAAGAAATGGCCCCTTACATGGAAATGATTAAATATTGTTTACAAAAAAAAGTATATATACAGTTGGTTAAAAATGTAGCATTTTAAGTTCCAAATAAATTCTATAGTATTCCATAATCCATACCAGCAAATGCAAGGCAAAGGTGAGATCACTGTGAGAGAGAGGGGGGAAAAAAGCCTTGGGAATATTTGTCCATTCTTTTCCATTTTAAGGACTACTTTCTCCTAAGACTGAACTTCCTTTGGTAGAGGAAGGAATCCTATCACTTTGATTTCTGCCATGTAGAGAGTCAAAACCCAGACTGGAGGCTAGGCATTCTGGTTGTACTCTTTGAAGAGCACTCAAAAAGGCAACAGAGAGAGAAAGGACTTTGAGTGAGGGAGTTTGGAGGATTGGTGTCCAAATGGTTTAGTTTTGGACTTCATATGCTGTGTTGGCAGATGAGAGGGAATCTATCCTAAAAACAATGTTTCAATGTAACCACAATAAGCATGCTTTTTCCAGGGAACCTGACGGGGTGCCTGGCTGTTAAGTGCTAGGAGATTAGGTATCTCATGCACTCAATTGACTAGTTAGATAAATATAGAATTCTCAGTTTTCAGAGCATGTATATTTTTAAAAAATATTTAATGAAAGAAGTCAGCATGAGAGTTGGTATTTCCCCCAAAATATTGAGTGAAACCACAAGGTCATAAAAATAAACCCATCTGAATCTTCTGCCAGTTTTTCAGAGGTGAGTGGGAGAATGTTAGAAAAACTAGAAGAACAATGAATGAGTTACAGATGGGATAAATATAACTGTTTCTGTAGGTGATCATGTCATGCCATCTTTACTCTTTGCATCTCATCATGTCACTCATGATTGATTGCTTCAGTCTATAGATGGAAGCCAGAATCCTGGGAATTGTGCTTACAGTGTAAATGCATTTCCCTTTCTTCATCAGCACTTCTGTTACTCTACACACACACACACACACACACACACACACACACACCAGCAGTCAGATCTTTTTCAGGGACTGAGTTGAGCAAATAAAGAACAACGTTACACTTAAAAAACTTGGAAAACGATACCTGAAGTTGAGAGTTGTATGGACAATGAAAAATTGTATCTTTTAATAAGTTCTAGAGTACACAAACTTTACATTTATGTGGGCAGAAGAGTACATGGAAAATGTGATGAGAATAAGTTAACAGGTCAATGGTTCTAACACCAGCACCAACAATGACCTTTCTAGATCATACCTATGAACTTTCTACATCAGAATGGTCCCAAAGGTCCGCAGAGTGTTCAAAGAAACAAAATAACACTCGTGGTAGAAGTTATATTGTTGATAATCATATGTGTTGATTCAAATAAATTAAGAATTAATATTGCAATGTTTTATAAACACTGTTCTAATTGTAATACAATTTATATTATAGAACACTGCTTAGTCCTCTGGAGCCTCAGCAATAACACAGACTTTCAGCAATAACACAGATTTTCGTAGTTTGATGGTTTTTCTATCTCTAACCAGCCACATAACATTTAAAGCCAGGCGCAGTATTATGGAAGAAGCTCTTGGAAAAATCATGTAAAGGGGGCTTGAGAATCCCAGGCACAGCCTGGTGTTCAATGTTGGAAGGTAGTTTGTGATAAAACAACAAAATCAAGTCTGTGAGTTCTTTATTTTTAATTAATCTATTTATTCATTTATTTTGGTTGGACATTGGGTTTTCTGCCTGACACAGAACATCCTTCCTCAGGAAATTCTGCTCTTGGCCATGAAGGAAGAATGAGAAGATAGCTGGGAAAGGTACAGATGACCTGTTTAATTTTCCTAATAGGGTATGGCTGTGAGGGTATAACTATCTCCTCAGGACTCTTGATTACATAGGAAAAATCCCCACTGAAGGCTGATGTGCCGTCCCATTATTTGGTTTTAGAAGCACACACATGAGCCTCCAGGCAAGACACCAAAGCACTCACCTAACACACATATTCTCCAACATAGACAAAGAAAAAGTAAAACAAACAGGGCGCCTGGGTGGCTCAGTTGGTTAAGCGACTGCCTTCGGCTCAGGTCATGATCCCGGAGTCTTGGGATCGAGTCCCACATCGGGCTCCCTGCTCAGCAGGGAGTCTGCTTCTCCCTCTGACCCTCTTCCCTCTGGTGCTCTCTCTCATTTTCTCTCTCTCTCAAATAAATAAAATCTTAAAAAAAAGAAAAAGTAAAACAAACAAAAACAAATGGAATGAGGGCAGCTGGGTGGCTCAATTGTTAAGCGTCTCCCTTCGGCTCAGGTCATGATCCCAGGGTCCTGGGATCGAGCCCCGCACTGGGCTCCCTGCTCGGCGGGAGGCCTGCTTCTCCCTCTCCCACTCCCCCTGCTTGTGTTCCTGCTCTAGCTGTGTCTCTCTCTGTCAAATAAATAAAATATTTTAAAAAAAATGGAATGAAAGAAAGAAGGAAAAAGGGTCTTATTCTTACATGTTGTTTTTTTTGCTATTATCAATTTTTTGTTAGATTTCCCTTCTTTCCTTCCAAGGTATGTGAAACCTTGGAAGCTGTGTCAAACATTTGTCAGGCAACGTCTTCCCAATCATACAGCTATTATATGAACAAAACTGCAATCACTATGTTAACACAATAGGTTTACCTGCCTTTGCCCTAGAAATCTGGACCTGCGTTGTATTATTAAATTTTACTTATAATAAAGGAAAATTTAAAATCCATAGTTATTCTGTTATTTGAAATCCCATTATAGTATACATATCTGTATTTATACATGTGATCTTATATAATCTTTATCCTATCAGTTTTATAATAATCAATTTGATCTTTCTTCCTCAAACCCTATTGCCAACTTAATGGGAAATACACTATTTTAATTTATAACCAAAAATTTTCCTAGAAAATGAGATGCAAAAATGAGACTATGAGTAGGATCTCATATTCTGACTCTGGCTGACTAAACTTAAAGATCTGGATTCATTTTATTCCCATTTACTTCAATTTGACCCAGTTGATAGCCCATTTTTATACCAACTATTCCCAGGAAAACAAAAGTATAGTAAAACTTATTAATCATAGCATTCTGTAGTTCCTGCTCCAAATCGAGAGAAGTTATGCAAATAAAATATTTGTCTCATTTCCCTAAATATAATCAATAGTAACAATTTTAAATGACTGCCTAAACAGTTTTAAGAAATTAGTTTCAAAAAGTTGTATCTCTAACTTTCTAGCAGTTATATTTTATCACCTTTTAAAAATGATTTTTTTTCCTTGTGCAGTTGCACTTCCTTTTGTAGCACTAAGGGATACAAACTGCAATTAAAATGCTTTTTTTTACTGGTATTATTGGAATTGATTTCAACATGGCTTATTGGTATTTTCAAATTAAGGAAGACATAATCATGCTTCATGTTTGGCTCAGTTTTTTGTTTTTCGTTTTTTTTCATTTAAATCTGAGGCAGATATGTGTATAAATGCTACTGTGTAGAACGCAGGATTTAAGTTCAGCAAACAACTTGAAATGTGATACTTTGGCATTTACTAATAAGAATCACTGTCTAAAACCGTTTCGGTTTACTTGGGATTATATTAAGTTAGAGCATTCAAATATTATCTTAGTTTGGTTCTTACATTTATACTGGTTCATACTGAGGAGTGTGAAGGGGTAAGTAATAAAAGGAATTGTACTTTTTGTTCTTTCAAAATACTGGGAAAATATCATCTTGTATTAAGAAATACTTTAATATAAAACTACTAGATAATTAGGAGGGATATGTGGCAGTAAAGATATTTTAGCTCTTACATTTTTTATCACATTGGGGCTATTTTTTTTCTTTTCCACTTTTATTATTAACCTTTTTATAGAAAATTGGCTTACCAAGAATTTATGAATTAATAAGTCTATTATAATGATGAATGATAATTACCATTTAAATCCTGACTCATTCATCAGCTTGTTCACTGCATGTCAGGTGACACAAGAGTGTATGATTACTTATCTGGCGAGTATCTTTCAACTGATTGTTATACTTCCTTGAACTTTAGAGCCTCATACCATATTTTAAAGTATGATAAAATGCAGTTAAGTACTTTGACGAAGAAATTACCAACCGTGCTATAAATAACAGAAGAAGAAGTGACTTCAATGTTTTTAGAAGATTGTTCTTAAGTTCAAATGACAAATGTAGAGTACCCAGTTGGGTCAAATGAAAGTTCAAATACAGACAGTTTCAAGGGCTGCCAGATTGGTAATGTTACAGTAGCTAACCTAGTCACCATTCAACATTAAAGTGGAAACTTTTGGCTTTGAATAGATCAGAAACCTTGGGGACATGAGTCAGGAGTCTCTATGCTATTCCTCACAGAGAGGCGCCTCCTCTTCAAAACCATATGCATACTTGCCAACAGTTTAAACAGACACAATGGGATTACACAGACCTAAGGGAACAGATGTGGGGCCACTTGAAGTTTTCATTCTGAGAATCAAAGCAGAGAATTTCCAAGTTTACTGGTCACATATGGTTTTCACCCACTGGGTAGTAGTCAATCAAGGTATTTTGAAATTACAAACATTTTGTTAAAATGTAAATTATCCCTCCGCCCCGCCTTTGCTCTGACAATGCATGGATGTTTAAAGTGTGTGAATATGTGCTTGCTGCTCCACTTCGGGTTCAAATTAAACTTCCCGTGAGAACAGCACTGAAACTGAAAAGAAGATATGATTTGGGATTCTTAGGTTGACTTTGCCTCTTCCTCAAAGCCTCCTATAACAAGAGGGGATGTCTAGTGATATTAGCAATTGTGTGCTCACCAAATAAGGATGTGTTCAAGTTAAAGTCTGTAATTTCTGTACTAAAGATCAGAAACCCTTAAAACACACATTTACAAGCCCAGCAATCATGCTAGACACTGAGGATATTCCCATCACTGTCTTCACTTTAAAAAGTGCCTTCTTCATAGGATTATTTTTAATCTATTTCACAATATAAAACTTTCTAGGGGCTCCTGGGTGGCTCAGTCGTTGGGCGTCTGCCTTCCGCTCAGGTCATGATCCCGGCGTCCTGGGATTGAGCCCCGCATCGGGCTCCCTGCTCCGCCGGAAGCCTGCTTCTCCCTCTCCCACTCCCCCTGCTTGTGTTCCTGCTCTCCCTGTGTCTCTCTCTGTCAAATAAATAAAATCTTAAAAAAAATAAAATAAAATAAATAAAACTTTCTATAATCAGGAAGAATTGAGTGTTTGTATATACTCTCCCACTTCAAAGCCATTCGAACCCTAAGTTTAACCAAAAAAACACAGTGATTAAACACCATGTCTCAAGCAGTGGTTCTCAGGTTTTACTGTGCATAAGAGCCATGTGGAGAGCTCACAAAAACGTGCATTGCTAGGCCCACATCCTACAGATCCTGATAGGGTAGGTCTTGGAGAGGCCTTGATATTTTTCATTTTTAATGAATTTCCAGATTTGTTAGTTTCCTATTGCTACTATAGCAAATTACCACAAATTCAGTGGCTTAAAACAACACAAATTTATCACCTTACAGTTTTGGAGGTCAGAAGTCGGAAACCGGGTCTTAAAGGGCTAAAATCAAAGTGTTGACAGAGTTGCTTTGTGGGGGATCCATTTTCTCACCTTTTCCATCTCCTAGAAGCCACCTATACTCCTTGGCTTATGGCCTCTTGCTCCATCTTCAAAGCCAGCAGTGCCTCTGACAAGGCCTCTTCCAGCCTTTCTGACTTCTGCGTCAGTCCTTACATCTTTTCTCTGACTGAAACGCTACCACCACCTCTTACAAGAATGCGCACGACTACATTAGGCCCACCTGGACAATCCAGGCTATTATCCTCATTTCAAGACTTTTAACTCAAGCACATATTTAAGCCCCTTTCACCATAGAAAATAACATTCACAAGTTCTGGGGATCAGGACATCTTTGCGGGGCGGGGGGGGGAGGGGCATCATCAGGTGGTACAAGTAAGTTTACCTCAGGTGGTACTAATTCTGCCACACTCACTAACCACTGAATTAGAAGACAGAAAAACTAACAAACAGTATGTACTCTGTTTTATCACAAAGTAGCCGGAGAATGACCGAAAGAGTTTTGGATAAATTTTACAATTCAGCGATGTTGCTACTGAATTGAGGTTAAGCCATGGTTCTCAAGCTTTGCTCATTAAAATCAACTGGGGAGTGTAAAAAACAAATCAACAACCTCAACTCCAAAGCCCAGACCACTCCCAGATCAATTAACTCAGAATTACGGGGGATGTGATTCCATTATCAGTATTTTTTAAAGTCCCACCATTAAGTCCATCATGCAGTCACGTTTGAGATTTACCAACATATGTACATAAGGAGCAGAAACTTCAAAGGGCCCAGACATAGGGTTCCCAAAGTCAGTTATAACTGCTATGAAATGTTTGTAAAATTAAAGAATGTAACTACACAGCACTTAGGGTAAAAAACATGCTCATATTTTATCTTACTTGAGGGCCACACTTAGCTTGTTTTAGCCTGTGTTTGGTAAGCATAGCCAGTAGCAAGTAGTATTTTTAGCGTCCTCTTTTAAAGATGAGAACAATGAAGTTCAGCAAGATGCCACTGCACAGTTAATAAAGCACTTAATTCAAATTTCATCTCAAATCTCTGCTTCCAAAGTCTTTCTGTTATGGTCATATACTGCCATAAAAACCCCCCAAAATATTTAGGTGTTGCAAACTCCAGTCACATCAGGTGCATAAATAAAGGAGTCTAAGACAATACAGAGTGGTGAGGAAAGTGGAGAGGCGGAGAATACATGTCCTACATAAAGACAGACAAGTTTCAGACAAGTTTATGTTGTTTTTAAAATACCAAAGCCAAACAAAACACATGTCCAAGCCAGATTGAGACCACCTGCTGCAAGTGCGCCGCTCTGAAATACTATCAGTTTTCCACTTTAAATGGCGATTTCCCAGCTCTTTACTCTTCAACGATTTATTAATGTTTCCCACATACAGCTTTAGACCTTTGGGGTGTAACTGACAGTAATTGCCTCCTTGAATTTGCTTCTTCTTTCCCCTTCCTAAATTCACAGATCTGGTACGCGTGAACATAGTGTTACCGGAACTCTCTGTCAGCCCTCCCGCAGCAGCCAGTCATGGCAATGCCACCCCAGAGCCTGGATTTTCAGAACTGAATTTACTTTTTAAAACTAGAAGTTCTTAGAGTATTTTATTGTTTGCCAGGCCTCAAACTAGGACCAGGCCTAATATGTTGCTTCTTTCCACCATACATATTTACTCAACGAATTCAGTGTGCCTGACTAGAATCTTTTTTCCATATATATTATAGCAACAGTGGGCTCTTTAGTACCAACTAAATGAAGCTTGAAAAACTGTTATATGAAAGCCAAGTGTTACAAAGGTAGAGCTAAAGGCAGGCCCGATTTTCCTTGTGTGGCTGTTGAAATCGGTCTCAATTGTTTGTAGTTACAACACGCTTTAGAACGGTAGGGTGGCAGGATTTACTGTGTCTGTTGGCAGAATTAGCCAAATGCCCAGGAAAACACCAGTAGGCTTACAACCTCCATAATGAGGAGGTTTCCCTGATTGTTCATAGATTTATTTTTACATAGTATATTATTCATAAAATATGTATTGTGTGCTTGCAATGTGCTCAGTGCTGTACAGTTTGTGATTTGCTTTTTTTCAATATGTGTATAGGTTTGGCACAGATGCAAGGAAGTAAAACATTTCAAGTCAATTCAGGAGAAACCACTAGCATTTTTACCAGTAGTAGCAGGATCTCTACATGGAGGGGCATAAAACTCACGTCCTCACATTCTTCACAGAGGGGGGTGTTTGCTGCAGTCTAGCTATGAGCAATGACTCAAAACATATCTTTAAAGAAGTTACAACAGCAAACACAAGTTGTGTCCAGACACAAGAGTACAAAAGGCAAAATTTAGAGGTTTTGTGGTGCCAAGGCAATTGAGTGAGCGACCAATAACTTTTTTTGGAGGTTACTCTTGGCCTTCTGCGGATCCATCATATGCATCTTCCCCAGACCAATCTTCCTGCAATACCCTCATTATGCCACGAAGGACAAAAGCTGTAGGCTTCCCAATTCCCAACTGCATCATTTAATATCCCTTGTTTCAGTGCTGAGGCCATCTCTATAATCTGTTCCCACTGTATTTAGCAAAATTTTCCTTATTATTTTTTTGCTGCTAAAATCTGCTGATTTTAAATCAGTTATGTTCCAGCCAGTCTCCTAGTCCACAAATGAGTCAAACTCCATCCATTCTCTCTACTTTCACTCCCATGATCCCCACCCCTGCCCGCCCCCCGTGTAAAGGTTCTACCCTCACTTCCTCCAAACTCTATACATCCCCGGCATCTTTTATGAAGCCATCGATCTAACATATTTCTGAAGTCCCACAACATTAAAATCTGCAATTAAGAACTTATTTGAAACTTGTTTCAGATTTATATTAGTTACTTCCTAACACCTGAAAATCAGAGAACTTTTCTTCTTCTCTATTCTTCACACGTATCCTTTCCATGTAGCATAGCACAGAGCATATCAGAGCTGTTCATGTATACTACTGTATAATTCTGTGATCCTTTTACTATACATATATATATACACACATCTATATCCTGAGAATTATCAACTATGTACATAGAACTTTGTGCTCTAGTCAAACATCCAACATCTCCAATACTGTGCGCAGTATTCCCTAGAGTTCTTCTTACCCTTCCTCCCAACCTGACACCTTTTAAAGTCCTCCTTTTTCCAGGATAGAAAATAGTTGTGAGTCTATTATTTTCTCCTTAAGGGCCTTGTTGTTCACTTCAGAACATTTCTAGATTTACTGATGATTCTTCTATCTTTCAGTTTAGGTTCTACCTTGATGCCAGAGTTGACTTTCCAAAACAGGTATCCAATTGTACCAACCCTCTACTTATTGAACCCCTCTCAACTCTGCAGTCGTATCTCCCACAACTCCTGAAGTTATACCATATGTTTTAGAGATACAGAACTTCTTGCAGTTTCCTGTGCCAAGCTCTTGCCTGCCTCTCGGTCTTTACATATGCTGTGGACTTCTGCAAAATGTCCTTTGCCCTGTGGCTTGTCTGATAAACTCTGGAGTCAGTCCTTGACACCTCCAGGCAGAGATCATCTCTCTCTCCTCTGTATTCCTTGGTCCTCTAACACATTTCACATCTTGAACTTATCAAAACTGCGGTATAACCATTTATGTACCCATCCATCGACTGTCCTATACTATCAGCTCTCTGTATAGAGAAGGCTACTCTTAGCCAAAATCAAAAGCCAGTGGAGCAGAATTTTTCTCTACAGATTGAAAGCAGAAGAATGGGTTAGCTAGCGGAGAAGACGCAGAAAAATCTGATATCCATAAGTATCTTATAAAAATATGATATTAAAATGGACAGGAAATGGAACTACTTTATTTGGCTTATGTCAAGAATGTGAGAAAAAATTGGAAAACAAATGGGGATTTGAGAATGATGAAGATTAAGGACTTTGCTGCTAAATAGAAACAGACAGGGCTCTTGGCTCAGAATAGCAGCCAGGCCTCATTAGGGAAGCTCAGACCCTGCCAATGAGGGCTGGATGGTAGCCTGCTTCCCTGAAAACTATTTGCTTATTTAGGGCACTTAGACCCAGTGTCCCCAAGACCTGAAAATATCAGTTCAGAGAAAACGTTAAGTTATTCCTCAAAACAATCCAAAGTTTTAGAGTTTGTCCAGCAAGGAGGCACAGGATGAGGGGCTAGATGATGAGTGGCAGTGATGATTAGAAGGGACAGAAGTTGTCGTAAGACACACGTATCTTACTCTACGCATACTGACTGAATGTCCAGAGTATGTCAGGTCCTACGCAAGGTGACAAGGATGACCCTACAAAGATGCCTCCAACTGAGACTTTTGTGTCAATGAACTCTCAGTGTAGCAGAAGAAACTTATGCAAACAACTTGTTTGCATACTGTGGAACACATGAATAAGTTAGAGTGGTAGCAAAAAAAAAAAGGTAGCAAGGTCAACTACCCAGGAGCAGGAACTTGCTGAGATGGGAGTGTGGTATAGGGACAGTGTGTTACAAGTTTTAAAAAAATCAGTGAGCCGGAACCTGGGGGTGAATTTAAAAAACAAACAAAAAATAATGCAGTGGTTAATGAGGCCCTTCAATTTTAACGGAAATCTTATAATTAAATGCTTACTTCTTTCCTGTTTTAAATGTTCTTAAACTCTTCTTCAATTTGCAGGCCCTAAATCCTATCAATTTGAATTTAAAAAGAGAGAGTCCTTAAGGAAACCAAGTGTAAACCGTATGTAAAAGGGGGAAAAGACTCTTTACTTATGTAATTTATTTACATATAACAAACACCTGGTGAATTTATCTACTAAAAAATGGCATGTACTTCTCTCTTATTCTCTTTGTTTCAGGATGCAGGTATAACAAGAGAACAGCGTCTGTTTGTATTTGTGAATGTCACAGTAGCCAAGTACTGCCTTAGTAAGGAGTTCCCTGAGGAAATACCACTAGCAAGCTTTCTAAGTCCACTAAAAGTTGGAAACTCGCAAAGCACATGACCAGCAGTAAAGCAAACAAATTAAACCCTTTGGGCATCTATGATAATTCAAATATTCATTCATAAATTTCCGTGTAATGCAACAATACTCTGATCGTAAAGAGTTAATAACTAAAGCGATTGGAAATCTGAACTAGCTGAGATACTTCAAATCAACAAATATTGGTTGCTGCTGATGATGACTGAGGCTCCTACCAATTGCTAATCCATTCTGTAGACTATAGGCTTAATTTCCAGAGCTGTCAATCTGACACATTTTATCAACAATCATATAGAGAATCTTGACCACCAAAAAGAATAACTTTTTCCATTCCATTCCATTTGTTCATTTATCTAGACTTTATTTCCATGGCATAAGGTGTTTCACCTCACATACAGAATAAATATGATAGGGGGAAAAGAAAATTAACGTACGTGGAAAACTGCCCTATTAAAGGAGGAAACATTGATGGTTACTGAAAAAGCATCCCTTTACTCTGGGTGAGTCCAATACATATTTATGTAAGACATGGAAGCTCAGGAAGGAATATGGATGTCAAGCTAAAAAAAAAAAAAAAAGGTTGGGGAGGGGAACAGCAAATGTCTGCAAGGAAAGTTGCTACTAATAACTTTTATGCTTTCCCTTCTGCTGTATCATATCTACCATAGGTTTAACAGCTCATAAACTGAAGCCAACTTTCTGAATGATCATTTAATTCTTGAAAAGTAACCATAAACTAAGGAAGAAAAAATACTGAGATATTAATCCTGGCAGCAGGCAGCAATTCTAGGCCCAAAAGCTTAATGGGGCTGAGCTGAATGGGACATAACAAGACGACTATCCTAACAAAATACAGTCTGTATCCCCCGATGGATGAGGAATGTTCCTTCCCCATTCGTGTTTGAACACGGGAGAACATAAAGTGCCAGTTAAACTGAGTAATGTTGCATAACTAAATTACAGGGTTTTTGTTCAGTTCTCCAGTACAGTATAAAAATCCCCAACCTGGAAGTACTGTTTTAATCAAGGGTCTGAATAAGCAGTCCCTCATAGTTCTGCAATATCTAATTTTTTTTTAATTTTATTTTATTATGTTATGTTAATCACCATACATTATATCACTAGTTTTTGATATAGTGTTCCATGATGCATTGTTTGTATATAACACCCAGTGCTCAGTGCAATATCTAAGTTTATAGAAAGGTTTTCTTTAGAATCCTCACCCCTATAAAGCTACATTAATAAAAACTAAATACATATGAAAAGTTATATAGAGAGAGTAGGCATATATTTGCCTTTTTGAGGTGTACTTTTAATTTTATGAAATAGCTTTTGAAGAAATGTAGAAAGAAATTAATTTGCAATTGATTTTAAGCAATTACTTCTAATTTTTGTAAATGTGGATATTTAACTTTGCTACTGCACTGGCAAAATACTTGTGTTTCGAATGGAGCTAAACAATTTATATGATGTATGATATAGCCTTGGAGAGCTTTTATTTGTTTTATTGGGTAATTTGTATTCAGTATGGAGGAGGTGATCTAAAGCTTTGCATTTAGTGATTGCACAGGAGGCCCAGGCACATGGAAAATTCTACACTTTATTTCATCAGGGTGAATCTACCATGACCCGGAAGGCTCACCTATAGATAAGATGGTTTGGCCTCAATAACACTTTGAATCTTTACACTCTCTGGGGTTTTGCACACTCCTTTAGACACAGGTCTTTGTCATTAATGAGAGTCGCATGAGTGGATCCCTGAATGGCACTTTGGAGAACGGTGGGACAAGTTTTTAACAAGCTGACCCTTCTGGCTATAACATGAAAGGGAACCCTGTGTGTAAGATAGTGTGGGAATAAAAGGCAGAGGTAATTTACACTGCTGAAGAAATAATTATTAGTTCCACATTGCTTTCCAGGTGGTAGGTGGAGGAAAACAGAAAGCATGTGTTCAAGTTTAGTAAATCGCTGTTTATTTTTCTTGCTGATAATGTAACATTTTTCTAAAATTTGAAAGCTTCCTCAGACTATTAAGGTGTTTCAGGAAGAAACATCAACAGATTTTTCTTTTGCTCATATTGACCGCCTATTTTAGAAAAGCTTTGATGCTATTATGCTGACAAATTCTCTGTGTCTGTATCTTACCAAAGACACCCTCCGTACAAATGGGAGTAAGCGTGAGGTGAGAAGTAGGGGGCCAAGAGACAAAAATGCTCCATTTTGCCTCACATATACCATCCTGTTTTATACTATACGACAGCTCTCTGTTTTCATATATTTGACATCTGAGATTCTGAGGTTAAATTATTCTTCCAATGTCCCATAATTAGTACCAGGCAAAGCTGGGGCTGAATGATGCTCTTCTGTTAAATCTTGGCGCATTTTCCATTACACTGTACTGCCTGACTCTTATACTGCCACATACTCTTCTAAATAGCAATTTGATTTTTGCAGTATCTAGGATAAAATTTAACTTTATTATACATTCAGGAGCTACACGGTCATCAAACAGAAAGTATAAAAAAAACAATATTTTTAGGTATTTCAGATTAGAACACAGATAAGGATTTACCATTCAAATTTATAATTGTGTTTATTGTAAGTTTTGCTTATTACAAGAAGGATGTTCAAGAATAGGTAGTTATATGTGGAATTTAAGAAACAAAACAGAGGATCATAGAGGAAGGGAGGGAAAAATAAAATTAGATGAAATTGGAGAGGGAGACAAACCATGAGAGACTCAACTACAGCAAACAAGCTGAGGGTTGCCGGAGGGAGGGGGGGGGGGAGGTGAGGTAACTGGGTGATGGGCATTAAGGAGGGCATGTGATGTGATGAGCACTGCGTGTTATATGCAACTGATAGATTACTGAACTCTACCTCTGAAACTAATGATACTTTATATGTTAACTAAATGAATTTAAATAAAATAAGTTAAAAAAAAGAACAGGTGGTCATGTTAGTTTCCCATGTAATCCAACTCATGTTTTAGAAGCCATATTTGTTTCTTCTTTTTTCTTTAAAAAAAAAAATAGACTACTGGGGCACCTGGGTGGCTCAGTTGGTTAAGCATCTGCCTTCCGCTTGGGTCATGATCCCAGGGTCCTCCCTGCTCAGTGGAGAGCTTGCTTCTCCCTCTCTCTCTGCCCCTCCCCCGTGCTCATGCTCTCTCTCTTGCTTGCTCTATCTCAAATAAATAAATAAAATCTTTAAGAAATAATAATAATAAATTAAAAAATTAAAAAATAGACTACTACTGAAAAAATAAGTATGATTATTAATATTATAAAAAGATATATGGCTGAACCAAAGTGTCAAAAATCTTAAACTTTATAAATTATCAAAAAATTCAAATAAAAACGAAGTCGCAGTACTCTCCTTTCCCTTTACTTTCTCTCCCATTGTTAGATACTGCAGTGGAGTGAGCTCTTGCTCTGCCCCTGGATGAAAAGGGCAGAAATCAAACTATCGGTCAGAGGGGAAAAAAAGGTAAGAAGTTACCAGAAATACTTGATTTGGCTGGCTCTCTGGTGCTGGCAAATGATTAAAGCCTGACCTTTCTGTTGTCAGCCCTTTTGGATACTTTAAAGACCGGTGTCCAGGCCAGGCTTTTCTCTCTGGCAAAACCAATACGTGCAGGAATACATCTCTCTGCATCTGAGGGCCTCCTCCTCCCACTGAACCAAAAATATAAATATAACTTGCCTCCAGGTTGTCTCTGATAAACTCTATACACCTGCCCAGAGGTTCTGGCTTAAAATACCCTTGTCTCACTCTCTCTCACGTTGACTCCTGTCTACTTCACACAACAAACTCAGAAAGAAGAGCCACCTCTTCTTCAGTATCCAGCCAATTTCTCAAACTTGAGATTTCTCAGAAATAAATAAGATTCCAGTCCATTTCTTCCAACAGAATGGGACACAACTCAGGGTCACCCATTTATACTACAGAAGCTGGTTTTACAGGATTGGAAATGAGGAGCAGGTACCCCATCCCCATCTCACTTGGAAAATGTGTTCAATACACATTAAACTAGAAGCTTTCTCCAAAAACCAAAATCCTTTTAACAATCTTGTCTCCACTTACTCTCTTAACTTTTTAATTCTTTAAAATTCTTATGTGGTAAAAGATTTAGCAGTCATCTAACCAGGTCTTGGAAACCTACTTTTTGAAAATCCTACAGAGTAAATGGCCTTGTAAGTTTACTGGCATTTATTATTTTAAAACATTGGCCTAAATTTCCCCTTTAATATCTTGTTATAAATATAATATTCCCTGCTTTTGAGAATGTGGTGAAATGTGCTTCTCAAAAATTACTGACATGGATTTAAATTGGAAAAACTCTGAAAAAAATTTTGGCAGTATTATTTATGCATTTTTAATGGCCATATTCTTTGACTTCATAATTCCACTTCTGAAAATCTATTTTAAGCATATAATCTTGAATGCAAAAAAAAAAAACTGCACACAAAACTATCTTGAAAATATACCAGAAACAACCTAAATGGAAACAGTAAGTAAATGGTTAAATAAAGGAATGGAAACCCAGGTAATGGAATATTACACAGGAAGTAAAATATTTTTGAAGTTTATACAGTAATAGGAAAAAGCAATGATAATTCAATGGAAATATAAATTAGGATGTAAAATTATATACATAACACCTATCGTATTAAGATAACCACGTTAAAATACTTTTAAAAGGACCCTTCAAATATCTCTGCATATATTTTTGGAAGTACAGGAATGTACCAAGGCATTAACAGTGACTATCAATGGATTTTAAGATATTAGGAAAGTTTTCCTCTCCTACTATTATTCTAAACTTTTCATATACTAACTATGTATTTCTTTTAAAATGTTAAAAACAATAGTTAGAAAAAATATGAAAAGCATTAAAATTGAAAATAATAACTATGGTACATTTCATCCTAAAAGATTTATTCCTTTCTCTTTTTCCACATCAAATTTGATCCTAAATCTCATATACTTTGCAACCAAAATGTCTCTGGCCCATCTTCTCTTTCCTGGGCCCTTGACCACTACTCTAATTTATGTTCTCCTACTCTTTACACACCTCAACCATTGTACAATTCTTAACTGGCTTCCATGATCATTTCTCTGACTTCAATTCAAATCCTTTCTAGCACTGTGACTTAAAAGGCAGATTACTTGCCATAGCTGAGCAATATAATTCTATAGTTTTCTGAGAGGCGTATAAAAAAGGACAATATATATCAGTAAAGTACTTGGCACATAGTAACTTTTCAACAAATGGCAGCTCTCATTATTACAACTTCAACTGTGTTCTTTTGTTCTTCACTTTTAACACTGCTACACTATGAACTACATATAACCATTTAGTACCCTACACAGTAGGATTTCAAACACCTTTTCCAGTTCATTTCACAATACTCCATCCTCAGGTTCACCCAAGATGGGCTACTTCCGGTTTCCTGAACTGTCCCCCTTGTTTTCCACAGGGGTACCATCGCTTAGCTTGTTCCCACAGCTCCATGTGTCCCTTCACCCTCTGTTCCTTCCTGCCTGCCTGTGTTCCTTATCTGATCTTAAAACTTTCTGACTCCACAACCAAATTAGATTGCTACCTTCTCTGAAACTCCACCATATTGTCTGATACCCTTAATGACGTATAACCTTCAGTTCAGCATTCTGCTTGGATAACTGATACTCAGAGCGTAGCTTAAAAAGCAGCCTCCTCAGAGAGACTGTGTCTGACTACCCAATCTAAAGTAGGCTCTAGGCCACTATCACATTTCCTTATATTTCTAGCTACTCAGCTTTTCCCCGTCTTTTTCCCACCATTCTCTCAATAGATTTTTTACTTCTCAAGAACAGAATTTACTTCCTCAGAACAGCTGCTAGTAATGTGTCTTTTAAACAACAAAAACCCAATAAATGTGTATTACATTACAAACTGAAAAACTGATCACTAAACTAAAACTGGTAAGGAAGATCCTGATTAGAAACTTGTTACTAAAATCCTTCAGTTGTCCTCTCCATATCAACATATACACAGTGATCATTCACACACACCCCTCTCAATTCTTGGTCCCTGCCATAATTTACATAATGTTCAGTGAGCAGGCATAGCAGACACTAATTATAGGAAACCCTGGAAATGCTCTACCCAGAGCTCCCCGTGGAAGCCATGATCTGTTGTATTCGGGATGTACAGAAATGACAATGGGAAAAGCGGGAGAAAAAACAGTGATGTGAAATGTTAAGGGTAAACCTTGGAGAACAATAATGCATTCAGTGTAGTTCACCTGATAGCACAGTTTAGTAAAGTCTGACAGAAATTCAAACCAATGCAAAGTTAGAAGAAAAAAAAACTAAAATTCAAAATATGAAGGAAAGCAATCATGCAGATATACAAACTACAGCTTTTCTCACCAGCAATTTTGTCGTTCATTTTAGATTTCTAGGAAACATAGTCTGAAATTTTTAATTTTTTCTGTGAGAGATAGGAAAAGAAAACCATATAATAATTTTAATAAAAACACACCATAAGGAAATAGCTATGTGATATCTTTTAAAATTAATTAGGAAGAAGCTGGAAAAAAAACTGTCTTCCACAGTTACAGTATTCCACCCTCAAGTATTTTCAAAAATGCTTCTGAGTAATGGAGATGTTCAGTACATCCTGGCTCCTCACCAAAGCCAACCGGCATTCTCAGAAAACTTGAACACCTGTTATCTCCTCTCTTTCCACTATCTTCACCCTCTGCTGCCCTTTGTAGACTTTTTCCATCAGCATTTAAATACGTTCAATATTTCCCACTATAATCAAAACCCTTCCACTGACCCATTTATCTTCTGTCTTCCAATTTCTCTCTCTCTTCCCCACTAACCACAAAATCCTTACAAAATTATTTATACCTGCTTTCTCCAATGTTCTCAACTCTCCCTCACTCAACCCTCTTTAATTTGAAATACATTATTTAGTATTTCTACAATAACCTCTGAGGTAGACCGAATAATAACCCCACTCCCAAGGTGTTCATGTCCTAATCCCGGGAGTCTGTGAATATGTTACCTTAGATGGCAAAAGGGACTTTGCCAATGTGCTTAAATTACAGAGAGTAGTCTGTTTTATCCAAGTAAGCCAAATGACATAATCACAAGTATTCTCATAAGAGGAAGGCAGAGGGGGGCACCTGGGTGACTCTGGTTAAGTGCTGACTCTTGGTTTTGGCTCAGGTCATAATCTCAGGGTGGTGCGATCTAGCCCCTTGTCAGGGTCTGTGCTCAGCAGGCAGTCTGCTTGAGGTTCTCACTTCCTCTCCCCCTGCCCCTCCCCCACCTGTGCATGTGAGAGCGCACACGCGCTCTCTCTCTCTCTCTTTCTCTCAAATAAATGAATAAAATCTAAAAAAAAAAAAAAAAAAGGAAGGCAGACGGAGGAACTACTACAGGAGAGTAGCAGGAGATAGGATGACTTAAGTAAGAGGCTGGAGTGATGTGAAGTATCATGAGTCAGGAAATATATTTGGCCTACTTGATACTAGAAAGCAAGGAAACAGATTCTCTCCTAGAACCTGCAGAAGGATTCAGGCCCACTGATATCTGCCTTAACCCAGTAAAACTGATTTTGGACTTCTGTCCTCCAAAAACATAAGAGAATAAATCTGTGTTGCTTTATACCACCAAGTTTGTGGTAATTTGTTACAGCAGTAATAAGAAAGTAATACAGACTCAGGTACTAAGTCAAATAGTAGGCAATTTCCAGTCTTCCTCCTATTTGACTTGTCAGTAGCAAC
The DNA here is from genome assembly GCF_003265705.2 of Callorhinus ursinus. Classification (NCBI taxonomy): domain Eukaryota; kingdom Metazoa; phylum Chordata; class Mammalia; order Carnivora; family Otariidae; genus Callorhinus; species Callorhinus ursinus. The sequence continues at coordinate 57,433,690 of NW_027397074.1, forward strand.
TTCTTAGCTCCTTAGCTACTGCAGGATTTTTTTTACCAGATGTGTGGCTCATTCTTCTCAGATTCATTTGCTTACTCTGTCCTTTTTACAAAAAAAAGTAAGTGTTAGAGTTTCTCAAGACTCAGACTAAAACCACACCATTCCTACTCCCTGAGCACTCATATCTACTCTGATTCTCTCAAAAGCAAAATCTCCAGGCCATCTCTGCTTGATTCTAAGTATGTATACCTACTTACTCAAGCTCTCTACTTGACTATCACACAGACATGTCAAATTTAATGTGTCCACAACTAAATTAATTTATTTCCCTCAAGTTTGTTCTACTGCCAGTGTTAACAATTTCAGGAAAACATACCCATCCACTACATATGTTTCTTAACCTAAAAATGAAAAGTCATAATAGACTTACCTCCCTTCCTCCCCTACCATATACAAACAATCACCAAGTCTGATCAAGTCTGTCTCCTAAATGCCTATTGTGGCCAATATCAGTGACCCTAGTCTAGTTCAAGTCACAATCTGGGATGTGACAAAACTAATGGCACAGGCTCCTCACACAGTATGTAAAGTAGCAGCATTAATTCAATTATATTCAACTTCTGCATGGACAGGCCATCCTTCACATCACAGCCACAATGGATATTTAACCACACACATACACTACACACACACACACACACACACACACACACACACACACACACACACACACATCATGTGTTATTAATTGTTTAACCCTTGTTTCCTTTAAGCTCAAATAGGATTCAAGAACCCTTTCCTTTGGATTTTGGTCTCTGTCTGATCCTCCACCTTCATTTCTCATTTCATCCCTTTCTCGTGAATCAGTTATAGTCCCCTTCTTCTAGATCAAAGAACTTTTCAAAGCTTTCTTTCACAGATCAGAATCATGGAATTTTTTCTCCTTTTTATCTGGAATTCTTCCCCTCAAGTCCCCTTGTTTTTCCCATCTTCTTGCCTAACCAATTCCCATTCATGTTTCATTCTCATCTTAAATGTCAGGAAGCATTTTCTGATGCCTTCTCTAAAACTAAATTAGAGGCTCCTGTTATACACTCCTACATTACCCAGCACACTCACTTCTAAATGTTTGCAATGTTTAAATATACTTAGAAAAATTGTCTTCTCCCATTAGATTTTTTTCTTTTTATATAACAGCTTTATAGAGGTATAAATGAAAGACAGTAAGTTACACAGATTAAAAATATAAATTAGTTACATGCATACATACCCATGAAACTGTCATCACAATCAAGATAACGAACATATACATCACCCCAAAAGTTTCTTCTTGCTCCTTTGTTCTTACGAAGTTGTACTGCCTTTGTCCTGCTCCCTGATGTATTCCAGGCATACATGCTTGATATATGCTTGGCACACAGTGGCACTCAAAATATATCTTATGAATTAATTAATGAGCAAAGATGTTCATCAAAGTATTATATATAGAAGGTAACACTGGAAATAATCTAAATGTTCTTGTGATTGCAAATTTTATAAAATAATGCAGAACTATGCACCACTGAAATTATGTTTTATGAGAACAGTGAATTATATTTGAATATATTTAACTAGAAAAGCAAGGATTAAAAAGATCTATAAAATATTATCCTGACCATATATGTTTACATGCATTTTATGCATAACTAAGAGAATAGGCATTGACACAAACACTTTAGCAGTGGAGAAAGGACAGGTGATTTTACTTTTCTTCTTTGTGCTTCCCTGAAACTTTTCAAAGACCGTGTGTTGCTGTGTTGAATGGGACCTTTCCTGTGTCTTGGAGTTTTGGCTAAAGCCCCATAGTGAGGACAAGTAGTAATTATCTCCATATAATAAACAGAACAGCCAAAAACCTGTAACACACCCCACTCTTGAGTCTTAGTCAAATTGGTCTTTCTGCCATCATCCCCACCATTCCTCCCAACCTACAAAGTAGAAGTTATAATTTTGTTGAAGAGAAAAGTCAGCATAAAGTATGACATTCTAGGATATTTTTCACCCTATCCCATATCTAGGGGAAAGGCAGGGGATGCCATTCCTTTAAGCGATTATTATGCTCCAGAAAGAAACAGTCTTAGAAACTGAGGATGACAGCAAGAAGGGGAAACGGACATTGCTAGTCTTGGCTGGAGGCTTGCTCAGGGGCATTTGTTCACAGGCCCACACATGCTGCCATCTAAGTGGAATATGGTAAGAAAGGTCTTGGGAGCTTGAACTTGTATCCTCTGAAACTTGAGAACTGCTGTCCTAAGTCTTCTCAAGGCAGGAGTTTGACTACAGAAAGAGCACAAGAGTCAGCCCACCCTCTCTGGGTGTGGTACAGAAAATAGGTACTAGTTTCCTCAGGGCAAATGGATACTGCAAAAAGTGACAAAGCAATTTTGTTTTTCTTTTTATGCCATTCCTCATGTGAACCCTCCTCCTACCTTAATTCTGGAAGACTCAGAAGATAATGAATTGGGAATGAGCTGATGGAGATAGGAAACAAAGCAGTGAAGTAACAGACCATGCTTCTCTTCTTTGTGGCCTGGCCAACAAGACCTACTTAAGTCCTGAGAAGTGGAGAAGACTGTGTGTAAGGTGGATTTTTTTACAGTTGATTGAACTGAGCCTATTTAGAGGTGCCATTGAGGCTTCACTGCCAAGGTAAGACTCTTCTTGGAGTGACCAGAAATCCATGATGTCTATTGAAGGAGTAGCCCTTAAGTGCAGAGAGTTTAACAACATAAGTTGAAGGCACTTATTAAAGAACATTAAATCCATTTCTTATTTGTATCACCACTGTGTTTAGTCCATTCTGCTATCTACTTGTACCTGTGTTATTTTTAATCATAAAAAATGAGCACAAACTCGAGCACTCCTAAGGGTAATGATTGAGGATTATAATATGGGTGAAAGTGTTACATCAATATACTTGTATGTATGCATGCATTGATACTAGTTACCTTCTCCTAACAGATGTGGCTCTTACTTAGTTCTTGAAAGAATTTTTATGATTTTTTGCTCAGCATCAGGGAAATCCAAATCAAAACCTCAATGAGATACCACCTCACACCCGTCAGAATGGCTAAAATTAACAAGTCAGGGAACGACAGATGTTGGCGGGGATGTGGAGAAAGGGGAACCCTCCTACACTATTGGTGGGAATGCAAGCTGGTGCAACCCCTTTGGAAAACAGTATGGAGGTTCCTCAAACAGTTGAAATTAGAGCTACCATTCGATCCAGCAATTGCACTACTTGGGTATTTACCCCAAAGATACAAATGTAGGGACCCGAAGGGGTACGTGCACCCCAGTGTTTATAGCAGCAATGTCCACAATAGCCAAACTGTGGAAAGAGCCAAGATGTCCATCGACAGATGAATGGATAAAGAAGATGTGGTATATATACACAATGGAATATTATGCAGCCATCAAAAGGAATGAGATCTTGCCATTTGCAACGACGTGGATGGAACTGGAGGGTGTTATGCTGAGTGAAATAAGTCAATCAGAGAAAGACATGTATCATATGACCTCACTGATATGAGGAATTCTTAATCTCAGGAACAAACTGAGGGTTGCTGGAGTGGTCGGGGGTGGGAGGGATGGGGTGGCTGGGTGATAGACATTAGGGAAGATATGTGCTATGGTGAGCGCTGTGAATTGTGTAAGACTGTTGAATCACAGATCTGAAACAAATAACGCAACACATTTTAAGAAAAAAAAAAAGAAGAAGATAGCAGGAGAGGAAGAATGAAGGGGAGTAAGTCAGAGGGGGAGACGAACCAGGAGAGATGATGGACTCTGAAAAACAAACTGAGGTTTCTAGAGGGGAGGAGGGTAGGGGGATGGGTTAGCCTGGTGATGGGTATTAAAGAGGGCACATTCTGCATGGAGCACTGGGTGTTATGAACAAACAATGAATCATGGAACACTACACCAAAACAAATTATGTAATATATGGTGATTAACATAACAATAAAAAAATTTAAAATAAAAAAAAAGAATTTTTATGATTTTTCAACCCGTTACTAACTCATACACCACTATAGATAAGGAAACAGTTCTAATTCATCTTTTTATTCCCAAACATACACACTGACACTTACTGAGACACACTGACCATTCAATATTTTTTTTCCAAACTTCTTTTGAGGAGCCAACTCTGATATATAGAAATTACAAGCTATGGAGAGCTATATCTTAGCATGTATACACACTCAGGTGTTTGTTATTCATATAGGGATTTACCAATATATCAGTTTAATATAGCTACAAAAAAGCAACTAGTATCTCCCCTTAAAAGCCATGTAATTCAGAAATGTCCCCTTCTATTCCTACTAGTGCTTCATTAGCTCTGTCACTGATCTATCAGTGATGAATTCTGTAAGGAATTCATAAGAAGGAAACTAATCCTAAACCATACCCGTACTGAGATTCTGGAGTCATCATTGTTCATCTATTTATTCAATTAATTTTTATTCAACAAGTCACTGGCTAACCCTAGTGCTGAAACAAACAAGCAGTCTCAAGATGTTTATCAGAGGGGCGCCTGGGTGGCTCAGTCATTAAGTGTCTGCCTTTGGCTCAGGTCATGAGCCCAGTGTCCTGGGATCGAGCCCTGCATCGGGCTCCCTTCTTGGCAGGAAGCCTGCTTCTCCCTCTCCCACTCCCCCTGCTTGTGTTCCCTCTCTCACTGTCTCTCTCTCTCTCTCTCTCTCTCTCTCTCTCTGTCAAATAAATAAATAAAATCTTTAAAAAGAAAAGATATTTATCAGAGAGAAGACTTTGATAATTACCATAAAAGCAACCATGTGTATATGGAATTGCATGTATAGCTACATGTAATAGTTTTTATTTGCTTGGGCTGCTATAACAAAATAACAGAGACTGGGTGGCTTAAAGAGCAAAAATTTATTTTCTCATAGTTCTGGAGACTGGAAGTTCAACATCAAGGTGCCAAAAGGTTTGGTGTCTGATGAGAGCTCTCTGCTTGGGTTGCAGATGGCTGCCTTCTCAATGAGTGCTCACATAGCCTTCCTATAGTCTTTTCTTTGGTAAGTTTTTATTTAAATTCCAGTTAGTTAACACATAGTATAGTATTAGTTTCAGGTGTACAATATAGTTTTTCAACATTTCCATACAATACCTGGCGCTCATCACAACAAAGGCACCCCTTAATCCCCATCACCTATTTCACCCATCCCCCCACTCACCTCCCTTCTAGTAACCAGCAGTTTGTTCTATATAGGTAAGAGTTTGTTTCTTTGGTTTTTTCCCCCCATATTATTCTTTTTCTTTTCTTCCAAGTTTTTATTTAAATTTCAGTTAGTTAACATACAGTATAATATTAGTTTTAGGTGTGGGATTTAGTGAAGTGCCTTCCTTAATACTCATCAAGCATTTAACCCAACCCTCCCCCTCCACCTCCCCTCCAGCAACCCGCAGTTTGTTCTCTATAGTTAACAGTCTGTTTTATGGTTTGCCTCTCTCTTTATTTTTTCCTATATGTTCATCTGTTTTGTTTCCTATATTCCACATGAGTGAAATCATATGGTAGTTGTCTTTCTCTGACTGACATCTCACTTAGCATAATACTCTCTAGCTCCATCCATGTCATTGTAAATGGCAAGATTTCATTCTTTTTTATGGCTGAGTAATACTCATATATTATGTGTGTATATACATACATATATATACACACACACACACACACACACATACATCTATACACACATACATAGATATATACATACACACACACACACACACATACACACACACACACCACAACAACTTCTTTATCCATTCATCAGTCAATGGGACTTTTGGCCTTTTTCCATAATTTGGTTATTCTTGATAATGTTGCTATAAACACTGGGGTGCATGTATCCCTTCAAATCAGTATTTTTGTATCCTTTGGGTAAATGCCTAGTAGTGCAATTGCCGGATTGTAGGGTAGTTCTATTTTTAACTTTTTGAGGAAACTCCATACTGTTTTCCAGAGCAGATGCCTTTCCTACAGTCTTAAAGGATGGTGGAGAGAGGGAGGAGAAAAGTAGGGGAAGAGACAGAGAAAGAGAGAGACAGAGACAGAGACAGAGGGACAGAGATAGACAGAAAATGAGTGTGAGTGTGAGCTCCCTCTGGTGTTTCTTCTTTTAAGAATACTACTAGAATCCTATTGGATCAAGGCCCCACCCTTGTGATCTTCATTTGACCATACTTCCTTACTCTAAACACAGCCACACTGGGGGTTAGAATTCTCATGCCCCACCCTTATGATCCTCATTTGACCATACTTCATTACTCTAAACACAGCCACACTGAGGGTTAGAACTCTCACATATCAATTTTTTTTGGGGGGGACACAAATATTAAGCCCATAACATAATTTATGGGAGATATTCCATCTTAAGAATGGTAAGAAAATCAGGAACATGCTCACTTATTCATATAGTATACATTTATTAAATGGTTAATCTGTACCAGGCATTATGCTAAATATTAGCCATAGTACTTGTTTTCCTGGAGAAGCTAATAATTTTATGGAAAGAGAGATAAGATAAATCAAAACGCAATTTAAATGATCTTATAGAACCATCACAAAGCTCTCTGAAAACACTAGGAAGGAACAACTAGATCTGTCTGTGGGAATTGGAAAAGATATCACAGAAAAGAAAATATTTATTTGGGCCTTACATGTTGCATAGGATTGTGCAATGCAGGGAAGTAACAGTCAGATAATAGTGATGTGGTATGGTTCCTCAGGTGATATCCTATGTTTGCTTCCTCTCTTCTGAATGGCAGATTTTTCAAAAAACAAGTTTCTGAGTAGAGATATGGATGTACATCCCACTCTGTCCTTACCTCGTCCTCACTAAAATCTTCAGAGAAAGGGAATAGAGGGTAGGGGGAATCCAGCTATTTTCCAAGTGGTGTTATCTGTAGTGGCCCCAAGAAAACCCTTCCACTCTCATTCCACTAGACATTGGTCTCATGATAATGCATCTTGCATAGTAGTAGGTTCAAAAGTCAACATGAAGTTAAGTGTGCATATGATGGGACCACAAAAATCATAACATCAGCCATATGATTTATGTCTATATCAACCAACAATGTTTGCTCTGCACATGGATGAAATTCTTTTAAAAAAAGTAAATATCCAAATGTAGCTAGCCTAATAAGATCATTTCATTGTTACCTATTAAAATATGCATATAAATTATAAACATAATCTTTTAAGACTCAAGTTCATAATAGTGTCTTAGAGCACACTAGGCACCTTATTAAGTATTATTAGATCACTATCATTTGACAAAAAGAAAACCACATCTGAATATTAATGGGAACAAGATTAAGAGACAAAATTCTAAGAATCCCATTTGAGTGCTAAGTACTACACAGTATTTTCAGGGCCTTACCAGAATCATCTCATGGAATCCTCAAGACAACTTCACACAGGAGGTATTGTTATTATGTCCATTTTACATAGAAGGCATAGAGAAGTTAACTAACATGCCCAAGCTCATCTGACAGAGTACAGAGCTGGGGCTTAAGCCTCAGAGTCTGACTCCAGAGCCTCTAGTCCTTATATACTTCAATATATCGCCGAGCAAAAACGAAGAGCTGCTGATCAGTAAGGTAGAGAGACTTTGATTAAAGCATAATTTTACCTGTGATAAAAAAATTACTTCCTTTTTGTCTTCCACAGCCTTATCTTTAATTTCTCAAACTGCATCCTAAGAAAATTTCTTATAATTACTAGTAGACAAAAAATATGTCATGCTACATGTCTACAGTCTATTTAGGAACATAAAGAAAGGATGAAAGTCTAGCAGCAAAGCAGAAAGAAAATAATTTATACATATTTTTACATGTTATTAAGAATCAGCCTGTATTTCCCTCTTATGAGTAGTGTCCCAAGGATCTGCCATGTCTACCGTGTTAAGTGCGAGTTCAAGAGATGAAGGGCACTGACGGGCATCTAGTTCACTGTTATTCCCTTCTCCTTGCAACCTCGCATTGCTATACATCTGTTTTGTTGATTCAGAAGAGCACTTGAGATGCTTTACAGTTGATTTTGACAAGTGCTACAATTTGATAGGGGAAGATAATTCTTGCTGAGATGATTTCCAAAGTACAGAAATTATACTTTTGAGTAGATAGTACCTTTCTTTATGATCAGAATTCTCATTTAATATACAGCATACTTAAGCTTGGTAATCACATTTCCTTTCTTCTGAAAAAAGTGACGGGTGTCTTTGATCTCATATATTAAAGCAACACATATTAAATCTTATTCTTGATTCTGATTGTTTTCTTTGTTGCAGATAAAGCATGTCTGCCAAATTTAAAGATATCAGATTTATAAAATGTTATATGACTATGAAGTGGGATTATTAATTAAATGAGTCTCCTGATCATGTGACCGAGCTGACTGATGAGTTCCTAGGATGTACATTTTTTGCATGCCTCTAAATCCACTAAACTGAGAATTAATCAGTTGTATCTTAAAGACCACAGACATTACTGGTAACCACTTTTAAGAAATAAAATATATGGGTGTAATTTTAATTTATATTTTAAAGTATTCTTTTATCATGCAGACCCTCCCATTAGTTTAATTATAAAAGAATATTTTAATACTTGTTATTTGAGATAATTCTTGGTGAAGAATTATCATTGGTTTGCTTTGTTTTAACTAATGCTATGTCAAAAGTTGACAAATTTTAAATAACATCAAGGTTTAAAGCTCACCTGATGCCTACTCAAGATTCTAACTCAGTTTGGAGGAAACTGAATGGTTCAGTGTTCTGGGATCTCAGCCCTGTTTGCAAGGTTCATCTTAACATAATATCTTCTGTACTTAAAACCTTTATTATTGATGTGAAAGAAACTAAAATTTGATATATGCCTCCATGGTACAAAGTCACTTCTAGGCATTTGATTCATCTTTGTATAATTTTGTACATTTGTATAAAAGTAAATGGAAACACACAGTTAACATGGAATAGGTTTCACAGTTACACTGAACACACTCCATACTACTGCCAAACAACACTGGTGTCAGTACCGTGGTATGGTTAAACAGCATCTCAGAATTCTTACGCTGCTACCCAGGTCCACTGTCATCAGTGTGGTTTCTCCTGACTCCCTAATTAGCGACCAAAATCTAGAACTAACAAATAATCCTTACAAGAATTTCTAAACTGGGTTTTCTCAGCCCAATATACATTGTTAAACAGCTCTTGCGCTTATTACATAATTAGGAAGAAAGCCTTCATATTGTACCTTTATTCCACCATTTCCAGCTACAGAACACTGAGCTGAGAAAATTTTCCATCTGTCTAAACCACAGATTCCAAATCAATACACAGAGTGTCCTGGGATTATTATTTGCCTGATGAAACTTCTGAGAAGATAAAATAAAATAATAAGGGCAATATTTTAACACAGTGTCTGGTACATAGGAAATTCCCCCAAACTGATAACTGTATTTAGTGCTCTTTTTCATCACCGATACCACCATCCTAGTTACTACCTCATGCTTGGTTTATGGTAATGATAGTTCTCCAGTTCTCTTACACAACAAGACTATTTATCATAAAATACTGCTTTCATTTTGTAACTCCGCTAGAAAAATAGGCTGTAGCTCATAAATAAAACCTTAGAATTCAAACTTTTTTTATTACCAGGATCTAAAACTTTTATAGCCTACTCTTCTGTTCTCTAACAGAACTAACTGGATCCAGAATCCTAACTGGATTACCTTTTGGTTATCAATATAAGTCTGTTCTCTATCCTAGCTGGATTACCTTTTGGTTATCAATTTCGTATCACATTTTCACACTTGTGTGCCCTTTCACTTGTATAGTGATTAAATACAATAAGCATGTGACTAAAAAAAACTTCTTTTACATGATAGAATTTTCATTCTAAATATACATACTGTCAAGTCTCAAATATCTGGGCAAATGGAGACAAGAACTATCAGCATTAAATTAATTTGTCACTAACTGTGACTTCACTCACAAACCTATTTGATTTCTACCCATGTTATGAGTATATATTGACATACATTTCTGAAAAACCTGAGTTTTCTTATTTTGGTTAGGAGCAGCCATTTAACTTCATATGACTTTCTCGCTGACAGCTGAAAATAGTTCACCTTCTCAAGGTCATCACTGTTCGTTCAGTGTTAAGAAAAACAGATATAGCGGCTACAGAAAGCTGGCAGAATATATGCTGATCAAAGACTGTACCTTCTAAATTTAATACTTGGATTAGTCCTTATATTAGCTTTTTTTTTTGTTTTCTCCCCTTTTGATCAAAAAAAGGGAGATATGTAGAAGGACAGAGATGGTTAACCTCTTCCACAACCATCTCCAACACAGAAATAAGCCTAAGAGGATGCCCCACCTAGTCGGAGCGAAGACAAGAAAATGATGTTAAGTAGTAGATAGTTCCTCATCAAGAGGCTTTTTCTTTCTTTCTTTTTTTTAAATAGCTTTCTTGAGATATAATTAATGTATTATAAAGTTCATTTTAAGTATACAGTTCAGTAAGTCTTAGTAACTTTATACTGTCATCAACCATAACCACATATCCAGTTTTAGAACACTTCCACTGTCCAAAACGTTCCCTCACATGACCAACTGCAGTCAATATCCCCCTTAGACACCCATTCCCAGTAAACCACTAACTACATTCTATATCTGTAACTTTGCCTTTTCTAAGAAATCTCATATAAATGTAATCAAACAAATATACAGTCATTTCATTCTGGCTTTTTTCACTTAGCATAGTATGATTGAGGATTACCTATGTTGCTGCATCTGTCATTAGTTCTTTTGTTGCTGAGTAGTATGTTATTGTATGGACATATCACAATTTGTTCAGCATTCACTAATAATGTTCATTTAGACTGTTTCCAGTTCATGTCTAATAAGAATAAAACTGCTACAAAATGTATACATACAATCTTTGTATGGACATGTTTTCCTTCCTCTTGAGTATATACCTAGAAGTGGAATTGCTAAGTCCTATGATAAGTTCATGTTTAACCTTGTAGGAATTGCCAAGCTCTTTCTAAAGTACCATTTTACTTTCCTACCAACAATGTATGAGGATTCCAGTTTCTCTGTAACTTCAACATACTTAATATTGTCTTTTTGATGACAGCCATTTTAGTGGGTACGTACCTTACCATGTTTTAGTTTGCATTTCCCTATTAAATAGATGCTGAGCATCTTTTCATGTGCTTATTCACCATTCATAAATTATCTTTGGTGTCTATTCATATATTTTATCCACCTTCTGTTGAGTTTTTGTGTTTTTATTATTAAGTACCAAAATTCATATAGTCTGGATACAAATATTCATCAAATATACAATTTGCAAGTATTTCTCTCAGTCTGTAGCTCGTCTTTTCCCTTTATTAACGACCATTTTTAAAGGCGAGGTTTTAAATTTTGATGAAATCCAAAGTATATATATTTCTTTTTTTTATGGACCATGCATGGGGTGAAGTTTTCTATCAAGTTATTGAGAGTGTTAATTACTCTGTATTCTAATTTTCTATTTAGTCATGCTATCAATTACTGAGGAGTATTAAACTCACCAACTATAACTGTTAATTATTATTTATTTGTCCTTTATACCTAAGTTCTTGTCTCATACATTTTACCACTCTTTTATAGGATATATATGTATATCCTATAAAATATATATATATGTATTTATGATTGTTATATCTTCTTGATATATTCACCTTTTTGTCATTATGAAACACTCATCTTTGTCTCCAATAATATTCCCTGTATTAAAGTCTATTTTATCTGATAGTATGGCCACTCCCAACTCTCTTGCAGTTATTGTTTACATAGTATATCTTTCCCATTCTTTTACTTTCAACCTATTAGTATCTGAAACGAAACTATGTCTTGCAGACAGCAAACAGCTGGATCTTGCTTTTTAATCTAGTATGACAATCTCTGACATCTGATTCTTTAGATTTTATTTTGAAATAAATTTTCACTAAGTACAGATTTCGAGGTTGACTATTTTTTGTTCTTTCAGTACTTAAAAAATAATGTCACTCCACTGTTCTTTCAGCTTGCATTTTCTGATAAGAAGTCTATGTAATTCTTCTCTGTGTATATACTGTGTCTTTTTTACTGTCAGCCTTCATAATTTTCCTTCTATCTTGTTTCCAGCAGTTTGAATATGATGTGTTAAACAGATGTGTGTGTGTGTGTGTGTGTGTGTGTGTGTGTGTGATCATATTTATCCTGCTATAGGTGCTCAAGCTTTTCAGGTATGTCATTTGATGTCTTTCATTATTGGGGGAAATTCTTAGTCACTATCTTATCAAGGATTTGTGCTGCTCTTTCTCTTCTCTCTTTCCCCTTCTCCTTCACCACCTCCTCCTTCTCTTCCTCTTTCTCCTCCCCCCCCCCTTTCTGGCTTAAACCTTTTGTTCTGTTCAAGAGAAGTTTCTGGGTGGGGAGGGGTTTTGTTCCTTTTGTGCAGCAGCTGATCATCCTTTCTCACTGGCTGCAATACTGAGGGGGACTTTTGCTAGTGTCTGTTCCTGCCCCCAATCTTCCCCATGAGCACCTAGTGGAGGTCATAAAAAAGAGTCTGTTAGTGTGTGCCAAAGTTCCTTGTGTCTAGGACTCCCAAGGGTTCTAGATTGTCACACCAGCCTCCACTCAGCCTTTAGAAATTTGTTAAGAGTTTAGCTGATTTTGGGGGCACCTGGTGGCTCAGTGGGTTAAGCATCAGCCTTTGGCTCAGGTCATGATCCCAGGGTCCTGAGATCGAGCCCCACGTCGGGTTCCTTGCTCAGTGGGGAGTCTGCTTCTCCCTCTCCTCCCCACTGGTGCTCTCTGTGGCTATCTCTTGTCTTTGTCTCTCTCTTAAATAAATAAATAAAATCTTAAAAAAAAAAAAAAGAGTTCAGCTGATTTCTTCTTAACTACTTGCATGGCAGCCAGCACAACTCTTCCAGAACTCTGGCAAAGGTGAGACTATCTGTATACCCACCTCTTCCTAGAAGAGCATATTCCTCCTTGGATTTCAGGTTACTCAGTTTCCCTGTCAGTCAGATCTCCAATGGGTTAAAAAAATTTATATTTGGTAGCTTATCTATTTTTTTCTCATTAATGGGGGTAGATATGATATTCTTTCCAACTTGCTACATCCTTGGAAAAAGTAGAACTCCTAACATGTGTTTTTAGTTGAGGCTTCCTTCCCATTGGAAGACAAGCCCTTTGGTGCAAGACCAATCAGATTCATACCCAATGACTTCTTTTTAATTTGGAAGAGCTGGAAGTCAAGTTACTCTAATTTTAAAAGTGTGAGATGTGAGGCCATGATCTGTTGGCAGCTATGTTTCTTGGTGAATAAAGAAAGCAGATATGCAAATGGGGCTCATACAAAGAGGAAAATAGAAACCGAGACCATAGATGATAGTCTGTAACTTTGATTAATTTGTGTCTGGTGCCAGCTGATCAAACTATTTTCTTTTAAAATCCATGAATAGTGCTTCATTGTAAGAGACCAAATCCAAATCTTTTCCATGGCATATAAATATAAGAACCATCATTATTTGGCCTCGAGCTACTTCCCTAAGCTCATCTCCCACCACCTCTTATGCAAATCAATGTATAGTTTATCAAACAGTCCATATTGGATTGGTCTAGTGGCCTTCTAACTGGACTCCTTGCTTCCATCCTGGCCTCTCTACCATCTATTCTCAACACAGAAGTCAGGGAGATCCTTTTCAATCCTAAACTATGTCACTCAGAGTAAAAGGGAAAGTTTGAACAATGACTTATAAGGCCCTACATGGTATGATTCCTGCTGGCCTGCTTTCCTCATTTTTTCCATTTTCATCCTTGTTCATTCCACTTCAGTGACACTTTTTATTTTTTTGTTATTCCTCGAACGGACTAGAAACCATTCTGCCTCAGAGACTTTGTACTTACTGTTATCTCTTCCTAAGAACCCCTCCACCACCACCACACACACACCATACATATATGGCTTGCTTCTTCCCTTCCTTCAGTATCTACTCTAACATTACCTTATCAGTTATATTTACTCCACCCAAATGCCCTATTAAAAATACCATCATTTTCTTCTCCCACATACAGCACATAGTACTTTCTTTCCTTTTCATGTGTTCTTTCTTCTCCATAGCACTTCTCATCTGACATACTATTAGTTTGTTTATTCTGTTTCTCCTCCACTATCTCATAAGCTCCATGAAGTTTTTTTTACTGTATTATGGATACTATATGTCCAGAGAAGTAAAAGAGTTCCTAGTCCATATTAGACATGCAATAAATATCTGCCAAATGATATTTACACCTCTAAACTCCTCAGCTTAACACATGTAATTCCCTCTGGATGAATGCTTTCTCACTGTCTATCGGACAAGTTGGAATTCATATTTCTTGATTCAAATTAACCATATTCTCTTTTTACAATAATAAATTTCCCATTTCAATACAGTTTATTATTCTTTTTGTATAGCCACTGTATCATGAATATATTTTATTATAATTACCCACCATCACAATTATACAACTACCATTCCAGAGATTGTATCTTTTTCACCTTTGTATTTTCAGCAACTCATGGAGACTTAGGAATTGTTGGTTGAATTTAGTGAGAGAACTAAACTCATTATCTTTTCTACCAAATCTGGAACCAAGATATTTCACTGGAACCAAGATATTTTTCAGTCAAACTAATAAGAAACGTGACCTCTTTTCTCCAGTCCCACCCCAAGTCCTGTTTGGTAGCTGTCTTATTGATAACTATCTTTGTGTCAAGGCTTCATTGATATGTCAGTTTTAGATGCACATTTCTTCTAAATTGTGGGCAAAAGATGATAACTGAACCTTAGTCAAATCACACTTGACAGTGAAGGTTTTCTTCAGAAAAGTACTGTAAATTATTGGGACTTGTCAACACCTGACTATGTTTTCTGATTAACTCACATTTATGCCATCCATTTTTAAACTGTACTTCAGAAAACTTTTAAAGTGCTTATTAAATCCTCCTTACTGCTAGCTGTCTTTAGGTAAATGCCTATACAGAAGCCATTAAATAGTTTGAAAGGAAAACAATCTTTACAGAAAATTAGTATTTTACCCATGTGATTTAGTTCAGGCCAATAGAATGTGAGTGGAAGTATTGGGTGCATCCCAGTAAAGACAAAGACCTTTGCCCTTAACTTTCCTTCTCCATTCCTACTCATTGGAAATAGAAATCTGGAGTAACTAAGAAAGCAATATGGTGAGGATGGCAGAGTGGCTTACCAGCTTGGGTCAATGGATGACTCCCTGGAACAGAGCTTTCTATTCCCTGAACTCCCTGGACTATTATAAGTGAGAGGAAAAAACTTCAATCTCACTTGAACCAATGAGCGAGGCTTTTGGTGTTGTTGTTACAACAGTGTGGGCTATACATTAACTTATCGCATGAAGATGTGGTGAAAGTCTTCACTGGCTTTCTACTGGTCTTAAGATAAAGGCTAAAATCCTTCACAAGGCCCACAAAGTCCTATGTGGTATGGTTCCTGCCTGTCTCTCAAACCTTATCTTGGGACACTCTCCTTGTTGCCCACCCTGTTCTAGCTTTAAAAAGCTTTCCATCAGAGTCTTGCACATCACAGGGTCTGTCCGTGTACTTTTTTCCCTTCTTGGAAGGTTCTCTCTTCCACCCAGTAAATTTCCTCCTGTATATTCCTATTCATATCTTAGCTCAAGCTTAATGTTCTCATGAAAATGTTCCCTATCCCTAAGGTCTAGGTCAGATTCCTTTGTTACATACTTCAATAGTATCCTTCCTGTGTCCTTCAAAGCTCCTTATCTCTCTAATTTTGCATTTTTACAATAGTTCAAATAATCATCCTCCATTAGGTTGTAAGCTACATGACAGCGAAGACTATGCTTGTTTTAGCTCATCACTATAACCCCAGACCTAGCACAATACCTGGCTTTTAGCAGGTCTGCAATAAATATGTAAAATGAATGAACAGACTTTTATTAATGACACTCTTCCATGCATGACCCTTTCCACTGCTAATTCACTGTACATGGTGTTCATCCTCTCCCATACTCCCACTGACCATAC
The DNA here is from genome assembly GCF_003265705.2 of Callorhinus ursinus. Lineage (NCBI taxonomy): Eukaryota > Metazoa > Chordata > Mammalia > Carnivora > Otariidae > Callorhinus > Callorhinus ursinus. The sequence goes on from NW_027397074.1 coordinate 57,449,845, forward strand.
ACTAATCACTCCTTCATACTATTTCTTATTAAAAATAGTGAATGTTGGGGCACCTGGGTAGCTCAGTCTGTTAAGCATCTGCCTTTGGCTCAGGTCATGATCCCAAGGTCCCGAGATCAAGTCCTGTATCAGGCTCCCTGCTCAGCGGGGGCGTCTGCTTCTCTTTCCTTCTCCTTCTGCCCCTCCCCTCACTCATGCACATGCATGCACTCTCCCTCCCCTCTCAAATAAATAAATACAATCTTTTAAAAATTTTTTGAAAATAGTGAATGTTAGTAATAATAGAACTGAATTTTGATCCATTATCAGTGGTAAATCAGGAGGCAAAAAATGACCTTTTTCAAAACTAGTATGCAAAATAAGTTTTAACACAAACAGAGAAAGCCAATGAAAAATAATTGCCCTGGTTGTACCCAATTAAGATTTTTCAAAAATATTTTTCTTCTAGAAAATATATTTAAAGAAAAAAGATCAGTCCCAATACGCATCAGCTTTGCCGTCTTCTAGAAATCTAGAAATTACACTATGTAACATATCTAGTCTTTTTTAGAACTTTATTACATATTCTTATATAAGTAATGAAAGAAATGCAAATGAAGGGATACATGCATAGCTAAGAATGTCTATCTGTAAGCTACTAACATAGTTTCTTTCACAATACATTTACATTCTCATGCATCAAAAAACTTCATTGTTTCTCTTTCAAAAATAATTTCAAATCATCAGTTTGGACATACTATGTTTTGTTAACTGATAAATCAACTGGCTCTAAAGGGCATGGAAAAAAAGCAGAGGCATGCAATTTGTAGGTACAGTCTCCATTCAGTATTCCCTCTGTTGCTTGAAATATATGTACCAACATTTCTTTGGTTAGATGTAAATGTTTTATTTGTTTCTACTCCACTGAGAATTGAAGTAAAACTGGTTTACCGCAAGTAGACATTTGAAAAATAAATGGGGAGGAATTTTCTTTCTTTCCTTTTTATTTTTTTGGAGGGGGCTTAAGTAACAGAAACTTATTGTCATCTCACAATTTCTGACGTTAACAGTCCAAGGTCAGAGCACTGGCAGGACTATACTCCCTTTGAAGGCACTAGGAAAGGATGTGATCCAGGTTTCTCACAGCTTGTGGTAGTTCCTTGGCTTGTGGCAGTATAATTCCAATCTTTGCATGGTATTTTCTCTGTGTGCATGTCTGTCTAAATTTCCCTATTTTATAAGGATGTAGTCATGTTGGATTAGGGACCCATTCTATTTTAGTATTACTTCATCTTAATAAATACATCTGCAATGACCCTCTTTCCAAATAAAGTCGCACTCTGAAATACTGGGGATTAGGACTTCAACAAATGAATTTGATGAGGACACAATGCAACCTGTAGCACATACTATAAATACGCTTTTGTACTTTTTTCACTTAACAATAAATCCTGCAAATGATTCCATTTTAGTTCACAGAAATATTCCTCATTTTTTTATCCATGGCTGCAAAGTGCTGCATTGTGTATGTATAACATAATTTATTCAACTCCTCTTCCTTACAGAGCATTTAAACCATTTCAAATATTTTGCCATTATAAGCCAGTGCCACAATGAAAACACTACTGTACATGTATTTTCATATTGCTAGAAGAGTATCTTCAGGGTAAATTCCTGTAAGTGGGATTTGTGGGTCAGAAAGTAAATGCATGTGTACTTTTGTTAGCTTTAGCAAATTCCCCTCCAAAAGGCTGTAAAAATTTTAACTTCTATCAGCAATGTATAACACTATTTACCCATAGTATATCCACCTTTTTCATTTCTGACAATTTGAAAGGAAAATAATATCCTAGTGTAGTTTTTTTTTTCCTGAGGTTGTATAGTTATGTGTGTATGTTTTCTTTTTACATTTGAAGGAAATGACTTTTTGTAGTTCATCTCTGTCCCTGTCTTCTCTCTCTCTTCCCTTATGGTTTGATGACTTTCTTTAGTGTTATGTTTAGATTTCTTTCTTATTTTCTTTTGTGTATTTACTCTAAGTTTTTGCTTTGTGATTACTGTGCAGTTCACATATGTCATCATATGTATATAACAGTCTAAGATAGCAACTTAAATTTGAACATGTTTCAAAACTACATTTTTACTAAAACTTGTTTCTGATGTCATATTTTACATCTTTTTATTTTATGTATCCCTTCATTAATTATTGTGGTTTTAGTTAATTTTACTACTTTTGTCTGTTAACCTTCTTAGTAGCTTTATAACGGATCAATCCACTACCTTTACTATATATTTACCTTTTTTTTTTAAAGATTTTATTTATTTATTTAACAGAGAGAGAGAGAGACAGCAAGAGCAGGAACACAAGCAGGGGGAGTGGGAGAGGGAGAAGCAGGCTTCCCGCGGAGCAGGGAGCCCAATGTGGGGCTCGATCCCAGGACCCTGGGATCATGACCTGAGCCAAAGGCAGACGCTTAACGACTGAGCCACCCAGGTGCCCCTATATTTACCTTTTCAAATGAGATTTTTTTACTTTCATATATTTTCATGTTATTAATTAGTGCCATTTCTTTTTATCTTAAAGAAATCCCTTTAACATTTCTTGTAAGGCCTGTTTCTTAGTGGTAAACTGCTTTAGCTTTTGCTTATCTGGAAAACTATCTCTCCTTCCATTCTGAATGATAACCGTATCAAGTTAGAAGCTTATTCCTTTCAGCATTGGTTGGAAGCTTCTTCCTTTCAGCATTTTGAATATGTCCTGCCACTCTCTTCTGACCTGCAAAGTTTCTACTAATAAATCTGTTGATAGCCTTATGGGGGTTCTCTTATATGTAACAATCTGGTTTTCTTGCTGCTTTTAAGAGTCTCTCTTTATCATTAATTTTTGACATTTTAATTATACTGTGTCATAGTGTGGATCTCTTTGGGTTCATCTTATTTGGAACTCTCTGGGCTTCGTGAACGTGGATATTTGCTTCCTTCCCTAGGTTAGGGATGTTCTCGAGCATTATTTTTTCAAGTAAGTTTTTCTGACCCTTTATCTTTTCTCCTTCTGGGATCCCTATAATGTGAATGCTATTCCACTGATACTGTCTCATTAGTCCTTTAAGTCATCTTCATTTTTAAAATTCTCTTTTCTTTTTGTTGTTCTATCTGGGTGAGTTCCACTGCTTTGTCTTTCAGCTCATTGATCTGTTCTACTGCGTCATCCAGTCTGCTGTTGAACCTCATTAATGTATTTTTCAGTTCAGTTATTATATTCTTCAGTTCTATGACTTATGTTTGCTACTTTCTTATATTTTCTATCTCTTTGTTAAAGTTCTCACCATGTTCATCCATTCTTCTCCCAAGTTCAAGGAGCATCTTTATGGCCATTACTTGAAATTCTTTGTCAGGTAGATTACTTATTTTTGTACCATGAATGTCTTTTTCTGGGGCTCTGTCTAGTTCTTCCATTTGGAACATATTCCTCTGTTTCCTCATTTTATTTGACTCTCTGTGTTTGTTTCTAGGTATTAGGCAAAGCAGCTACCTCTCTCAGTCTTGAAGGAGAGGCCTTGTGTAGGTGATAAACTTTATTCAATCTTGCCTTAGCTCTCAGTCTTCTCTCTAACCTTCGTGATTGTCTAAATTGTCTTATTCTTGATATGTCAAATGGGGGCACTGAGGGCTCCAAGATCTGATAGTGTCCCAAGGAGAGGAATCTCATTTAGCATCTAGTTTTAGGCTGGCAGTAGGAGAATACCATGACCACTTGTGCTTGCCAGGCCCAGCCAGGAAAAGACAGGGTGTCACAACTGCCTGCACTTGCCAACTTTAGGTAGGGAGCAGGAGAATGCCATGACCATTTGCACTTGCCTGACCCAGCCAGAAAGCTGGGAGTGCTGCAACCACCCACTCTCTGGCTTCAGCAAGGCAGCAGGATAATGCTACAACATTTTGGCCCACCTATTTTAGCAAGGTGGTGGGATGGTGCCACATATGGTCTTATGCATCTGTGCTCACAGTCTATAGATTGTCTTTTCACTCTCTTTGGCAGAGAAGAAGCTTTTAATTTTAATAAAGTCCAGTTTATCAATTCTTTTTTTCATGGATCATGTCTTTCTTGTTGTATCTAAAAAGTCATCACCATACCCATGGTCACCTATATTTTCTTCTATATTATCTTATAGCAGTTTTATAGTTTTACGTTTTACATTTAGGTCTGTGATCCATTTTGAGTTAATTTTTGGGAGGGGTATTAAGGTACCTCTCTAGATTCATCTTTTTGTATTTGGATATCTACTTGCTTCACCATCATTTATTGAAAAGACTACCTTTGCCCTATTGTATTGTTTTTGCTCCTTCATCAAAGATAAGTTGACTATATTTATGTGGGTCTATTTCTGAACTCTCTATTCTGTTCTACTGATCTATTTGTCTATTCCTTTACCAATACTACACTGTTTTGACTACTGTAGCTTTGTAGTAAGACTTGAAGTTGGATAGTGTCTAACTTCGAACTTAGTTTTTCTCCTTTAGTATTGTATTGGCCATTCAGGGCGAAACAATCTCTCTTTATAAAGCTTACCATTATCTAGATAGTCAATTAATCAAGGATAATGCAAATTAGTAAAGCTATAGGCCTATCACACTCATGAACACAGGTGCAAAATTTCTCAATAAATATCATCAAATTTAAGTAATGTACAAAAATATAATATGACCAATTTGATTTCAATTCAAAAAATGTAAAGCTGGTTTAATATTGGAAAATTTTTTTAAATGTGAGTCTCTGGATTAACAGATTAGAAAATAAAATCATATGATATCTCAAATTCCATCACCAATTCCACTATATATGAAACTTAATATATGGCAGAGGATAAAATAACCATCACAGATCGGTGGCAAAAGGATGCCTACTCACAAAATTCTACAGTGATAATTGTTTGTGTGTATATCTGTATGTGTGTTGTACATAGTACCACTACCTCACACGCACACATCAACTTACAAAAATCAATTACAAATGGACCATCCACATGAGAATATCTTTATGCCTTTGGGGTAGGAAAGGAAGGGAAAAGTTTATTAAACATGATCCAAAAGCACAAACCATGGGTTAAGATGATAAATTCCACAAGAGTTTAAAATAAACATAGTAAAAAGAGGGGAAAGAGAAGTGATAAACTAATTGCTTATATCTTCATTACATACTAACAAAGGATTAATATTAATATGATATAAAGAACTAAAATCAATAAGAAACAAATAATTATGTGGAGAAATGGGGAAAAATATGAATAGGCATTTCACATTGAGAAAACACAGTGGTATATCAACAAGTGAAAAGATGCCCAACTTCATTACTGATAAGTAATAAATGAAAATCCAAACTATAATGAGGCACTACTCTATAACCATTCAACTGGCAACATGAAGAAGTTGGATGATACTAAAGGTGACAAAGATGTAAAGTAAAAAATGTCTCAGCCACTGCTGGTAAAAATGCAAACTGCTATATTCACTTTGGGAAAGTTTAGTAGCACCTGTAAAAACAAACATGCACATAACACATGATATGGTAATTTTACTCTTATACGTGCACCTGGAAGGACAGTATGAACAGCTGGACTGTAATTTTTCCTTCAGCATCAGGGATAGGGAGATTCTGACACTCGCAACACTAATAAAAGGAATATATAAAAGTGTACAAAGTCCAAGGTAAATGACAGTCCCAATGATGCTGCTATGTACTGAGCCAAACATGTGATCATCAAGATTGTTCACTGGATGACTGACATACAGCTACACAAAAGGATGGAAGCTAGTAATATATGCCTTAGGGGGTTACATGACTATCAAGGTATAAAAGCTGATGGGACTCTAAATCTGATGGTAATCATTACCTCAGATGGTCCACAAACATTCAGCCTCATCTTCTCTGACTACGTGTTCCCTTCATACAAAGTGTCAGTGGCATGAAAAGCAACTTCTAGAAGTCAAGTGACCCCTGCTATGCTGTTGTTATATATGCTTTATTGACTGCCCTTATCCTTTCTAAAAGCTACATAAACTTGATTCAGGGTGAAACCTATTGGGTTTCATAGTCTGTTTATCAGTTCAAATCCAAGATTATTGCTGCTCTTCAGGCAAAATGAGAGTTACAATATTCTACAGAGACTTTTATGTATACCAAGACACAGTTATAAGAATGTTTTTAGCATCATTATTTATAATATCAAAATAAAAATGGAAACAATAAAATGTCCATCAATAGAAGAAAGAATAAATAAATTGTATTATATGCACGTCTTGGATACTATACAGCAGGAGGAAAGCAGTTAAGAGCACTAGAGGGGAGGCTGTCCATGTGATTAAGCTTGCTAATTGGTGCTTATCAAAGTTAGGCTCTTATTCTCGCACAAACACTGGGAGATAGGGACACAATCTTTCTTGCCGATACATTTCAAAAGAGATGGCTCCCAGAGCCTTGAGAAAGACAGTCCTCTGTCGTAAAAGTGGCAAGGGGCCACTTATATGTGGCCCCTTTGCATATATACGGAGATTTATATCCCAAAGAGGCAGAGAAAGAATTTGCAACTGCAAGTTTTCTAAAGTAAATGCTCTAAGAAAAGTAAGGGGCCTATGGCCAGGTAGAAACCTATCTAACAGTTAGTCAAGCCGAAGGGAATGTTAATTCTGTCTTGGTTACTACTCTTTTTTTTTTTTAAGTTTTTATTTAAATTCCAGTTAGCTAACATACAGTGTAATATTCATTCCAGGTGCACAATATAGTGATTCAACACTTCCATATAATACCCGGTGCTCATCACAAGTGTACTCCTTATTGCCTACCACCTATTTCACCCATTCCCCCATCCACTTCCTCTCTGGTAACCATCAATACATGTTCTCCATAGTTAGAAGTCTGTTTCTTGGTTTACCTCTCTCTTTTTTCTCTTTGCTTATTTGTTTTGTTTCTTAAATTCCACATATAAATGAAATCATATGGTATTTGTCTTCTCTGACCAACTTATTTTGCTTAGCATTATACTCTCTAGCTCCAACCACGTCATTGCAAAAGGCAAGATTTCATTCTTCTTCATGGCTGAGTAATAGTCTGCTGTGTGTGTGTGTGTGTGTGTGTGTGTGTGTGTGTGTGTGTGTGTGTATACCACTTATTTATCCATTCATCAGTCAATGGACACTGGTCTGTTTTCATAATCTGGCTACTGCAGATAATGTTGCTTTAATGTCCCTTTGAATTAGTATTTTTTTGTATTCTTTGGGTAAATACCTAGTAGTGCAATTGCTGGATCACAGGGTAGTTCTATTTTTAACTTTTTGAGGAACCTCCATACTGTTTTCCAGAGTGGCTGCATCAGTTTGCATTCCCACCAACAGTGCAAATGGGTTCCCCTTTCTCCATATCCTCACCAACAACT
>NW_027397074.1:57462253-57471932 GCF_003265705.2 Callorhinus ursinus
ATCTTTACTGCCCACCTGCATGTACCCTCCAACCTTAGTCCCACATTTTCCTTAGGTTCTCTTTCCAGCTTATCTTTTAACTCAGGCAAAAGAACCACAGGCAAAGTATCCCGTGACAGAAATGGAAACTACCCCCAGCAAGCAGTAAGACTAAGAGCTCTGCAGGCCCAGACCACCCAGGCCAGCTTGAGCTCAACCCTGACTTATACGGAGGCAGATTGACCATGGAGTGACCAACAGTTACCTCTACCTCATTATAATGCTAAGTCTCCATTCAAAGAGGAGCACAGACAAGCAGCAGAATTGGTGCCTTTTGCAAGACTGAAATCACGACAGGTCCAGAAACTGATGCCCAATTCCATTTCACTGGTATCAAAAAATATTTCAACTCTTACACTCTCACAGGTAGAATGAATTGTGTACTGACCACATATGGAGGTACTGCTTTGATGGTCTTATACTTCAAGTTAAGGTCTAAAAAAAAACCAGCTGTGAAAGCAACATAAATGGATTTTGACCTGTACCTCATCTGTTAAGTTCCCATGCCTGGAGAAGCTAATGTCAACTCATCGTGTGACACTCAATTTGTACAATAAATTATGAACCTGGAAAAAAACCAAAAACAAAAAACCAGGAGGAGCACAAATGTCATGAACATACAATGTATGTACAGGCCCGTTTCCTCAGAGCACATGCATGAGCGACCCTTTGTGCTCACCTCTACATACACTCCTGAATATTCATTCTAACCCTAAATAAGAGAAACCCATTTACCCTTACTCAGGGGGTCATGACTTTGGAAGTTATTCCCTATGACCTCCTTATTTGCTGAAAATAAAGTTTCCTTTGTGTGATAACTCTACCTACTGTAGTTCCTATCTATAACTCACCAAGGAATGAACTCAGATTAGCTGGATTACATATTCTCAGATGTCTTGGAAGTTTTAGGAAAGAATAAGAGAGAAAAACAGGTTTAAATGTCTATTTGGCAAAGCTGCAATGGGTTAAGTCATTTTTACTTGTATTCCTTCATTTCTGGCTAAATCTATGTCTAATCTGGGAAAAGTGGTAGAGCGTAGGCTTCTGGGCATAATCTTGTAGAATGACGAATTAACAGGCTAAAGAAACATAGTTTTTCTAACTCTTGCTTAATTGGTTTTTTATGATTAAAATGGAGTCTGAGATTTTGTTGTGGTTGTTGTTATATAACCTGTATTCCCTTTTAATTGTGTTCAAATGTACTTATTTGTCAGAAAAGTTTGAAATGGATGTGGAATTATATTGAGGACAATCAAATAAAATAAAAGGTTACAATTTCATGGTATGTTGAGTTCTGGTGAATTTGAGTTGTTTTGCATTAAGATTCTGGTCTGTATGTATTAGAATAATAGTTAACCATGCTGCCTTACTTGGATTCTTGCCCATTTTGTCAAAAGATGGAATTCAAATAAGAAAGTAAGTGTTCATAAATTGTGTTCAAATGGGACCAAATGTGCACCCAGATTATGATTAAAAAGGGCCTTTTGTGATGATACAGAGACACAGAAAAAAAATAATACTGCATACCCATGTGTTTTATTGGGTGAAATTCTGTAAGGTGAGTTTCATAAAACAAATTTCCAGCCTGTTTGTTCAGCTGGTTTGCCCATCACATTTAACATTTCTCATTGCACTAGCACTTATTCTAACTTTTACTTTTGGTTCAAATACTAAGACAATACACTATATTTTCCATTTACTGAAGCATTCCTAAAGTTGCACAAGGAAAATATGAGTTAAGATTAATGCCTTTGATCAGCCATTCACTTTTCATTGTTAGTCCACCCTTTAAAATTGCATTCATAGTAAGTTATCTAGACATAATTATGTAGCAAGGTCCATATGAACCAAGGGCCTAGAAACAATTGTTAAACTATACACAGAAAAAAAATACAAGAGAAAAAGGAATGGAGTATTTAGCTTCCATCCTTTAAGGCACAACTTAAATATACTTTACTTCAAGTCTTCAAGTAAAGACTTCATTCTCCTCAAAAGCAGTGACCTTTTTTCTCACCGAAGTTCAACAGTCCTTGTCAAAATTTTAATGTGCAGGCCCTTGATGGCAGGTTCCTTGAAGAAAGGGGCTCTGTCTGATTTATCTTCTTTTTCACTACAGTGCCTCACAGGAGGAGAAACTTAATAAATAATAACTTATTAAATATTCTTCAGTAAGTAAATAAAGACAAACCAATTTTAATGAAATGTCTCTTTAGCAATACCTATAAATTCCGTGTAACAATGTATGAACTAACTCCAAGTAATATCTTGCCATAAAAGATAGACATTTTATACATTCACTCCTAATACCTGGAACATAATTCACTAGGCCGGCATACAGTTTGCTGGAAGGCTCCTCTTGGTCATTTAGAAGTTAGGCAGCACAATGGGGGTCAGGGTCCACTTAGAGACATGTTTTAGCCTGCACAGTTTTGAAAAATATCATGTAGCTTGTTGCCAACACTAAAAATTAGGGGGTTCTACATATAAATTTGCATTTCCAAGTTGTCTTGCAAAAGTGAAAGAACTGACCACCCTGGACTCACTTCTCTGCATGGCAACATTTAGATGAAGCTAAGACACTGTTGATCCCTTAGTTGGAGCACATGTTCTTCTGAGCACCAAGATCTACACCTACTAGTCTTCATTTAGCTGCCTGAGTGTTCTAATCATCTGACTTAGTATCACCTTTTCTAAGGCTTTAAAAAATTATTTTCAAAATATGGTTAATCAGGCAATAATGCTAATTACTAGCTGTGGTAGGCTGAATATTGGATTGCCCAAAATGTCCAAGTCCTAATCTCCAGAATCTATGAATATGTTACTTTATAAAGCAAAAGGGATTTGCAGATACAATAAAATTAAGAACCTTGAGATGGAGAGATTATCCTGGGTTATCACATGCTTCTTTAAAAACAGAAGAAGGCAAAGAAATACAATTTGAGAAAGTCTCAACCTGCCATTGCTAGCTTCAAAGATGGAGGAAGGGGTCATTAGGCAAGGAATGCAGGCACCCTCTAGAAGCTAGAAAAACCAAAGAAAGAGATTCTCCCCTGGAACCTGTGGAAGAACATAGTCCTGCCAGCACCTTGATTTTAGTCCACTGAGACCCATTTCAGACCTCTGACCTCTGGATTGTAAAATAACAAATTTTCATTAAGTTGCTAAATTTGTGATAATTTGTTATAGCAGCAAAAGAAAACTGATACCATATCTTATACATAATGTAAAGTATTGTTCAATTTAAGGTTCTTGAAGCAGTACTTATAGGAACTTACAAAGATGCTGAAATGGTGGTTGTAAATTAAATAATGAAATTCAAGTAGGCAAATATATAACATTTAACTGAATTTCTAACTCCAAGCCCTAGTTTTACCTTATATGAAAAATATATTCTAGTCACTTCTGGGTATTATCAGATTTTAATTTATTCTGCAAATTTAAGTTAAATATATAGTTATATTTAGTTATATATTCTATATATAGTTATATATTCTTTTATGCAACAAATATTTAATGAGAACTAACTGTGTGCTCTTGTTTTGTGCCCTGGGGATAAAAGGGTTAATAAGACAGCCAAAGTCTCTGACCTCTTAGAGCTGGTATTCTACTTGAGGATATAGAAAATAAATACACAAACAAATTATTAGTATAAGTGTTGTGCTAAATGTGAGGAGGAAAAATAAGCCTGAGAAGAGGAAAAAGAATAATGCAGGTTTCTATTATAGATAAATGTGGTATAATTAAAAACATATATTTGGGATGCCTGGGTGGCTCAGTCGGTTAAGCATCTGTTTTCAGCTCAGGTCATGATCCCCGGGTCCTGGGATGGAGTGTCACATCGGGCTCCTTGCTCAGTGGGGAGCCTGCTTCTCCCTCTGCCTGCCGACCCCGCTACTTGCGCGCTCTCTCTCTTTCTGACAAATAAATAAATAAAATCATAAAAATAAATAAATAAAATAAAAAGATATATTTGGTCTATTTCCCCAGTTCCTGTAACTGGGGAAATAGATCCTAAAGAGATCCTAAAACCCTTAGAATTTCCTGAGTGATAGGAGTTCTTTATTATTCCATGCCTAACTTTCCAATCACATCTGAGTTCAGGCTAATAAGGTGACTTGGAGGTGGGGAAGAGGTAGGGTTGGGGCTAGGTAGCCTCAGAGTAATGTTGGTCACCAGAAAGACCAAGTGATTAGAGAGTTGGAAATTTCAGCCCTACCCACCCACCTTCGAGAAGGGGAGAGGGAACTGGAGATTGAGCTCTACAATTACTCTTGAACGAAGAGGTTCAGAGAGCTTCCAGGTTGGTGAATATATCCACATGCCAGGAGTGTAACACTCCAACTCCACAGCAACAGAAGTTCCCGCAATTGGGATCCTTCTGGACCTAGCCCTATGATCCTCTTCATCTGGCTGTTCATTTCTATCCTTTATAAATAAAATGGTAAACATAAATGATGTGTTTATTCTAGAAATTACCAGATCTGAGGAGGGGATTGTAGGAACTCCCAATTTATAGCCGATCAGTGAGAAGTACAAGTGGTCTGGGATTTTGACTGGCATCTGTAATAGGAAGCAGTCTTGTGGGACTGAGACCTTCCACCTGTGGGATCCATGCTGACTCTGGATAGTTAGTGGCAGAATTGAATTGAATTGATGGGTATGTAAATGGTTTCAGAGAACTGGAAAATTGGTTATTGAAATAAGAAAAGACACCACATATTTGGTGTCAGAGAAAAAAGCCTCCCAAGAGGATTATCAGAGAACATATCTCTGAGGAAATGACATCTAAAAAGAAAATTCTGGGGAAGAACATTTTAGGGATATAAAAGATAAAGTATAAAAATCTAAATATTTAAGGAATATAGTATGAGAGATAGGCAAAGATTATATCTTATAGGTACTTGCAAGCCATGATAAGAATTTTATTTTTAAGTCTGATGTGAAAATTTTGAGAAAACTGTGAAGTGGCCTAGTTTATATTTTTAAAAGATTGGTTGCAATATGGAGGACAAACTCTAGGTGGGCAAGAATGAAAGCACGAGATACAGTTTAAGAAGCTGTTGTGATAATCCGTGAGGTGATGAAAAGTGGTTGGAAAGTGTTTATATTTTAGATACAGTGCTGATAGTAGTTCCTTAATGTAATTGATGTGGGTTATTAGTAAAGTAAGGATGATGCTTGGGAATAAATAATGAATAGCTGACAAGTCGTGCTATTTGTTGATTTAAGGTAGACTGGAGGAGAAGCAGCATTGGGGGTGGAGTCAGGGTCAGCTTCATGGTTATGAGGCCAATGGAGTCCTAATTTTCCATTCCCAGAAGGGCCCCACACTGGGCTTTAATGCCCTGTGTTGGCTACCTTGAAATTTTTAATAATTTTATCTTTGATTTTGTGTTTTGTAAGTGAAATCTAGACTAGAGGCTCAACTCACACACAGTTATGCCTCCTGCTGATACTGTGCTTCCCTATGATGAGTTCTTAGCAGATACCCCAGGCACTGTACAGCCTTGCCCTCCCCACCCCACCGGTGACTTCTATGGCCTTCCACCCCAGGGGGCACACTCACCAATGGTATACCCAGGCCATCCCACATCCAGATACCTACCATGACCATGCCTACCATGCATGAAGGTTGCAATGCCCTTAGAAAAGGCAGTGGTCTGTGGGAAGGGGAGATGCCTGGCTTGACTATCCTTTCTCCAGCTCAGGTACTACCTGTAGTTCCTGCTGCTGCCATCTCTCCTGGCCCTGTGATAGTCTGCCCTTGTCCATCATTATTTTCCCATGTTTGAAGGACCATGGCATTAAATAGCAAATGAAAAAATACCATGGTAAGTTGAGAGAGAGAGAGAGAGAGAGACAACAGAAGGGGGGAAAAAGGCTTTATGTTTTAATATCTTTGATGGCATTTTTTCCTACTTTTTGAATAAGATACCCTGCTTTCATTTTGCACTGGGCTCTGCAAATTATGTAGCCAATTCTGATTAGAGCTGAAAAATATTCCTTTTAGAAATGTCAAATTTGAGGTTCCAATTAGGCATCTACTTATAGATGTTGAGGAGGCAGCTAGATACATAGTCTGGAGATAGAGAAAGTAAATGATAGAGTCATATATGAGTCATCAGCATATGGATGGCATTTTAAAACTTTCAAACTTGCGCTACCTATCCACGTGCCCATTTTGAGACATGCTAAATTCCACAAGGCATCAGTGTGTGTAAGGGAGAGTTCTATTGTTTGGCCTTAATCTGTATCAGTTCTGGTCTGCAACACCACAAAATGTTCTTCATGTCAACTATTCTTTTTTTTTTCTTTTTTATTGTTATGTTAATCACCATACATTACATCATTAGTTTTTGATGTAGTGTTCCATGATTCATTGTTTGTGCATAACACCCAGTGCTCCATGCAGAATGTGCCCTCTTTAATACCCATCACCAGGCTAACCCATCCCCCTATCCCCTCCCCTCTAGAACCCTCATTTTGTTTTTCAGAGTCCATCGTCTCTCATGGTTCGTCTCCCGCTCTAACTTACTCGCCTTCATTCTTCCCCTCCTGCTATCCTCTTCTTCTTTTTCTTTTTTCTTAACATATATTGCATTATTTGTTTCAGAGGTACAGATCTGTGATTCAACAGTCTTGCACAATTCACAGCACTCACCATAGCACATACCCTCCCCAATGTCTATCACCCAGCCACCCCATCCCTCCCACCCCCACCATCCCAGCAACCCTCAGTTTGTTTCCTGAGATTAAGAATTCCTCGTATCAGTGAGGTCATATGATACATGTCTTTCTCTGACTGACTTATTTCGCTCAGCATAACACCCTCCAGTTCCATCCACGTCGTTGCAAATGGCAAGATCTCATTCATTTGATGGCTGCATAATATTCCATTGTGTATATACACCACACCTTCTTCATCCATTCATCTGTCGATGGGCATCTTGGCTCTTTCCACAGTTTGGCTATTGTGGACATTGCTGCTATAAACATTGGGGTGCACGTACCCCTTTGGATCCCTACATTTGTATCTTTGGGGTAAATACCCAGTAGTGCAATTGCTGGATCGTATGGTAGCTCTATTTTCAACTGTTTGAGGAACCTCCATACTGTTTTCCAGAGGGGTTGCACCAGCTTGCATTCCCACCAACAGTGTAGGAGGGTTCCCCTTTCTCCACATCCCCGCCAACATCTGTCGTTTCCTGACTTGTTAATTTTAGCCATTCTGACGGGTGTGAGGTGGTATCTCACTGAGGTTTTCATTTGGATTTCCCTGATACCGAGCGATATTGAGCACTTTTTCATGTGTCTGTTGGCCATTTGGATGTCTTCTTTGGAAAAATGTCTGTTCATGTCTTCTGCCCATTTCTTGATTGGATTATTTGTTCTTTGGGTGTTGAGTTTGATAAGTTCTTTATAGATTTTGGATACTAGCCCTTTATCTGATAGGTCATTTGCAAATATTTTCTCCCATTCTGTCGGTTGTCTTTTGGTTTTATGGACTGTTTCTTTTGCTGTGCAAAAGCTTTTTATCTTGATGAAATCCCAATAGTTCATTTTTGCCCTTTCTTCCCTTGCCTTTGGCAATGTTCCTAGGAATAAGTTGCTGCGGCTGAGGTGGAAGAGGTTGCTGCCTGTGTTCTCCTTTAGGATTTTGATGGACTCCTGTCTCATGTTTAGGTCTTTCAACCATTTGGAGTCTATTTTTGTGTGTGGTGTAAGGAAATGGTCCAGTTTCATTCTTCTGCATATGACTGTCCAATTTTCCCAGAACCATTTGTTGAAGAGACTGTCTTTTTTCCATTGGACATTCTTTCCTGCTTTGTCAAAGATAAGTTGGCCATAGAGTTGAGGGTCCATTTCTGGGCTCTCGATTCTGTTCCATTGATCTATGTGTCTGTTTTTGTGCCAGTACCATACTGTCTTGATGATGACAGCTTTGTAACAGAGCTGGAAGTCCGGAATGGTGATGCCACCAGCTTTGCTTTTCTTTTTCAATATTCCTCTGGCTATTCGGGGTCTCTTCTGGTTCCATACAAATTTTAGGATTATTTGTTCCATTTCTTTGAAAAAAGTGGATGGTACCTTGATGGGGATTGCATTGAATGTGTAGATTGCACTAGGTAGCATTGACATCTTCACAATGTTTGTTCTTACAATCCATGAGCATGGAACGTTTTTCCATTTCTTTGTGTCTTCTTCAATTTCTTTCATGAGTATTTTATAGTTTTCTGAGTATAAATCCTTTGCCTCTTTGGTTAAATTTATTCCTAGGTATCTTATGTTTTTGGGTGCAATTGTAAATGGGATCGACTCCTTGATTTGTCTCTCTTCTGTCTTGTTGTTGCTGTATAGGAATGCCACTGATTTCTGTGCATTGATTTTATATCCTGCTACTTTACTGAATTCCTGTATGAGTTCTAGCAGTTTTGGGTTTTCCACATACAGTATCATATCATCTGCAAAGAGTGAGAGTTTGACTTCCTCTTTGCCGATTTGGATGCCTTTGATTTCTTTTTTTTGTCTGATTGCTGTGGCTAGGACTTCTAATACTATGTTGAATAGCAGTGGTGACAGTGGACATCCCTGCCGCATTCCTGACCTTAGGGGAAAAGCTGAGAGCTTTTCCCCATTGAGAATGATAGTCGCTGTAGGTTTTTCATAGATGGCTTTTATGATATTGAGGTATGTACCCTCTATCCCTATACTCTGAAGAGTTTTGATCAAGAAAGGATGCTGTACTTTGTCAAATGTTTTTTCTGCATCTATTGAGAAGATCATATGATTCTTGTTCTTTTTTTTGTTAATGTATTGTATCACGTTGATTTATTTGCGGATGTTGAACCAATCTTGCAGCCCAGGGATAAATCCCACTTGATCATGGTGAATAATCCTTTTAATGTACTGTTGGACCCTATTGGCTAGTATTTTGGTGAGAATTTTTGCATCCATGTTCATCAAGGATATTGGTCTCTAATTCTCCTTTTTGATGGGGTCTTTGTCTGGTTTTGGGATCAAGGTAATGCTGGCCTCATAAAATGAGTTTGGAAGTTTTCCTTCCATTTCTATTTTTTGGAACAGTTTCAGGAGAATAGGTATTAATTCTTCTTTAAATGTCTGATAGAATTCCCCTGGGAAGCCGTCTGGCCCTGGGCTTTTGTTTGTTGGGAGATTTTTGATGACTGCTTCAATTTCCTTAGTGGTTATAGTTCTGTTCAGGTTTTCTATTTCTTCCTGGTTCAATTTTGGTAGTTGATACATCTCTAGGAATGCACCCATTTCTTCCAGGTTATCTAATTTGCTGGCATAGAGCTGCTCATAATATGTTCTTAGAATTGTTTGTATTTCTTTGGTGTTGGTTGTGATCTCTCCTCTTTCATTCATGATTTTGTTGATTTGGGTCATCTCTCTTTTCTTTTTGATAAGTCTGGCTAGGGGTTTATCAATCTTGTTAATTCTTTCAAAGAACCAGCTCCTAGTTTCGTTGATCTGTTCTACTGTTCTTTTGGTTTCTATTTCATTGATTTCTGCTCTGATCTTCATTATGCCTCTTCTCCTAAACCTATGGGTTTAGGCTTTATTTGCTGTTCTTTCTCTAGCTCCTTTAGGTGTAGGGTTAGGTTGTGTATTTGAGACC
>NW_027397074.1:57476932-57516932 GCF_003265705.2 Callorhinus ursinus
ATAATCCCAATCTTTTGGTATTGGTTGAGACCTGATTTGTGACCTAGGATGTGATCAATTCTGGAGAATGTTCCATGGGCACTAGAGAAGAATGTGTATTCCGTTGCTTTGGGATGGAATGTTCTGAATATGTCTGTGAAGTCCATTTGGTCCAGTGTGTCATTTAAAGTCTTTATTTCCTTGTTGATCTTTTGCTTAGATGATCTGTCCATTTCAGTCAGGGGGGTGTTAAAGTCCCCCACTATTATTGTATTGTTGTCAATGTGTTTCTTTGCTTTTGTTATTAATTGCCTTATATAATTGGCTGCTCCCATGTTAGGGGCATAGATATTTACAATTGTTAGATCTTCTTGTTGGATAGAACCTTTAAGTAGGATATAGTGTCCTTCCTCTTCTCTTATTACAGTCTTTGTTTTAAAATCTAATTTGTCTGATATAAGGATTGCCACCCCAGCTTTCTTTTAGTGTCCATTAACATGGTAAATGGTTTTACACCCCCTCACTTTCAATCTGGGGGTGTCTTTGGGTCTAAAATGAGTCTCTTGCAGACAGCATATTGATGGGTCTTGTTTTTTAATCCAATCTGATAGCCTGTGTCTTTTGATTGGGGCATTTAGCCCATTTACATTCAGGGTAACTATTGAAAGGTATGAATTTAGTGCCATTGTATTGCCTGTAAGGTGACTGTTACTGTATATTGCCTGTGTTCCTTTCTGATCTTTGCTGCTTTTAGGCTCTCTCTTTGCTTAGAGGACCCCTTTCAATATTTCTTGTAGGGCTGCTTTCGTGTTTGCAAATTCCTTGAGTTTTTGTTTGTCCTGGAAGCTTTTCATCTCTCCTTCTATTTTCAATGACAGCCTAGCTGGATATAGTATTCTTGGCTGCATATTTTTCTCGTTTAGTGCTCTGAAGATATCATGCCAGTCCTTTCTGGCTTGCCAGGTCTCTGTTGCCAATCTAATATTTCTACCATTGTAGGTTACATATCTCTTCTCCCGAGCTGCTTTCAGGATTTTCTCTTTGTCTCTGAGACTCGTAAGTTTTACTATTAGATGTCGGGGTTTTGACCTATTTTTACTGATTTTGAGAGGGATTCTCTGTGCCTCCTGGATTTTGATGGCTGTTTCCTTCCTCACATTAGGGAAATTCCCTGCTATTATTTGCTCCAATATACCTTCTGCCCCTCTCTCTCTTTCTTCTTCTGGGATCCCCATTATTCTAATGTTGTTTCATCTTATCGGATCACTTATCTCTCAAATTCTGCTCTCGTGATCCTGTAGTTGTTTCTCTTTTTCTCAGTCTCTTTATTTTCCATCATTTGGTCTTCTATATCGCTGATTCTCTCTTCTGCCTCATTTATCCTAGCAGTTAGTGCCCCCATGTTTGATCGCACCTCATTAATAGCCTTTTTGATTTCGATTTGGTTAGATTTTAGTTCTTTTATTTCTCCAGAAAGGGTTTCTCTAATAACTTCCACGCTTTTTTCAAGCCCAGCTAGTATCTTTAAAGTCATGATTCTGAACTCTAGGTCTGACATCGTACTAACGTCCGTATTGAGTAGGTCCCTGGCTGACGGTACTATCTCTTTTTCTTTTTGCTGAGGTGATTTTTTTCGTCTTGTCATTTTGTCCAGAGGAGAATAGATGAATGAGAGAACAAAATGCTAACAGGTTAACAATGTCCCCAGCAAATATACTCTATACAAATCAGAAAAGACCTGAAACCAGGGGAAAAGAAAGGGAAAGAAAGAAAAAAGAAAGAGAAAAAAAAAACAAAAACAAAAACAAAAAGATAAAAATAAAAACAGAACAATACAAAAAAACCCAGAATATTCTCAAATATGATCAGGCTAGTGCATAGATCAGTGTCACACACTAGATTTTGGGCATATTTTGGTCTGTTAGAAAAAAGTGCCTCCTAAAATTTTAAAGGAAGAAAGACTTATATATGTACAAAATAAGGGTTGATACAATGAAGGGATGGAAGATGACTGTAAAGATGAAAATTATAAAAGATTTTATAAAACGAATTGATAAGAAGTTGTTTGAAAAAAGAAGATGAAAAAAAAAAGAAAAGAAAAGAAAAAGGGAGAGAATGTGATCAGGCAGGAGACTAGAACAAAGCCATACACTAGTGATTTAGGGTATATTTTGATCTGTTAGAAGAAACTGTATCTCAAAATTTTAAAGAGAGAACAACTTATATATATATGCCAAAAATAAGGTTAACTACTATGAAGGGATAAAATATGACTCTAAAAATGAAAAATAAAAATGTTTTTTTAAAAAAGGGATTGATAAGATGTTGGTTGAAAAGGGGAAAAAGAAAAATTCAAAAACAAAAACAGTTAAAAAAATTAACTTTGAAAAACTAATGAATCATGGTAAAAAAGCCATGAATTCTAGGTGCAGTATTCCCCTAGCGCTGGAGTTCTCCCGTTCCCCTTGATCAGTAAACTTGGTCTTGGCTTGCTGGCTGTTTGTGCCGATCTTCTGGGAGAGGGGCCTGTTGCCGTGGTTCCCAAATGTCTTTGCCGGAGGTGGAATTGCCCCGCCCTTGTCGGTCTGGGCTAAGGAAGCTGCTCGGGTTTGCTCTCAGGAGCTTTTGTTCCCTGCAAGCTTTCCATACAGCTTTGGAGGACCAGGGTGAAAATGGTGGCCTCCCAATCTCCACCCGGAGGAGCCGAGAACTCGGGGCCCCGCTCCTCAGTGTGCCCCCAGAGAAAAGCAGTCACTCCCATCTCCCCGGTCTCCGGCTGCACTCCATGCTCACCCGGCCTGTGACCCAGCGTTTCTATCTCTGGCACCCGACCCCATGTGGAGTCTCCAAACCCAGCAGATCCCTGCAGTGCGCTCCCACACCACTCGTCCCAGTGGAGGAAGGGGAGTCTCCCCAGCTCTGCCGCTTGTTGGGTCCCTGCTGGAGGAGCAGTGGCCCGACTGGGCCGCGGATCACAGTTTATGGCAACCCCGAGCTGAGAGCCTGTGCCTTGGCTCCGTCTCTGCAGCCAGCTTCCCCGCTCTGATACCTGGGAGCTCTGCCGCACTCAGGCACCCCCGGTCTTTCTGTGACCCCGAGGGTCCTGAGACCACACTGTCCCGCAAGGGTTCCACCCCCCGCTTAGCCACTGGAGCGACGTCCCTCAGCGGAGCCAACTTCTAAAAGTTCTGATTTTGTGCTCCGCGGCTCTATCACTTGCCAGAAGCGGCCGACGGAGGCCCCCTCCCCCGCCATCTATCCTCCGGAATATCGCCTCAGATTCACTTTTCCGCACGTCCTACCTTCCAGTAAGTGGTCGCTTCTCTGTTCAGAGAGTTGTTGCTACTCTCTTCTTTGGTCTCCTGTTGAGTTCGTAGGTGTTCAGAATGGTTTGATCCCTATTCAGCTGAATTCCTGAGACCAGAAGAAATCCAGATCTCCTCCTGCTCCGCCATCTTGCTCCGCCCCCCATGTCAACTATTCTTTTAAGGGAGACCCACTTCCATTCTAAAACTTAACAGAGCTGACAAATTTCTCATTGTAGTCTTTGCTATCAGAACCTGTGCACTCTGAATTCACTTATATGTCCAATATCATTAAGGTTAAGCAAATCATTCCCTGGGTTCTCCTTGTCCCAACTATCAGAAAGGCTCCCTTTGGATCCACTGATCCTCACTTGGCTCTTATCAGCCACCTTAGAAGATTTGACTGATCTTCCAAACCCATATGAGCCAATGGAAGACTAAGAGCCAGCAGCAGGGAATCACTCTAACCTAAGATCACTCCTGATCTCAACCAACTCTGGTAAAAGAAACTATAAACTATAGCCAGAGATCCTGGTAGAAAATGTCAGGCACTGGTCTAGTCTATTGTGTTCTCCAATGTAAAAAAAAAAAAAAAAAAAAGGTTTTTTATTATTATTATTACCAAGGGATGAATCTGGAAAGTTAAGCACTATACCTACCATCCCTGAAACTCACACTGTCAAATCTACTTTCTTAATTCATCCTAGAGCTCCTATGGCCTCTTTTAGTGTATGGTCTGCATAAAACAAAACAAAACAAAATTAAAAAAAAAAAACCTCTTCTGCCAGGTTACATATCCTGTAAACTGTTTCTTACAGCTGGTGAGTGCTTTTTGAACTCCAAAACTAAGAATTTGCCATTTTTCCTGTTTGTTTGTTTTCCTGACAAGTCCCCCTGGGAAGTTCGAATGGGGATGGCCATTGAAGAAGAAAAAAAACTGACTGGCTACTCTCTCAAATTATTACTCAAACACTCTTCTTAAAATCTGCTGCTATAGAATGAACGTGTCCCCTAAAAATTCATATGTTGAAACTTAATCCCCAATGTGATGCTATTTGGAGGTGGGGCCTTTGGGAAGTTATTAGGTCATGAGGACTCTTATAAATGAGATTGGTACCTTTATAGAAGAGACCCCAGAGAACAACTTCACCCCTTCTATTATGTGCAGACACAGCAAAATGGCCAGCTATAAACCAGGAATGGGCTCTCACCAGATACAGAATCTTCCAGTGCCTTGATCTTAGATTTCTCAGCCTTCAGAACTGTGAGAAATAAATGTCTGCTATTTAAGCCACCCAGTGTATGGTATTTTGTTATAGCAGCCTGGATGGACTATGACAAGGGTTATTATATCATTACAGTACATTTTGCAGAAAACACACTTTGTGAATTTCAAACAGTAATATGCCAGCATTCTGAGTCACTACATATAGGATTTTATTTCACAGGAGGGTCATGAAGAAAAAGATTTCTACCGCTTGGATTTCAGGGCACCTCTTCAAAACCCATATACCCATGGAGTATAGGTGTCTCAACACACCGCTAAATTCCCCTGAGAAATGGGACTAAACTGATTCACAAAACCAAAGATATCTTGGTGAGAAAAGAATGATTAGTTCTGCTTAGCATTTTCAAACCTTAAGACTATAAGGTCCCATTTGACTGATCTATGAGTGCTCAGGATAAAAAGCCTTACTCCATGGAGCTTCCCTCTCAGACTTCTGTCAGCTCTCTCTCACATACTGACCTCCTTTGATGAAGCTTCCCCTAGTGCCCAGTTTCAGTGCTGACCTCATAGTGCTGACCCAATCCAAGATTACATACAGCTTTATATTCCCAAATTAACCAAGGAGGAGTGGTGGGTCTGGGCTAGGTCATAAAGGGCTCTCCATGATTAGTATGATAAAAGTGCTTAAGAATAAACAAGACTGACTGGGAAGAGAAATCTTGGAGTTCTCTGCTCATATCATGATATGCTAACATTTCATGATTAATTGTACTCTGCCCCTATCTCCACACAAAATTCACAACTACCTTTAATATGCTGACTCCTATATATCCTTTATGACTGAGTGCAAGTATCATTTCCCTCCTGAAGCCCACTGTGGTATACTGGATTAAAATTTGCAAATTTTCCAGTGTTCTACCTTGAGCGCACTCTGTGCATCCAGCGTTCTTCCTTGAGGCACTCCACTGCACTGAAGAGTGACTATGTACCCAGATTTAGCCACACTATGAAGTTTTAGGGCAGTCTCCAATGTTGCCCTTACTTTGATACCACTGCAAATTCAGGAAATTTCCAAAACCACTGTGAAGTTTGAGAATTCCCTAGAAGGACTCACAGAATTCACTGAATGCTATTATACTCACATAGTGAGTTACTACAGAGAAAGAATACAGATGAAGAATATAGCCAAAGGAAGGGACTCTAAAGCAGAGTCTGAGAAGGTTCCAAATGTAAGGCTTCTGTTGTGCTCAGGAACCATTACCTTCTTCATGTCAATGTGTGACAAAATGCAAAGAGACACTTAAGCTTAGAGTCCAGAGTTTTTATTGAGGCTTCAATACACAAGCATGATAGACTGAGTGATTACCCAACTAGCCAAACTCAGTCTCCAAGTTAATTGATACCACACAACCCAAAGCTCTCACCTTAAAACACATGGTTGGTCTTTCTGGCATGGCCACCCCCCACCCTAACATTGTCATGTACAGGCCAGCACTCACCCTAAACAAAGACAGTCCGACCAGAAGCTGAGGGAAAAGGCCAAACCTCTTTTTGGGCAAGGCTAAATTCTTTACTATACACTATGTAACTAGCTTTGGCCCGTGACACAGAAGTTCTTGAAGTGATGTGTGTCATTTGAAAAGCCATTGTGGGGTTTTCCATGTCTCTTTCCCCTCTACCCTATGTTCCAGATAGGGGTATTTCATCAGTCTCAGTCTCTAGCCATGACAAGCAAAACCTCTTTCTTTACCTATTATGGACAAATAGCACAAGGGAGAAACAAACCTTTATTTATGTAAGTCTCTAGAGTCTGGGGTTCTTTGCTACCACAGCATAACCCAGCTGATCAAAACTGATACACCTACCAAGAATTCCCAGATTAGATTAGGTCCTTCTTTGTGTGGTCTCATAGGACTAGAATATGCCTGATGAGTTGGTCAAGAACAAGATATGCTGTCATAAGTTGCTGAACCAGCAGAAAACATGTTCTTTTAGACCTATATAGTATTTCAAAAAGTGTTACTAGTTGGCAACATTTTCAATTTAAGTGTTTGTAAAAAAAATCCGAATTTCTAGGTTTTAAAAAAATAAACTTAGAAATTTTGTCAAGTTCAAATGCCTGCAAAGTAACAACTGACTAAGATAAATCAGTTTACCCCCTTTGATAGAATATGTGGTCTCTAGAAGAACACAGCCCCTAGCAGGCCTAGTTAACCCCTTATGTAGCCTGCAGGTACCTGAGGTTGCAACCTCTTTAAATCTGTTCAACAACTATTGGTGAAGGAGAATAGGTAGAAAAGGGAAGGCATAGGAAATTTAATTTCTATTAATAATATTACTCTGTTGAAAACAATTTATAACACACAGAATATAACATAATTTAACTTATTTGAAATTCACAGGTAATATTAGTTGCTCTAATCATTTAGAGGAAACATTCATTGATCTAATAACAAAATCTCATTCAAAATATGGTTAAAATTTCATTTCCACTAGCTTTAGAAAATAATTTCTACTTTTCAGTAATTCTTTTTTTGTAACTTATTTAAATTCAATTAGTTAACATACAGTGTATCATTAGTTTCAGATGTAGAGTTCAGTTATTTATCAATTGTTTATAACACCCAGTGCTCATTACTTGAGCACCCTCCTTAATGCCCATCACCCAGTTACCCCATCCCCCCACCCACCTCCCCTCCAGCAGCCCTCCGTTTGTTTCCTATAGTTAAGAGTCTCTCATGGTTTGTCTCCCTCTCTGATTTCATCTTATTTTATTTTTCCCTTCCTTTCCCTATGATCCTCTGTTTTGTTTCTTAAATTCCACATATGAGTGAAACCATATGATAATTGTCTTTCTCTGACTGACTTATTTCACTCAGCATAATACCTTCCAGTTCCATGCACATCACTGCAAATGGTAAGATTTCATCCTTTTTGGTGGCTGAGTAATATTCCATTGTATATACATACCACATCTTCTTTATCCATTCATCTGTCAATGGACATCTGGGCTCTTTCCACAGTTTGGCTATTGTGGACATTGCTGCTATTAACACTGAGGTACAGGTGCCCCTTCGGATCACAATGTTTATATCCTTTGGGCAAACACCTAGTAGTATAATTGCTAGGTCGTAGGGTAGCTCTATTTTTAACTTCTTGAGGGACCTCCATACTGTTTTCCAGAGTAGCTGCACCAGGTTGCATTCCCACCAACAGTGTAGGAGGGTTTCCATTTCTCCGCATCCTTGCCAACACTTGTTGTTTCCTGACTTGTTAATTTTCGCCTTTCTGACTGCTGTGAGGTGGTATCTCATTTTGTTTGATTTACTTTTATTTTTCTGAATGTGCCTACAACTTTTAGGGCTATAAATTCAGTTAACTAAGTAAGTAGTTCATTTAATTAATTTGTCTTTGCTGGCAAATAGCACTAGGTTATCCATCTTTGGGCTTGAGAATCCCACTATGGACTGGTGATTCTAGGTGAGCACTAGCTGCCTAATGGTTTTGGTAGCTGGCAATGGTTTGCCAGGCTACAAACATGTGCTTATTACCTAGACATAAGCTGGAGCTGATAGGGATTATCTTCACATTTCTACACAAGGGCCCTGTCTGTTTTGGTGGCAGTAGGACCAAGTTACATTTTGATATTTATATAATGAATCATATCAGAATATCTGAATTAAATGGCATTTACTTCAATTTAATCCAGTAATACTTGGGACTAGCACCTTAAACATTGTTTCTGCCAGACAGTCCCTTGAGAGATTGGCGTTCACTCATCATAGCTCTTATTTGACTGCAAAGACTTTACTTGTGAATATGCAGTTTAGAACTGATAAGCTTCTCAGTAGCAGGGACTACTTCTCATGTATCTCTTATACTTCACTTTCTATATATATATATATATTTATATATAAATATATTTATTTATATATTTATATATATATATATATATACACACACACGCATACTTATTTTTATATGGGAAAAAATCATGAGAATTACTTATTTTTCCATCTTCTCTTCTAATGATTAATCACATGTACACAGAGTTCCTACTTGCTATAGAGATTAGCCCCAATTTACAGGGGAACTGAGAATTGAGAACTCTTCCATTTTCAGTTTCTGACAAGGACTTTATGGCTCTTCCAGAACTGCACATTTTTATTGCATAGTATTACTAGTAAACTGTATGTTTCCTTTAAATACTTACTCCTTAGGACAGCCTTCTTTTTCTCAGAATTTAATAGTGCTTTTGTTTTTTATGAGGCTTGTTTTAGAAAATAGAGACACCATCATTCCATTTAGATGATTCTTAATTTGAATATTCAAAATGTGCCCACTTTTTCCAGTAGTGTGTTTCATGAGACAGAAGGGAAAAGTTAAGAACGCATATATGTGGAACCAAACACACTTTGTGACTGACTACACATTTTGTGAAACAGCTGGAAAATAGAATGCTGACTGCTGCCTGGTCACTGTGGGTGTGTGTCTATTGCCAATGAAAATGTAGCTCCAACACACAAATATTTTTAAATATGCTGCATGGGTGTTTCCTTGTTGCCAAAAAAGAAAATATGCTGTACAATTGTTATGTAAACCCTTGTGTTATTCCCACTGCACAAACATTTTGCAGATGTTTCCCCATGAAAACATTCTAAAACTTATACTTGGCTGCCTTCGCTCACCTAAAGTTATTCTGCAAGAACTATTTTGTTTTGGATACAGTTTATTATTGGGTTTCGTGGTTGAACAAATGAAGGGTAAGAAACACAGAATTCATGATTTGGAAAAAAATCTAGCTTATGTTATTAATATTACAGTACTTTAACGAATTCTTCTAATTCTATCAGAAATGAACACTGAAATTCAAAAGAAACAAACACACAAAAAGGAAGGGGTGGGAGGTCTCTGAGGTTAATAAGAGTGACTATTTTAGCTACATCCACACGGATCAATGTCCCCAGGTGCTGGATTGTCTCATAACCCCCACCCTTCTCCATTTGAGCAAGAACTCTCATGCTTTGTGATAGTATTTGGTAATTGAGAATGAAGTCATGGTAAAGGAGAAGAGAAATTCTATCTCAGAAGAAATTCAGACTCCAATCTCCACAACCTTCCAGGAAGCTCATGCCTCTCCTTTATCTACATATCTAGACTCTAGATTAGAAATGATGCTGCATCAACAAATGGAGAAGAGGAAACAATAACATAGATGGATTTTTAAAATTTACTACACAACAAAAACATTCACCATTCTACATAAAGGAAAAGAAATTGGAAGCTTTTATGCTTCACTTGAATGATGGGGACTCGCAAATAAAAAATATGCTTATAACCCTTTAAGTCTGTGGTTAAGAATGCCATTTTAAATCAGATAGTCTTGAACAAACAGTTCAGATGCTTACAACTTGTGTAACCTTTGACATTTTAGTTAATCTAAGCCTTCATGTCCTAATGATAGTAAAAATATTAATAACTAACATTTACTGAGGGCTTACCATGTGCCAGACACTGTTTTATGATCAGTACATGTTATCTCATTTAATCCCCACAATAGTCCTATGGGATTAAACCTATATTATTATTCCCATTTTACAGAAAATGAAACTAAGGCACAAAAAATACAAATTTATTTTTATTTATATATTTAGCATATCCTTATGCTTTGTGCTCAGCCTTCTTCTAGGCACTTTATAAATATTCATGAATAACATAATTATTGGGTAGAACAGAATTTCCCTCATTTTATAGATGCAGAGAGGTAAAGTAACTTCCGAAAGTCACATTCGGTAAGTGGTGGAATGGGGATTTAAACCCTCTCAGCGTGATTCTACAGTGTACTTTAAAACCACTAGGTATGACCACCTCTTAGGATATCTATGCAGACTGAAGAACATCATGTTGGCACATGATAAACACAATTAAAATGTTAACTATTGGGGCACCTGGGTGGCTCAGTTGGTTAAGTGACTGCCTTCGGCTCGGGTCATGATCCCAGGGTCCTGGGATTGAGTCCCACATCAGGCTCCCTGCTCAGCGGGAAGCCTGCTTCTCCCTCTCCCACTCCCCCTGCTTGTGTTCCCTCTCTCGCTGTCTCTCTCTCTCTCTGTCAATTAAATAAATAAAATCTTTTTAAAAAGTTAACTATTATTATTGTTATGAGTTTATTCTGAAGATTATGGAAACTCTCACTTAAAATGTTGATAAATCAGAAGTAATGATGCAAAGGAGACAGGAACCAGGCATGTTTTTAAACCCTGATCTTTTACTGGGCAATTGTGAAAGCTAGCAAGAAGGCTGGCGGACTGGAACAGAGTGAACAAGCAAAGGAATAGAAAATGAGGTCAGTTATCCAATCACACATAGCCTTGTAGACCATTACAAAGACTGACTTTTGTTCTTAGTGAGATGAAAAGCCATTGGTGATTTTTGAGAAAAGTCATAAAATGATGTGACTTAAATGTTTTAATGGGATCACTCTGGCTGCTGTGTTGAGAAAAGAACAGCAGGGGAGCAAGGGCAGAAGCACAAGGTACTATTATTTCATGAGGCTGAGAGAGGTTATGTAAATTGCCCAGGGTCTGTCAAAGAGTCAGTAGGCATCAAACAGGGTTTCCCACTCAGGCCTGCATGAGTTAACCATATATGATGCTGAATGGGAGAATGATGAAGACCCTGGATAGGCTTTTAGGTCTTATTGGATCCAGACAAAGTGTGATATTTTTCTGAGAATCTTTGGCTTGGAAAAATTACCTTGTACATTTAAAATTTTGATTTTCTTAATGGCTAATTATTTGAGAAATATCTATGACAGCTAATAGTTACTCTTATCTCACAACTATTTATAACCAGATATACTGAGCAACCCATATCTCTTTAATATAAAGTGTTTTTTTTTAACCAGGTAATTTTTATAGCTATAAAAAAATTAGTACTGTGTCTAATATCAGGACAAGCCTATTTTGCTGTAAGAGGTATTTCCTTTATAATCCCCTAGTAGTATTATCCTGTAAGAACAACCAAGCAAAAACTACCCACATAATTTAATGTATGACATATCAAGGCAGGAACCATATATCACTTAACTTAATGTCTATTCAATAAGTGTTAGTAGACTAATTAATAAATGACATTAAAAATTTGAATCCTCAAATATTTAGTCAAAGTTCCTAAGAATCAGCACTGATACTGACTATACTAATTGACTATGTAAAAGGTATATATTACACCCTCAGTAAAGGAGATAGTCTCTGGGAGTTGTAATAGTCAAGTCTTATTCCAGAGACTGAAGGCCTAGAGAAGCACTCAAATTCCTAAAAGAACTTAAGAAAATAATATAGGATTTTATTAGTCAAGGTAATTAACACTAGCTATGGTAACTCCCAAATTCCAGTGACTTGAGCCCAATTTTTAACTCCCAAACAACTCCAAATTGTCAGTGACTTGAACCAAATAAAAGTTCATTTCTCTTTAACCTCATAGTGTGATAATGGGCTAAGTGACTCTCATGGGCAATTGTCTTGCAAGCTGCGAATCAGTCACCAAAACTCCTTCTATCCTGTGGCCCAATCATTTCCTGGGGCCTCTATGGAGTCCTGTGTTGGATCATCTGCCTTTAGCATACCAATGCATAAGGAAAGAAAAATGTTAAAGTCCTTGTGGGATCTTACTAGGCCAACTCTGGAAGGAGGACATTTTGTTGAATTATTCCATTGAACTCAATCACATGGATAGCCTAATTGCAAGGAATATGAGAAGGGCAAGGGAGTGAGCCAAATTCCTAGGGGAAAGATAGCTGGAGTTTACTTCTAGCACTGATGGTCAAAAAGCACATACTTCCTGGTAACACATTGTTAAATACTGAAATACTGTTACACCACTTGGTAAGTAGTTGCAACTTAAACACTTTGGTGATTGGATAAGGTAACTTTTCTCATACACACTCAAATACTTCTATACTTCAACTAAATTTACATCAACATCAAACATGAATAGAAAAAGATAATATAAAAAATGGTGACAGAAAAAGCAGTAATTGGACACAAATGAGAGATAGAGTTGTAAATGAAATTTTACTTAGGTTTACTTAAAGTATTTATTTGAGGGCCTATTTAACTTTCTACTCCAGCTCAAAATGGCCTGTTCTTAAGTTTTCTTTAACACTTCCCTTACAAACAATATTAATTGTCCTCTTATCTGTGTCCCTATAAATTTTATGCTTGTCTAATGAGTATACAACTGTATAAATAGCATTTTAAACTATTGTAGGTCTTATTACATTGCTTCTGTTTGTTTATGTGTGAACTCCTGAGGGCACAGTAAATATTTTTGTTAAGAGTGAACAGTTAATGAATCTTTAAAACATGCAAATATGGTCATGCTGTTTCTCTGCTAGAATTCTTCAGTGATTTCCTACTGTTCTTAACACAAAGTCCTCAAAAAGGTGGACAAGATCTTTCATGAACTGGTCTATATCTAATTCTCTCTCTTTCTTCATTCATACTCTATAATTCAGCAATAATAAGCTTCTTTCAATTTCTCAAAAGACTCAAACGTTAATACCTCTGACCTTTTGCAACTGAGATTCCCTCTGCCTAGAATACCTCCCCCACTCCCTTTTCACCTGGCTAATTCCTACTCAACATTGCAGTTGAGTCACTCATTTGAGAAAACTTCCTTGAGTATCCTGCACTTGGAAGGGTCCCTGTTATCTTCTTGCATATCAACTGGTATTTTAACTAAAGTAATACAAACGTTGTTTATTATAAATGCTCATTTAATTGTATCTTTCCCACTTGACTATGTTCTCCATAAGGAAGACATCATTTCTGTTGAAAACCATGATATCTTCTAATACTTACACTAGTGTCTGGCATATAGTAGTTGTTTAATAAATATCTGTTGAATGAATGAGTGAAAAACATCCATTTGGAATTAATTAGGGTTGTTTCAGTCAACATTTATTGAGAGCCAACTATGAGCTAAGTGCAGTGTTCCTAACTCTAGAATTTAATTATTTTATTTCTTTTTCTGAAAATTGCTTCCTTCCAGTGCTTATGAGGGTAGCATATCAAAATCCATCTCATCACATCCTCTGCACAAAACTCCCACCACCATGAAAAACACCATCACCAATACCCTACATACATATACCTACGACCACTCAAACCTGCTTTCTCTCCTTATTTCCCTACTTTATCACTTCCTCAGTAACTCAGGCTTAAAAATCTCAGAATCTTTTTTAACAGTTCTCTCAGATCTCATTAGTTACTAAGCCCCATAGATTTGACCCATGAAAGATATCTTGAATTCATCCTTTTCTTTCCAGTCCTACTGCTACTCCCATAGTTCAGGTTCTCATTACTTGTCACCTGATCTAATTCAATAGCCTCCCAGGGTGTCTCTTCACTTTTATTCTCTCCCTCTTCCAATCTACTTTACACATTGCAGCCAGAGTAATTGACCCAAAGGTCACTTCACTCCCCTACTCAAAAACCTTCAGTGACTCCCCATTTTTAACCAAAAAGAGCAGCAAATCCTCAGCCTGGCATTCAAAGACCTATATAATCTGGCCCCAATTTATCTTATCTTTTCCAGTCTTATTTTATAGTACTCCCCCTCATTGTAGCCAAACTGGTTTTATTTTCATTCCTAGAACTTACCTTGCAATTTCTTGCTTTTATGCTTCACTCATGTTCTTTCTGCTAAGTCTGACCTGACTTCCTCCCTACGACCCTGCTGTCTTCTCTCACCTCTCTCCATAGGGAGCTTCAAGTCACACCATGTGGGTGTTTCACAAATGGAATAGATAGAATTTTGTAGTTAGGTAATTCACTTCTGAATATCTTGGTTATAGTGTTCCCTAATTTTTTTCTTTTTCTTCTTAAAATTCCTTTCTTCCTTTCTTTGTTCCATATTAATCACATATTTTATTGTATCTATAATCTCATTCAGGAGCTATTATGTCCCCTCTTTCTATTTCTCTACACTCTTTTTTTTTTTGGTTCTTTACTTTATTAAGTTTCTCAAAATATAAAGGACTGGAGTAGCTATATTATAGATAGTTCATTAATCATTTTCTTGAATGAAACAATATATCTAAACTTCAGTGGAATATTCCACATCCATTTTTTGGATGGTTGATGATATGGAAGTCTCAAGAGAGTATTTTTAAATTCAGTGAATTATATTTATTGAGAATAGTGTTACCTCCATGCAGGGGACAACACTGATGCTTATGATATAGAGTAGCTAATGAATTTCATCCACCATTGCTATAATCCTTTCAGCTGTAGTTGTTTAGGTGTCCCCAGAAAGGAATACTGCAAAATATAACTATCAGAAAATATTCTGTATAACTTAGATTCATTGACCTTAAAATATGGTCACATTTTCAAAGTAAAGATAACTTCTACTTCTGGCCTTGAGGAAGTAAATGGATCAGACATAACTTCCTCTTAGAAACAGATACAAAATCCAACAAAACATATGAAATCATTGTTTTCAGACATTAGATCTGCCCAGGGCTGTGATCACTAAAACAAGAAAAATGGGGTACATTCTATAGTTTCCCTGACTTTCCATTTAAAGGCAAAATGTGGGAAGGGAAATACAAGCAAATCATAGAAGCTTTGCAAAGTTGAAGAGATAAAGATCAGAGTATAGAAAAGCTGAATTGGCTGGAATTTGTGGGGGAAAATATCAGGGAGAAGAGAGCTATGCAAATAAAGTGGTTCTGTAGAGCTCCTTTGAAGTCCCAATTCTTTTTGCTGAATTCTAAGGTGCACATATACTACTGTGAGATGCCTTGAGGCTGAGCAAAAAACTATTAGAAAAGGAACTCCTATTGGGAATTGTGAACTGAACAATTCCAAGAGCTTACACTGGGCTGGGGTATTTTTAAGCTTTTGACCAGCCAGAGGGAGGACACCTCAATGAACACTCAGGATTTTGGTAGATACTTCAGATGGGTAATGCCTAGGTAACAGGCTAAAATAGCACTAGAATAGTTAAAAACTACATTACACTGCCATAAAAAAGCAAAAATAACCCTAAAAGGACCAAGTTGATTGACAAGACAATTTAACTATTTTCCAAAATAATACTCAATACTCTTTAAAGAAAACAAAAAATCCAGAAATTCAACAATATACTTATAATGTCTAGCATCCAATAAAAAATTACTAGATATGTGAAGAAGCAAGAAAATAAGACAATATTAAAGAGAAAAAACATTTTTAAAAAAGGGACCCAGAATTGATATAGATGATGGGTTTAGCAGACAAGAACTCTAAAATAGCCACTATAATATATTTAAGAATTTAAATGAAAACATGAATATTAAGAGCAGAGGAATAGAAGAGACCAAAAAAATGGGACTTAAGTAACACAAAAATATAATATCTGAAAAGAAATATTCACTGGACATGCAGCATATTAGATCAGACTGTTAAACATGAAGACACGGCAAGAAGACATATGCAAAATAAAGCACAGAGGGGAAAAAAAAACTAAAAAATTAACAGAGTCTCAGTGACCCTGGGACAATATTAAGCATCTAAAAACTGAAAAAAAATTTTTAATAAATAACAGCCAAACATTTAATAAATTTGATGAAACCAACAAATTCACATACAAGAAACTAATCAAATCCCAAACAGAATAAACATAAAGAAATCTACACCAAGGTACATCATAATCAAAATGCTAAAAACTAGTAATGAAGAAACAATCCTAAAAGAAAAAAGGCACTTTAAAAGCAGGGGAGCAAAGATATTAAGTACTACTGATATCTCATACAAAATAATGTAAGTTAAAAAATAACGCAACGTGATATCATTAATGTGCTGACATGAAAAAAGTAGTCAACCTGGAATTCTATAACTTGTGAATATATATCATTCAAAAGTAAAGGCAGAACAAAAACATTTTTTAGCCAAAAAAAAGCCAAGAGAATTATTTTCCAACAGTCATACACTACCAAAAAAGATAAAGGTAGTTCTTTAGACTGAAAGAAAATGATCCAAATGGAAATTTGAATCTTTAAATGATCTAAATGAATTTGGGCCCACACTAAGGAAATGAAAACTACTAGAACTGGTAAATAACTTGGGAAATTTATGTTTTTTTCTCTTTAAAGTTAAATGACTTAAAAGATACTTGATTGTTTACAGCAAAAACAATGCCAATGTAACTGAGGTTAATAATATACAGAGAAATAAAATATATGACAGTAATAGCACAAAAGAGAAAAGGGAAGAATAGAAAGATTTCTACATCATACGTTAAGTATAGTGTAATATATTTGAAGATAGACTCCAAGTAAAAGACAATAGTGGAGATAGAACAGAATACTAAAAATAGTCAATAAATCATGAGGCAAGAAATGATGAAAAAAATGACCAAAGAGCAGTAGGTCCTACAGAAAACAAATAACAACACTGGAGGCTTAAATTCAACCATACTAGTAATTATATTAATTATAAATGGTCTGGAGAAACAGAATTAAAAATCAAGATCCAATTTTATGATGTCCATAAGAAGCTCAACTTAAATAAAAAGACACAGTTTAGATGGAAAGTATGTAAAACATTTAACATGGAAAGACTAATCATAAGAGAGCTAGAGTGGCTGTATTAATATAAGACAAAGTACAATTTGCAACAAGAAATACTTTCAGGCATAAAAAGAGATCTTATATAATGACAAAAGGTAAGTTACTACAGAAGACATAATGCTGAATATGTATGTGCTTGTGGTAACCAGCCTCAAAGACAGCCCCCATGATTTTCACTTCCTGAAATCTATTCTAACATCATACTAGAAATGGCATATGTAAGCAAAAACAGGACAGACATGACATCAATTCTGATATTAGGTTATAACAAAATTTCTGGAAAATCCCCAAATATTATTAAATTTAATAGCACATTTTTAAATATTCCACAGGAAATTTAGAAAATATTTTAAACTAATAGGGAGGGAACAATAACAAATAATACTTCATAGAATTCAGATAAAGCAATGCTTATAGAAAAACATAAATTTAAATGCCTATTTTTTTAAAAAAATGTTAAAAATCAAATGAGTTAAGACTTCTACATTAATAAGTTGGGGGAAAAGAAAGTGAATTAAACTCAAGGTAAATACAAGGAAGTAGAAATAGAAATAAAAGTTGAAACCAACAAAGTAAAAAACAAACAAAAAAACAATAGAGAATATCAATTAGACTAAAGTTAGGTTTTTTAAACAGTTCATAAAATTTATATACATATAGCTAAACTCATTAAGAAAAAAAGACAGAAAACACAAATGATTCATATTAGAAATATAATAGAAGATATCACAATAAATGCTACACAAATTATAAGGATAACAGGTAATATTATGAACAACTTTACATCAAGAAATCTGGCAACTTATAACCAAATGGATAAATTCTTCTTAAGACACAAAATGAAATTAGAGAATATCTACTAAACAAATTGAATTCACAATTAAAAATATATCACTCAATATATCATCATGACCAGAAGACTTTACTGGTACTTTCTATTTGACATTTTACCCTATTACCCTGATAGCAAAACCAATCCAAAATCAAAACAAGCAAAAAAAGGAATAAAGACCTATCTATAGCTCCCATAAACATCAATGCCAAAATCCTTAACAAAATATTAGCCAACTGACCCCAGCATTATGAAAAAAGAAATATGCATCATGACCAAGTAGGGTTTATACCAGGCTGGTTATTTTATCCTTCAAAAATCCATCAGTGAAATTTAACGTATTAACAGAACAAAAGAGAAGAACCATAACCATAATAATAGTTGCAGAAAATATATTCGATAAAATTTATATTCATCGATTTAAAAATTACTAGGAATTGAAAGTAACTCTTTCAAACTGAGAGTATCTACTAAAAATTTACAGTTACTTTCATAATTAATTATAAAACACAGAAAATGTTCTCCTTAAGATCAAGAACAAAGTAAAGATGTCTGCTCTTACCTCAACTTAGTATGAAGGATGCTTGTCAGTGAAATAAGGTGAAAAGAAGACAATGAGGCACAAATATCTGAAAGAAGAAGAAAAACTGTCTTTATTCACAGATTACATTGCAGTTTATTTTCTATATTAAAATAATCTAGGGAAAATCATAATAACTAAAAATCAAATTTATCAAGGTCGTAGGATCCAAAATCACTATATAAAAGTCAGTTGTATTTCCAAATACTAGGAGTAAAAAACTGAAAAATTAATGTCACAGTGCTATTTATAACATTAAAAATGCAAAATATTTAATCATAGATTTTTCAAAAATTTAACAAAACCTGTACATTGACAGTCATAAAACATTGTTGAAATAGGCATCTATAAAGAAAATACACAATAAACATTCAGTAAATATTTGTTACTACATTTTGAAAAGTAAGTACATGCTTCCTACTAAATACTTAAAGGAAGTCTATATGCCCTTCCTTGAGTGTAGAATGGCCCAACCAGAAAAATCTTCATTCAAATCTACTAACTCTTTTACAGTTGTGGTGACATGCACCCAAAATAATTTTGACCAAAGTACACGAGTGACTGCTTTTAATTAGACCCAGCTGATCAAAAAAAGTATGTAAGAACTCTAGATTATGTCAGAAGAAACATTCAGCAAATCTGAGTTATTTGCTATTAAAATTTCCAGTTAACTGAATGCTAGCAATACAGTATGCCCCTTTTATATTATTTTGCTTTGTTTATAAAATTTAAGAATAGAAATTATTTATTTTGTCACTTTAAACTGCATTTCATTCTGGCACTTTGTGATTCTTTTAATGACATGGGTAATTAAGTAGATTGATATGATTCAGTAAGGAAAATAACTAGCAGGGATGCAGGGCACCAAAATCAAACCTGCCCCCAGTCACTGCTTGCTGGTCAGCTCCCTAGCTATGGCTACATGCATTCCCTTTCACTCACTGCATCAGAATTGTATCTGAGAAAGAGACCCCTTAAAAAGGATCAGTTTTCAGCTTCAACTGACTGCAGCATTCTTGGCCTTTCAGATGTCATTATACCCCTTACTTTTCTTCATTTCTACCTTTCTCGTATAATCACCTCACAATGGAGCAATGTATCCTAAATATATCACAAGAGATGTCCACATTCCAGATCCAGGCTTTGCTAGAAGGGATAAGAGGTCAGCAAGGAAGCTCACTTAGGCTGCATCAGTGGACAGCCAGGTGGTAGAAAATATAAATACAATAAAGAATTGAAGAGCAATAAATATCAGGAGTATTATTCATGAAGCTATAGAAGATTAATCAACCAGGAAGAAAATTGTTACCCAGGTAAACTTCTTTATATATTATCCGTAATCAATTCCCCTCCTTACCCTGAAGAAAAGTTTTAAAGTAGAAGGAATGTCTTTTACTGGGTGAGTTCTCTGGATTTCCTTTGTTGTGAAGAATTTGTATAGGGGGATTACCCTAAGGCACAGGGGGAAATCCATAAACAATAAATTATCTATATTAATCTTTACTAATGATAAAGTGAATGACATTGCAGTAAGCTGGCTGGTGATCTAGTCAGAACTTTGAGACAGAGAGGTTTCTGAGAGCACCTGTCATACCCATGAAGTAAATTAACAGGGACAGTTACAAGTAGACAGAATTTTCTAGATCTTCAGAGCATGTCAAGAATTCACTTTTCCTTTTGCCATCTGGAGATACTGAGTAAAGATTTTTTTTAAAAAAGCGTTGTGTCGTTTTTTGGGGGGTTTTTTTCCTGTATTTTCAAGTATTGTACTATTTCTCTGAATACAACATTATTCCAAGAATGAGTCTTTCATCAGATTAGATTTGGTTTTTTTTTCAGTTCTTAATGGAAAATTGGAATTTTGAAGAAAAAAATATCTGAAGTAAAAAGGTTTTTGGCTCTACATCCATCTAAATATCTTTTCCATAATAATACCTTCATTAAGAACTAACACCTTAACAAAGAATCATTGAAAGATAGTAGGGCACAGTAAAAACTAGAGAAGGTATAAAAAGACTGCCTATTCCTTACCTGTCTTATTTCCCATTTTTTGGCCAGTTCAGTTACAACAGAGTTTATGTAAATGAAAATTAACTATTCTCCTAGCAGCAAGTAAAAGTTACAATCTTTTACTCCATTATTTATCTTGAAGACAGTCTTTAATCTTCCCACCCACTTTAGAAAAAATGAGACTGTTTTTAGCCCATTTTACTGCAGCATAAATTGAGGTTTTAAAAAAGTAGAATAAATCATATGTGTGATATTAGTGTAAATGTTGGAATTTGAAATTTGACATTGTCTCTGAACTCAAAGAAAATTC
This sequence comes from Callorhinus ursinus, assembly GCF_003265705.2. Lineage (NCBI taxonomy): Eukaryota > Metazoa > Chordata > Mammalia > Carnivora > Otariidae > Callorhinus > Callorhinus ursinus. The sequence continues at coordinate 57,497,796 of NW_027397074.1, forward strand.
AACCTCCCATTAATAACACTTAATTGACAACTCTGTAGCACTATTATGAGAATGCGCTTGCAATTACATTTAATCTACTATTAAATTCTAACTCATGAATACAGAAGTAACCCCTATTTGAAATGTTAATGATGCTGTTTGTGATATATTATGATATACATGATTCTGGAAAGTTACATATGTGTCATTCAAGATGTCACACATAAATACAGAAACGAATCTAAATGAACGTGTTTTTCTACTTATTAAATTACAAATTTATTAAAGACAGATCTTTAAAAATTGCCTTCTAGAATAAAATGTGCATATATTACCTGTGTTTACTATTGTTCCAGGTATATGAATTAATAGTTATAAGACATACGGTATCTGGTTATTTGTACTATGTAACTGAAACCTGCCACATTAATTGTTTCTTCTAGAAATACAGATAATTGTAATCCAATGATTGCCTTTGTTCTAAGCAATGGATTTTAATTACATTTGAAAAATGTAATTAATAATAATTATATTATTACAACTGCACAATATTAATTACAATTGCATTATAATAAAGAACTCTAATTCCATTTGGAAAAAAATAGAAGTGAATTTCAAACTCAAGGCATTCTTTCAAATACTAAATGTTTTCTAAAAAATTATTGCTATTCTCTTTAGAGTATTTTTCTTTTTGCAGTTGATCTCAAGGTGCCCTGAACATACTGTATTTTGACTCAATATTTAGCTTTAACTGATAAAAGAGCCAAGTCCATCAGAAAACCAGTTAGAAATGTTATTTTTGTTTCATTATTAAAAGGTGAGGATGGGTTGTTGTCACTAAAAATTGTTGAATTGATGTATTTCATTTAATTGATTTAATTGATTGACCAATTACAACAGTGCAGATGGCAGAAAATTTATTTGATGATGGCACTTAAGTTCTTAGGACACCAGCTAGTTGAATCAGTTTGATTTGGGGATGTGTCTGAAATTATCTCCAGAGTCTTAACTTGGGATCAAAAGCTTTGAGGAGGAAAAAAAAAAAAAAACTTCATATAAGTGATATGCTAATTTTTATCCAATCTCCAGATTGTTTAGTCAGTTCTAGAGCATTCCTAGTTCTTAAGACACTTTCATTGTATATCCAGATATCATACTATCATTTTCTGGATAGAATAACAGCTTCTTTGCAATTCCCCAAATTGTAAATTTTAAACATTGAAAATATCCTCAGAATTCAGGGGAGAAGAAGACTTTACCTTTATTCTGAACAATCCCTGTCTTGAAGTTTTGAAAAGATTTCCTCATGGCAGAGAAGCCAGATGTGCATATTAAATATCCCACCAGGTTATGTAGCAATATTCCACAAAATAATTATTATATGACCCCAAGGAAGTCCTAAACTAACAGTACAAACAACATAAGAAATATCAAAAGAATTAATAAAACTTTAACTCCTGATTCAGTAGGGAATTGCATTTTTAACTGGTACCATAGTTAATCATGATACATGAAGTTCCTTGACTGCTCTTCTAGAACTACTGATCAAAGTGCTAAAGCCATCAGGATCAATTAGAAGAAATGAAGATGTAACAGAAGAGAGAAACATAATATCAAAAACATACTGTCATGATTAATATTGTTAAAATGCCCATACTACCAAAAGCAATCTACAGATTCAGTGCAATCCCTATCAAAACGCCAATAGTATTTTTCATAATATTAGCACAAATAATTCTAAAATTTGTATGGAACCACAAAGACAATAGCCAAAGCAATCTTGAGAAAGAAGAGCAAAGCGGGAGGTATCACAATCCCAGATTTCAAGATATACTACAAAGCTATAGTAATCAAAACAGGATGGTACTGGCACAAAAATAGACACATAGATTAACAGAGCAAGAAAGAAAGTCCAGAAATAAATACATGCTCATATGGTCAATTAATCTACAACAAAGGAGGCAAGAATATATAATGAGGAAAGGGGGGCCTCTTTAATAAATGATGTTGGGGAAACTGGACAGCTACATGCAAAAGGGCAAAACTAGGCTACTTTCTCACAACATATATAAAAATAAACTCAAAATGGATTAAAGACTTAAATATGAGACCTGAAACCATAAAAATCCTAACAGAAAACATAGACAGTAACCTTTAAGACATCAACCTTCGCAATATTTTGCAAGATATGTCTCCTCAGGCAAGGAAAACAAAAGCAAAAATTAACTACTGGGATTATACCAAAATTAAAAGCTTTTGCACAGAACATGAAACCATCAACAAAGCAAAAAGCAATCTACTGAATAGAAGCAAATATGCGCAAATGATATATCTGATAAGGGGTTAATACACAAAATATATTAAGAAGTTATACAACTCAACACCAAAACTACAAATAATCCAATTAACAGGGGCAGAGGGCCCGATGGACATTTTTCCAACAAAGACATACAAATGGTAAACAGACACATGAAAAGATGCCCAGTGTTACTAATTATCAGGGAAATGCAAATCAAAACCACAATGAGATATCAACTCACAGCAGTCAGAATGGCTAATGTCAAAAAGAGAGGAAATAACAAGTGTTGGTGAGGATACAGAAAAAAGGAAACTTTCATGCACTGTTGGTAGAAATGAAAATTGGTGCAACCACTGTAGAAAACAGGATGGAGGTTCCTCAAAACATTAAAAATAGAATACCATATGACCCAGTAATTCTACTACTGGGTATTCATGCAAAGAAAACAATAACACTAATTCAAAAAGATATCTGCATCCTTTTGTTTACTGCAGCATTATTTACAATAGTCAAGATATGGAAGCAACCTAAGTGTTCACTGATAGATGAATGGATAAAGAAGATACGGTTATGTATATACAATGGAATATTACTCAGTCATAAAAAAGAATGAGGTCTTACCATTTGCAACAACATGGATAGATCTAAAGATTATTATACTAAGTGAAATAAGTCAGACAAAGAAAGACAAATACCATATCATTTCACTTGTATGTGGAATCTAAAAAACAAACAAGCAAACACAAAAATTAGAACCACTCATAAGTGCAGAGAACAAATTGGTGGTTGCCAGAGGGGAGGCAGGTGGGAGATGGGCAAAATAAATAAAGGGGATTAAGAGGCACAAAACTTCCACTATAAAATAAATAAGTCATGAGAATGAGAAGTACAGCACAGAGAATACAGTCAATAATATTTAATAATGTTATATAGTGATAGATAATAACTACACTTATCATGGTGAGCATTGCATAAATTGTCAAATCACTATGTGAACACCTGAAACTATTATAACACTGTATGTCTGCTGTACACCAGTAATAAAAATTTTAAGAAAATACTGTCATGGAATATTAGCATTTAATGCATAAATTAAAATCCAGACTTTGAGATAAGAACAACCAAATGTTGAAGTCGCCAGAATTCATCTTTATTAAATAAGTGGATTTAAAACTACCCAGGCATCACAGCTTAAATTCTTATAGGAAAAAGGATATTCCAGAATTTTGAGATATGCATTAGCTAGAAATGATTTTTTTCTCATTGTTTTCAATAATTTTTCTTAATGACTACCTGACTGTCACAGATCTAAACTTGAATATATTTCAAATACTTCTTTGACTTTAACACCACTTTTCTTTGAGAAGAAATTAATAACTTAAATCAATATATACACTGGGATATAAAGATACTAATTAAAACAGTCTATACACTAGGAAATGATCTGGCTATGACTGGGTTCCACTGATTGCCAAGATTGTTGGCTAATTTAACTGGCTAGGTAGATGCCCTCCTTAGCCACACTGCCCCCATAGGACAATCTGGGAAAATTTCCTGAGGTTGCATGTCAGGGAGAGTCAATTTCTAATAATCAGGTAAATGATGAGTGAAGTGTTGAATCTTTGGCCAAAGGTGAACAGGTTATTATGTTTCTAATACTAGATCCTTCAAGCAGGACTGGCTACATAATTTGCAGAGCCCAGCATAAAATGAAAATGCAAGCTTCCTTGTTCAAGAATCTTAAGAATTTCAATATAGCGAGAGCAGGACATAAAAACCCACTGTCGGGCTCCTCTGAGTGGGGGGGCTCTGTGCCATTGTATACATCACATGCTGACAAAGCCAGCCCTGCCACCAAATGTATAGGAGTCACAAATGTGGAAAATTCTTGGGATTTTTGGAAGGATCACTCTGTTCCTACATTTAAAAAAAAAAGTGATATAGCTGAAGATGATGCATCCAAGAACCAACTGGAAAACATGTGATAATTATGTGACTAAAATACATATTCTGATGGCTAGTGACATGTTACATATATTTACTGTGTAAGGGGAATGTTGGGTGGCTTAATAGATACCACTAATTGAAATGATCCTGAGTAGTATGTAGCATGCACTCTGACTAGTTTCTACAACTAATTTAGAATTCAGCAGAGTAATGTGAAGTCTTTTACTACTTAATTAAACTTCTGTAATGCCTGTTTTACCAAGATGAATAAAATACATAAATTGTATGAGGTGACATCTAATGCACACAAAAAAGAGAAATGTAAAAATCAGAACAGTGGGTACATTAAACTGATTCTTAATAATTGAAACCAATTTAATCATTTGAGATTATTTTATTCTAGCTGACGTAATACTGTAGCAGTTATATTCTAATTATAACCTGTTTCATTTTACTCTGCCTTTCTAGTTAATTATTACAGTCAATTTGTAAAATGACATGGTTCCACATTTGCATAGGTCACTATTAAATAAATGAATAGCTGAAATTACTCTAGCATTGAAGTGTCAACTTTGGTAGAAGTCAAGAGGACTTCAAATGTTCTTCTAACACCCCTTAATCTGTTAATGACCACTATTAAACTGCAATTAAAAGGCCAGGAAAAATGCATGAAACAGTTAATAGAAAAATAGCACAGACACAATTAAAACGATTCTGCATTTTTTGACTGATAGAAAATAAAGAGATATGCTGTAAGAAGTGTAGTGTGAATCTATTTCCAACTCAAGGCAGAGTTGACAGTTTAATGATAACAAATCATAGGCTGCCTTTTTTGGGAGCAGTGAACGTCAGCCTAAAATTAACATCAGTAGTAAACAAGACAATGTGGTGATTTTACCTTGTATTTAAATTACTACTTATTATGGTACTAAATAATAGCTTTAAATAACTTGGTGTCCAGATTACTGATATACAGTCTATCTGTGTGAGAAAAAGAGAGACAGTACTTAAAGATATGTTTAAGTTTTTGTCATCCTAAATAAAGGATAAACGTATGTCTTTGCTGTGCAGTTTTCTTAGAGTTGCCTATGAAACCTTTCACTGGGTTTATTGTACATTGAAACCCTAACATTGTCACTAGAGCACTTCACTCAGCATAGACTAGATTTCCAAGTATTAGAAATTTAGGTTAACTCAGGAATATACCAGGAAAAAAAAACTTAATTAAAATTATACATAAACTTTCAGCTTGCAAAAAGCATCTCAAAACCAGAAGAGAGTAGACGTTTTAACAAAGGACACACTTGCAAGTTATAATATGGGTAAAGTTTTTTTGTTCGTTCATTTTACCAATTTACTCAGATGTTTTGCTCTTGTCCTAGATTTCATAAAATGTGTAAATCACCTAAGAAATTTTTATCAGGTGTAATTTGTTGAGTACAAGACATGGAAGCACAAAATGTTTGTGTTAAAGTATCCTTTAGTACATTTATCTATAGGCATAGTGGCTAACTATAGTTGTGAATACAAATGAAGGAAGATCAGGACACCATGACAGTTACCAGGGTAACTTAAGTACAGATCCATACCCACATCTTTTTTCCATGATTGTATTAATATTTCAGCCATAACTAGATTTTTTTTTGCCTTGAGTTATCTATGTTGTCTTAGTTCTATGCTTAAATTCTTACATAAAGTTCTTTATAATTTTAAGCAGACATATGTCCATGATAAATTCATGGACAACACTGAGTCCTTGATAATGGCAACCTAGTCAGCTCTGATCATTGATCTTAATGATTGGTGGAATATAGCATTAGTGGTAGGCTCTAATGGTGCATAATATTTATATACTTTCAATATCAACTACACCAAAAATCACTTGACCCATGTCTAAAATGTAACCAGTGGGGAAAACTGCAGTAAGTACTTCATATCATAGAAATGCTTTATAGTAGCCTAAGAGAGAAACAAATTATCTATTTTACTATTGCAGCAAAAACTGGAAATTCTTTAGAGACACCAATGTCAGGTTCCATATTGGAAGCCTAAGTCGACATGCCATTTTGTAGGTTCCTTAAATGTCTGATGACCAGAAGTGGTCAGGAGAACATTTATTAACAGCATGGCTCTGACTATATGAATTAAACATCTGAGAGTGAATATTTTAAAAGTATTATATCCCCCTCTTTAAGAGGTCATGGGAAAATGGATTGGGGCAATTATTGCCTACTACCAAAGGGCATTTTAAAAGAAAATTTATTTTTAGTTTACATGGATATTCAAATATCTACCACATAAATTTTGTTGTCTCTAATTTTTAAAAAATATTTTCCTGGTAACTCTTTTTCAAAAATTCATTTTCTTACATTATAAGCTTTGCTTAACAGTAAAGACTTTTTTTCTGTAATTTTTGTCCTAAAAAAAATGAAAGGAAAAAGAACCACGTAGTAGTTACTTCCATGATTATAACCGGACATATCTGAATCAGTGAAACAAAAATGCTTATTTGAATGTCACTTTCCCCATGTACATAAAATGGCAATTGGGGAAATAAGGTTATGCTATCTTCTGTGTCTCAATCTCAGAAGGTTTTTTTCTTCATAGCTGTTTAAATGGTTCAATGAATGGTCTTCAGTCCCATGTGTGTCTCATTTCAAATGCATGAAGTAGAGATAGGAATATCTGTTATCTGTATACCTTTTTTGATAAGGGTTGTACTATATCATGACAAAGAGTGAAGATGGGTTATGCAAGAGGTAATGGTCATATTGCTGGTCTCCTAAGTGTTCTTTCCAGAACAGGTGGCAAAGGAAAGATGACACAGTGAAGACGTTGTGATTTGAACTTAACCAAAGGAAAGTGACACATATGGAGAAAGTTATCAATAAAAGCCATTATTGCAGTACGTGCTAACAATCTAGATGAACAGGAAGAGTTCTAATTGCTTCTGGTGTGAAGTGGATATAGTTCCACCCACAACAACATCATTTGGGCTGTACAGACTCGTTGTTAAAATGTGATTTCTGTTAGGCTTAAAAAAATATTTTTATAAAAGTGTTGGGGGAAATGGAAAAGCATGTCACCAGGTTGGCTCTACTCAAAGGAAAGGAGGCCTTCTTTTTGAGAAAGGAAAGCCAAGGAGGTAGCAGAGGACAGTACATGAAGGCAGGGGGTTGCTGCAATCTGATGAGCTTTGTGTTCCTGGTAGAATAATAGGTCATAGTCTGATTATAGATATGGATAATAATATGAGGACCTTTTTTGTAGCAACTTAAATGGTCAAATACTCATTAGGTAAGTTAGGTCAGGTTTGATGAATCAAAGGTAACACAAAAGCAGAGAAGAGGTGCCAGATGAACACATAGGAAATATGAATCAAGATGATAAGCCAATGTCAGAAATGCCAGAGGTGCAGGTACTCAGAATTAATTATTTATATTACAGAGATTGGCAGGAACACTTAATTATCTAATGACCTTCTAGAGTCTCCTTTTATATCTGACCATGGCTGGGGTAGGAGGGAAGGAGGAAAGAGGATCCTGTTTATTTCCTCTTAAAACTCCCTCAGCATGATTCCTTTTATTCTAGAAAAAACCTGGACTTTGTACCAACAGCAGAACCAACACCAGAAATCAGAGCTTTGATTAAAAGTCTTCAGGGAGAAGTGAAAGATGTTCAGTGTTGTCCAATTACTAGCACACACCCTGCTTGAGAAAGATTTGAGACAAAGAAGAGGTGTCTAGTCTATCTCCGAGCTACCAGAAACTGTAGCCTTGATAAGATGACTCCAAGAAAGAAATAGCATAGGTATTGGGGATGGAGAAACCTTGGTGAGATTCAATATCAGATTCAATTTCCTTAAAAAGATGCTTTCATAAGAGAATTGTTCTTCAATAGTTTATTCTCCTGATAGACAGCAGCCCTAATCGGGGTATAAGATACCTCTCCAGATGCAGGTCTGCTACTGTTCTTTAAAACGCATTCAAAAGAAAACGTTGGGGATACTTTGGGCAAAAGTGTGAGGAATGAGGCCTCTAAATTGGGGGTATTTTTAACCAAATATTTTACATTCTTTTGTATAATTCCTTACGTATTTCCCACTGTAATTTTAAAGACATTTTCCTTTATTCAATCATTTATCAAATACATATAAATCTTACCTAATATAAAGTGCATGGTAAACATCAAAATGATGGGCATTGGGATGAACCAGGCAGGAGGCTCTTCTCACTTACACAACTAATAGTATTACCTAGAGTCTGATAGCAGAAATTAAAAGCACGAGAAATCCCACAGGAACAAGAATAGCACAACAAATGCATTATTAAAGTTCAGAGGAAGAAAACATTACTTCCAGTTAGCTGGAATCCAAGAAGTTTTCAAGCTACCTTTCATTAACAGGCAAGTTCGGACACATCCAAGGTGAGAGAAGATCATTAGGGGTGTGGGGATAATGCAAACAACAGCAAAGTTATATTATGCTGGAGTTATAAGGACACATTCCCCATTTCACTGGTGTATTAGGTCAGAAAGGGAGATTGGAGCCAGATTTTGGAACTTTATTTGACAGGCACGGAGGGAAGGTTCAGGAGTACATGAGTGACATGACCTGGGCTGTGTCCTGGGAAGATGTATCTGGTGGTCGTGATGGTAGATGGCTGTGAGAAGAGACTGGAGAAAAAAGAGAAGTTAGGAAGATATTTGCAAATTAGGGCTATACAAAGCATGGATTTGGAAATGGAGTGTTATTATTAGTGTACTCATTTTAGGGGAGCATTTTCATAATTCTCCTTTGGAGTTGCAGGAGTATCCTTCCTCTCTGGCTGTCTGGTTTAGAAACCGCCCTTGTATCGATTGCCTGGCAACCTCAATATCTTCAAGCAGTTTCTTTTAGATATAGTTTAGCTGGTCTTACATACCTGTAAACTCAAATTATTTTGTGTGTGTGAATGACTTAACTGATCTTTAGCAATTGTTTTCAAAATATTTCACCATATCCAAAATATTTCATTACTTTTAAGTAGTAAAATATTATAATAATTGTAGTTATTGACACAATTTAGTTATTTAGCCATTTTTTTAAAGTTTTTGTTTTAATTTCAGGAAATTTCTATCATGAGCATTCAGAATACTTTGTTTTTTGAAACTGAATTCCACTGGTCTTCAAAAATATTTGGGGAAATATAGGAGAAAATTTAAAAAACATTTGGAACAATGGGTATAAAAAAACAATATGGAAGACTGAACAGATCAGAGAAATAAAATTTAATAAGATACAGAAATAATTTTATCAAGAAAAAGGAAAAGAAGAGAGAAAAAGTCCTAATACACATTTCAAAACTTTTGTAGTGTATCACTGGCCATTTTCTAGGATGAAGGAGAAAAAGAGGCAAATGACTTAATTAAACTAATTTAAAATGTTTTTATTGTTAGGCCAATTAAACAGCTAACGTTATCAGGAGAAAAGAGAAAAAAAGAGCATAGGAAGAGGCATAAGAAAAGATACAGAATAGAGAATGAAAAGGAAACGAAGAACGTATTAACAGTGGAAATGTGAAAAGACAACAGAGAAAGGAGACAGAAAAAAAATCACTGAAAAGATGGCATACACATCCTTTCGCATGCATAGCAAAAAACAGTATGCCCAGGTCCTCAAGCTGGAGAACTTTGGGAGGTTCAACTTGAAATAGTGCCATCCTAATTAATGAATGAATATATTTTTAAACATTGCAAAATTATCCTTTTAAAATGCACCGAAAGTAAAATTTGAAAGTCTATAAAACCCTGATTCTTAAATTTTTCAAAATGCAAGTTTTAATCAGTTTTCTTTCTACAATACATAGTTTTATTATTCATTTAGAACTATTATTCTTTTGCTTAATTTTTGGAGGGAATGTTTTTAAATCAGCAGTTGTTTTGAATGAGTTAGTTGCTCATATTGTTAAAAAGGTAACTAGATTCTAAACAAAAAATTAATTGTAAAGTTGAGAAAATGTAGATCTATTTAAAGCTGAGATGACAGTTGTTGAGCATTGTGATGTATCATCTTGACATGAACTGAATGAGGTAGATTAGTGACTGACACTAGCAATGTCAGAATTTACATTACAGCACACACAAACTCCATGGAAATATACTGTTAGCACCCACAGTAAGCAGTGATGAGTAATGAGATAAAAATTGACAACGTCAATAGTCATAAGCCCTCACAGTCAAGAATAATGAACTACACATGTGTACATATAGGTGTATATTCATAGATATATACATAATGAAATATATCTTTCATGCCTTCCATCAAAATTAAATTTTGTGTAGCAATAAATGCTCTGAATACACAGGTGATAAAATTAGTTTGGGTGTAGATTAAATGCAGACTACGTTTGCTGCAAAGAACAATAACAAAAATCGTGTTATAATAATTCTTTAGAGAGCGGGTGATCTGAAATACATGTTTTTCTTACTTTACATTAAAAATGACCAAAAAAATCTGTTTATTTTTCTTTTTTCTTTAATTTATACTGTGCTAATTAAGTTAACCTTTTGCACACTTGATCTAGAAATGTTCTGCACATTAAATAAAATGTTTTCTTCTACTGTAGCTATCTCATATATTAGAATTTTTTATAACTTAGGAAAAAAATGACGTATCTGCCTCAGAATTTTCTTTGGCAATTAGAAATTGTGAAAGAAAAATGTACTGTGTCTTTTCTTAGTACCATTTAGTTAGCAATTATTAAGCATGCAAAAATTTCCTAAGTGATTTTAGTGCATGTTTAACAATGTTTTGTAAATCATTTTTATAAGAGTGAAATTTAACACATGGTTGTGAGTATATATACAGACTCTCTTTGATTTGTTCCTTTTCTTTTCCAGGAGATATTTTTATATTATTTTTCCACTTAATTCTTTTTTTTTTTTTAGAAACAGTATGAAAAATATTGTAGACCCCCTCTCTGCAGTTGCTGAGGCATCTGAGGTTGAGAAAAGAATTTCACTCAGCTCTATGGATTAGTGACCTCTGCACCAGGAAGCTTAGAAACCTAATGTACAGCCAGAGAGAAAGCAGGGGGCGTGGAGAGAGACGTGGCTCAAAAGTCCTATTCAGGGATATGTACGCAAACAACTGGCAGTGGCTGGTCTCCGCAGGGGCTGTGAGGGGCACATCCAAGGGAGTACAGTCCAACCACCAATAAGCTTTAGTGGATCCAAATCAAAGATGGTGAGGAAAGAATAGTGGGACGCAATCCAGAAAAACCAAAGAGTCATTCAGCTTTTGGCAGCTGAGTAAAGTAGATTGCTGAATCTTTAAATAAAATTTTTAAAAAATTGTTACAAATTCTTTTTATTTCCTCTTTATGGTCAATAGTGGAGTTTCAGGCTATCAGAGAAAAAACAATTCATAATGAATTAACTTTGAAACAATTTCTCTTTCTCTCACACACACACACAAGGATTTATCTTTTCCATTATTTGCCCTTAGATTAAGATTTAATTAGTAAGATAAAAAATAAATCAATGTCTTTTTCATATTTGAAACTGTTTCTTTAGCTTTATTGCTATATTTCAGATATTATGGATACTTCTGTTATATTTTCATACTTCTATATTTATATTTATACTTTTATACTTCTATTATATATTCCATATGTATATTATATTTATAATATAGGGGAAAAATCTCAAATTTTATATATAAAATGTAAATTGTGTGAACCAAACAACAGTTTTTACAGTTACTTCACTGCTGACATATGTATGCATGTATGTAATACACATTTTATATATTCGTGCATATCCTCTCTCTCCTGTCTACATTTGCTTTGTCGATCCAAACCTGGTTCAGTTCTTCTGTTGCGAGAGCTAGACACATCTGTTTTTAGCAAAGCTACAAATCTGGTTTGAAAAACACATAAGGAAAGCAACCTATAAAAAGTTAAACATACTAACAGAGGGAAATTAGGAATAAATGAATCATTCTTAGAACTTAGAAATGGTGGGCGCCTGGGTCGCTCAGTCAGTTGAGCGTCTGACTTTTGGTTTTGGCTCAGGTCGTATTCCAGGGTCCTGAGAGTGAACCCCATGTCAGGCTCCACTGAGTGCAGTGTCTGCTGGAGATTCTGTCTCTCCCTCTTCCTCTGCCCCTCCTGCTCATGCTCACCCTTTCTCTCTCTCTCAAATAAATAAAAAAGAACTTGGAAATGGAAAGGAAATAACAAATATATAAATGTATTATATTTCATAATTGAGAGAAAATATTTTTTATAATATGGGAAGTGAGGCGTGTTTTCTACTCATTTAGATGGTTTTGCATAGTTCTTTCGGTTCCTCAAAAAAGTATTCCCAGTATGATTTTTAAGTTTTCTAATACCTGTTTAATTTTAAAGTCAATTTTATAAAATATCTAATGCTGACATCGCTATCCACGTTGGATTATCTAGTCTGAATAAACTTTAATTGAGCCATTTAATATACGTGCAACTGTTGTGAACTAAAATAGGCAGGAATTTTATCTTATTAGTATCAACTTATATGTTTATTTTTATGTGCAGAGTGCATGTTTTTATAGTACCTTTAGTCATTTTTTTTAAAATAATGAACAAGATATATTTTAAAAATCATTTATCAGATGCCAGTATTTGGTTTTTGAATATATCAGAATTACTGAAAGTGCACTTATAGAACTTTTTAGCAGGCTTAGGAATAAATAATAATCATCCAAAATTTTCAATTCATTTAATTTATGACTACTTGTATCATTAACCTGATAACCTTTCAGGCATTTAAGAAATTTTTAGCTTATATTATTTCAAATATATTTACTCTAATGAACAGAGAACTCTTTGGTGAATATCAAATCCAATATTTGATGTGCTTTTTTTGTGTTCTCAAAGTTAAAACAGAAATAGCAAAAGAAGATAAACTTATTTTAAGTATTTTTTAAAATTCCTAACATTGGGCACCTGGGTGGCTCAGTTGGTTAAGCGACTGCCCTCGGCTCAGGTCATGATCCCAGAGTCCCGGGATCAAGTCCCGCATCAGGCTCCCTGCTCGGCAGGGAGTCTGCTTCTCCCTCTGACCCTCTTCCCTCTTCTGCTCTCTATCTCTCATTCTCTCTCTCTCAAATAAATAAATAAAACCTTAAAATAAATAAATAAATAAATAAAATAAAATTCCTAACATTTACACTTCTACTTGTGCAAGATATGGTTGCTGTTTTGGTTCATTTTGGTTTGCTTTCTCTAACACCAGATTTTCAGGTGTGTAATTATTACTTGAAAGAGAAATGTTTCAGCTTCTAATGGTACCTCTTTTTTTATGGGTTTTCTTATATATCAAAAGCATATCTTTCACTCACTGACTTGAGCTAGCCAAATGTACATGTGTTTATTTTCCTTTCATTGTTATATGTTGAAATAACCAATTGCTTATGGATTTTAGTTTGTCCTTATCTTTTGCTTCTTGCATTTAAGATGAAGCAATGAATATGAATGCTAGAATTTTCAAGTTGTAAAAAACAGAACAGTCTTACATTTAAAGAACATTTGCTTTTAAAGAGGAATTCTGATGTGTGAAGATACTCATAGGAATATACATGTGTATGTGGTATAGGTGACAGTATAAGTGTGTGTATGTATAAAATAGAAAGACTTCTTCTAGGTGTTTTGTCCTAGTGACTTCAACCATCGCAGCATTCATACAGTTGGACACGCTAACGATGCACTAGTATGATGAGCACTACCATTTCTGTTTTCCCTGGTCTTCTTTCCCCACTTTCCAAACAATGGTAAGGTAAGTGTGTGTGTGTGTGTTTTGTATGTGTGTGTGTGTGTAAAATATGGATATCTCTACTACTAGTGCATTTGTGAATACTATTTAAATCACTGAAGTACAAAATAAAACCGTTAGGGAAAGAATATTTGAAACAATATATATCAGTAAAACTAAAAGAAATACATGTTAGAACATATCTATCCTATACTCAAAGCCAACCAACAAGTCCAATATTCAGATCTTCTGAAGAAAACTATGTATTTTAAATGTGTTACACACACACTGTTCTTAAGCAGGCAATATTAAAGAGAGTTTTGTTTCTATGTTTTCTAATTCTACATCTAATCTTTTCAGACTTTCTTCTTTGGAGACACTGAAAAATGACAATATTAAGAGTTACTATTTATGTGTCATACACAGTGCTAAGCATTTTTCATGCCTTATTGTATTTAATCTTTAACCACAAAGTCATGAGTTAGATATTATTATCCCCACCTTACAGGATGGTTAAGAAATCACCCAAGATCACATAGCTACTAGGCAGCCCAGGCAGATCTCAAACCAAAGTTTATTGTCTAAGTGTTATAATATGTGGCATATGCCAGAAACAACTGAAATTTGCCCTCCATAACTTATAATAGCAATGCTTTTTGTTCTGATGGGAAAAAAAATGAAAAAAAAAAAAAGAATGAGACCATCACTGGATATAAGATGGGGCACCAAACGATATTGCTTTATTTCTCTCCTAAGAATCAGTCAGCTATTAGGCATACATTTTTGGATTTAAAGTTCATGGTAATATATATTGCATATTATGTACATACATAAATCTATAAATAAACTTTATCAAGACATATTTCTAATGCTGTCAGGATTGAGGGTTAGGTAAGACATTTTAGAATGAAAATACAAAATACCATGCTGAAATGTGTAATTTATCTAGGAATCCACTTAGTAGTATCTATCTTTTAGCATGCTTTATCAGATTTTACTTCCCTTTTCACAACAAGGTATCATCTAAATAAGAAGAATTCCTATTTATATAGCAAGTGACAAAGACAGCAAAAAACCAGTCCCAAAGATGTATAGACAAGCCCAATTCACTTTATGGATTGAAATGATACAATTAACAAAAAAGACAAACTGCAACCTATTCAAAGAGTTTGAAAAGCAGCACAGTAAGCACTAAATTATATTTAAAAATTTCCTGTGCCTACTGTGTGTAAGGCACTGTGCTAGTGTTCAATAATGCACTGAAATTTAACATTAACACACATAAAATGTTTTTTAATTATTCTTAAATTTAAGTCAATTGCAATCTTTGAAGGCATATTTTTTAATTTTCCAAAAGCTTCAATTAGAAATTCATTATTTCAATATGCAACAATATTCTCAAAACTGCTAACTTCTGCTATACTGCTTTAGAACTCTGAAAGTTCGTATCAAGTGGTTGTATAGCAAACTACATTTATGAAATATTCTTCTCAAAGAAACTGTTCTTAAATATTATATCATATTGCACTGAGTGGGCAATGCGCCCAACAAGTTCTCCTTCTGAGATAAAAGTTATAATCACAGCTGCTAGATGCAAAAACACCTACAGTGTATGTGGCCTCTACTACTTACTCTGATCAAATTAAAGGTACAAGATACTCTGTGTTATTTAGCATATACACTTTGCCTACTTTCAGGCCAGAAAGTCACTGTAGACACACTAGCTTACTGCACTGAGGAAAATAAAATTTCACCTTGTATTAAAAATATTTTTGCTTTCTTAATAACCATATGTTTCAGTGCTAAGAATATTTAACCTTTTTTAAAAATTCTGTGGCTTCTGACAAAACTATTTTTGTGAAAATTTAGACCTAGAAAATATTTTTTAAAATTTTTATTGAGAAAGTTAATTACCATCATTCTCTTTTTATATATATATATATGGCCACAGACGCAATGGGAGTTGGGAGTGAAGCTTCCTTTCAACAGTTTCAACTTAACAGGAGTGCAGGCAGTGTTGGCTTTAGAATTCAAAGTTCCCAATTTTACCCAGCACCCTCCTCTCCCTGTCCTCAAAAATAATAAATAACTTAGAGCCAAGAAAGAAAATAATTTGACTGTCCTAAATAACTTTTTCAAACTTCTGCAAGTTATTCAATCATTACCTACATGCTTCGTCTATTTATTGTCCTTAGCTGTGTTTAAAATAATTTGATCCTATATATTGAAGTGTGAAAGGAGAAGGTTTCTTTTTAATTTTTATTTTTTTCTTAAATAGGAGTAAAATATTTTGATAAAAGAAACAATTTTCCAAATCCAACTATCAGAGTAACAAAATGTGATCCATCTTTGTGTGTTATTGGTTTAGATGTAGGCCACAACGACACATTATGTAATGTGGTCAGAACTACATTAATGTGTATAGCTAATAAAGAAAGCATAGCTTTACTGTAGGTAGATTTGTGTTGTTCTGCATCCCTGTTGGAGAGTGCATCCTAGTAAGAGACAGATGAGCTTGGCTAACAATGAAAAACAAGATAGGATTCCACAGACAGGAAATAAAATGAATAATCTTACTTTGGGTTGTCAGGAATAAACTTACTTGTATCAGATATAACCTAAATAATTTTTCTCTTGCTTCATAAGATAGCCACAGGCCATTACAAGAAATAAAATAATCCTGCTTTCCTTTTACCTTACCCATTTGCTCATAAACATTTTAATGGTATATATCTTATGTAAATATATATCTTAGCAACAACTCCCTTCTCTATCACAATTATACCTACCATGATTGAACACCTGCTGTGTAAGCCTCCCAGCAACTCTGCCTGACAGGTATTTCCATTCCCATTATACAAATGCAGAAGCCAAAGTTCTGAAGCCATGTGTGTGTGTCACATACATGGTCACCAGAGCGAATGGTAGCGGGCACATGTGGGAATCCAGGTCTGCCCGGTTCACTCCATGGACCACACTAACTCCCTCCATTTCTACAACACCCTCCCTCCTATGTGCGCTCAGAATCTCGCTTAGTCTTATTAACAGTAAGGTGATGAGCCACAATCGGGTCAGACGTTTAAGGGTCCAAGCCACACAGGCACCCCTGTTTTGCTTATTTTAATGAATTCTGTACATTGGTAAATTAAATTGCTTTGATTGGAGGTGAAAGTGGATATGTTCAGACAAAACTCACAAAAACATTTTCCAATAAGCATTTCTTTTAGTTACTAGAATTCAGAGTTCAATTTTACATCTCCATAACATCATAGCAGCATATTTGCTTTTGAGGTTTTTCTTCAATTTTGCTTTTACTAACAGTACAAAATTCCATCTAAAAACATAGGAGAGTTAAGAAAATATTTCATGGGCTTAAAACTAGACAAAACCTTGGGTATTTTGTGAACACAGAACTCTGAATCACAAGAGGGATCTACGCTGGAATATTCATTTTTTCCAAATAATAACGTATTCTCAGAGAAAATAGTTTATATTCATATCTTAGTTTATTGTAAACAAGGCAGAGCAACTGCTAACAGGTCACATTTTTTTCATTAATTTTAAATCAAATGAGTAATATGTTTAAGAAAAAAAGCTCAATACATTTAGATATACTGATGGATAGATATAGAAACTGATGAATTGATGGCTGGCTGGCTGGATCTATTGATTGATCAGTCCACAGTTGCACAAAGAAAGGGAAGAAAAGAAGAAGGGATCATACAGTATGGTTTTGAAACTTCTGTTAACTTTAACAGTGGATTTGTATTACTTAAGTCAGAGACGTAAAATATCATAAGGTAATTTTTCAGGGACTGTGTTTTTAATACATTTAAATTTAGGGCAAAGGCTGAAGTTGTAATGTGCATAATATTTCTTTAAATAGACTTTGCTCTGGAAAGATGCTGGGAAAATTTCCTATCTCATATATTTTTCAACTGGACATTTCTTAGTCATTGATCAATATGCAACTGTGGCTTTATAATTTTCAAGGCTTGTATTTATTATGTTATAGAGACCTAATAAATTATTTCCTCTGCAAAAAGGCCAAGTTAGGTATGGAAACCTAACTTAGTTAGGTCAGTCGAATTTACAAGGTATAGCGGCCATCAGGATCTTTCCATGAGAGAAAATAACGAGGGAGGGGATAGCCAGATGAAAGGGGAGGGTAAAAGAGAGGTAAGGAGAAATTTGTGTTTTGTTTTAATCTTGTTTTGTTTTGTTTTAAATCCTTGGAAAATAAGCTTATCCAGGTAAAGAAAGTTGATACTTCAATGCAAGAGAAAAATCATTTCTGGAACACTGGATAAATTAAAATTAGGCTATGTTTCACCGTGGCCACTAGTCTGCTCTCACAAAGGCATCAAGTTGGGGTCTGCGATCAGAACAGGGGCTGGGCGCCTGGGTGGCTCAGTTGGTTAAGTGACTGCCCTCGGCTCAGGTCATGATCCTGGAGTCCCGGGATCGAGCCCCGCATCGGGCTTCCTGCTCAGCAGGGAGTCTGCTTCTCCCTCTGACCCTCCCCCCGTCTCATGTACTTTCTCTCTCTCATTCTCGCTCTCAAATAAATAAATAAATCTTAAAAAAAAAAAAAAAACAGAATAGGGGCTATGGGTCCACCCACCTTCCTCTGGTTTCCCTTCCTGCTGCCCCTTCTCTTATCTCCTTCTGAAAATTTCTATGAAATATTTTCCACTCTCTCCCTCCCCTCCTTCCTTCCTTCTCTCCTTTCTCTTGTCAGTTCAAGCTCCAGGACATTCGCTTGTTACGGAGGGCAGCCGTGGCTGGCAGCTTCATACTGGGCCCCAGCTATGTAGTCTATCATAGTTCATGGCCCAAAGCCAAATGAAATACACTGGTGGCACTGGCTAAGTTTCACCGTTGTCTGGTCGGTCACACTATCAGCTCTTATATTTAGCAACCTATCCCTCACTCTTACCATGTTGTCACTTTTGTCATTTACCTCTGTCCATTTTCTCTTAAAGACCATTTATAAGTCAGTAAATCAATATTTATGTGGACAATTTTTTATTCAGAAACTTCTGAAGATACCATCAAACAATGTTGTCAAACAAGACTCTGCCATACACAGTGGCGGGTCACCAGAGACTCATGTTTGTCTGTCAATGGGGCAGATCTGC
>NW_027397074.1:57526932-57689435 GCF_003265705.2 Callorhinus ursinus
TGAAGACGACCTCTTATCCTCATTCCAACAAGGCAGGAAATATGAATCAGATTATGAGTAGCCATTGCCAGGAAGACAAAACCAAGGATCTATGAACGTGTGAGACCAGACAATTAGAAGGACATGGGCACAGCAGAAGAACAGGCCAGGACACTGAGACAGTTGCATGGTGTTAAAGAAGATCAGACCCACTTAGTGCTCCACTAAGTAGAAAAAGAACTATGGCTTCCTAAGGTATTTTTGAGTAAAAAATTGGTCAAAATTAATAAAAGCTTCTACGTTAAGGAAAAAAAAAACAAAAAATGCAATGATTTACTGGAGATTTGAAAACAGATTCAATCCATATACAGAAGTAGCTACCTCTCCAGAGCCAAATATAAGAACTACACTATTCCCTACAAATAGGAAGAATATTCATCAAATCCTCAACTGTCTTATGGCAAAACTATTATATGAAAATCACCATATTAGATGTAGAGGATCATTTAAATTTGAATTAAATAGAATCCCCTCCCAGAGAGAACTTGTATCAGGTGAGCTAAGATATGCATGAGCTAAGATGGGCAGCCAGGCAGGATTATGATTATTATTAACAGAAAGGGTTAAGTTTGAAAAGTGTAAATCAAAGATCCATTGGAGTTCAGAGCAAGGAGAGAAAGAGAAAGAGACAGAGACAGAGAGAGACTTGGTGAGTCACTACAAAAAGGCTTGTATTCCAAGTAGGCTTTCCTTAGGTTTAACTGGAAGGGAGAATAGCCTTGATGGAAAGAATAAACAAAATGTTGGAGAAAGGTCTCAAGTCCAGTTTGGCTACGTAAGTCAAATGAATGACTCTCAGAATGAGTACCCCCTTAAACTTTGTGCCCTGGCACCTCACTTGCCTTATTCAAAGAGCTTAAATAAACGGTCTTTTCCCAAAGCTCATCCACTGTTCCATATTAAAACTAATGGTCCATCTGATTTAAAACTCATGCATTTTCCACAAAAACTGGAAATGCAAAGTATGTTGAGTTGCTCTCATTAAAGTACAAGTGGGCACTAGAGCCCAACCATACCAGCTTAAGTCACTTCTCCTATTCACTATACACTTACCCATCCTGTCTCCTCATTTCCTACCCTATTCAGGCCAAGTACAGAAGAATTTGAAGAATTATGTTTAAAAAATTGCATACTTTCATTAATATATTCAACAAAATTTGAGCATCTAGAATGTCCTAGAACATACCATGTGGTGATGACAGAATGTTCATAACGGGAGACATTGCTCCGGCCTCACAGTGCTTAATAGTATAGCTACAAATAAAGATCAGGTAGGGGGAAGGTGAAAAATGGAGCCAAAAGGCTCTAGGGCCAGGGTATGGGAGAATTTAAATACTAAGCTAGTTTAGTGTGTTTAAGATCACTGGTGCCTGGGTGGCTCATTGGTTAAGCGTCTGCCTTCAGCTCACGTCATGATCCCAGGGTCCTGCGATTGAGCCCCACGTCAGGCTCCCTGCTCAGCGGGGAGTCGTCTTCTCCCTCTGCCCCTCCCCACTGTTTGTGCTCTCTCTCTCTCAAATAAATAAATAAAATCTTTTAAAAAAATCACTATTTCTTTTTTTTAATAGAGGAATGATGAGCTAAAGCCACCACCTAGGTATAGTAATCTAGGAATATAATATATAGGATGGATTATGGCTGAGAAAGGTGAAATTAAAAACTCTTATAATTAGGAGACTATGAAAAAAATCCAAGTGTGTTATGTCTAAATTCAGATAGGAATGACAAGAATGAAAAACAAGGATGAATCAGCAGTACACTCGAGAAGATGATTGGTAGTGACTGATAGGATGCTGGGTTCAAAGGACGAAGTGGATCTTACATCAAAGACATAATTATAAAAATAGAAAAGTCAAAAGGATAAAAGATTGACTTCTTATTACATTTATTTTATATTTAAGAAACTTCTAAATACCTCCCCCACCTTTTTACAGACATACCCACTTCAGCTAACATAAGACTAAACTTCCGGGGCACCTGGGTGGCTCAGTCAGTTAAGCGTCTGCCTTTGGCTCAGGTCATGATCCCAGGCTCCTGGGATCAAGTCCCTCATCAGGCTCCCCGCTCAGCAGGGAGTCTGCTTCTCCCTCTCCCCCCACTAATGCACTCTCTCTCTCCCACACACAAAAATAAATAAAATCTTAAAAAAAAAAAAACCCTAAACTTCAATTCTGGAAACTCTCAGGCATTCATCAATAGTATTAAGGCATCAGTTGTCAGAGCAGGCCATTTATTCACCAATACCAAAATTATCCAGTACTTATTATGCTTTGCTTTGATTGACTTGTCCTCAAGGAGCATACTGTCCTCTGGGGAAGGAAGGCAGTTAGCAAAGCACAATAATACAATGTGAGAAATCTATAACAGAGGAATAAAGTGTCATGGCTACATTAAAGAAGAGAATACTAATCCTGCCTGAGGGAATCTGGAAGAACTTCACTGAGGAAACAACATATGCACCAGTCCTGGAAGGATGAGCAGTAGTCTACCAGGCAGAGAATTCCATAAAAACAAACAAAAAAGGCCTTTTTTTTTTTTTTAATACATCAAGAGAGGAGCACCAAAATTATGGAAGTATGAAAGAGAAAAGCATGTTTGGAGACTAATAAAAAGTCTGTGCAGCTCAAGCATAATATATATGGTATAGAATCTTGGAGAAAAGCCTGGAAAGTTTAGTTGGGAACAAGTTATAGAGCACTTCGTGTGCTGTACTAAAGAGGGAATTTTTTAAATCCCTGTAAGAAGTAGGGAATTAAATATTTTTAGGTAAAGGTGTGATGATTGTATTTTTATATTAAAAACATATTGAGCCACATTATGAGAAAAGGATCGAATGTAAAAATAAATAGAAGGAGAGATCAGTAAAGCGCTATTATGTAATTAAATCAAGAGAGGATGTGATTACTAATTAATACAAATGAATGCCAATAATCCAATCCCAACCCACACAAACCAGGACTCACAGTAAGTTTATCTTTCAAAGGAAGAGTTTATAGAGTAAGGCAACAAGAAGTCTGAACACTGATTCTTGGTAATTTCAACATACATATAAGGCACAACTGAGGAAAAAGAGCAGTGAAAAAGCACTTGGGACGGCCATCTGGGGAAAAAAAGTGGAAAAAGAGGAAAGGTGAAAATAATGGCACAGTGACCAAGAGAAATAGCATCTTTTTTTTAAATTTTTTATTGTTATGTTAATCACCATATATTACATCATTAGTTTTTGATGTAGTGTTCCATGATTGTTTGTGCATAACACCCAGTGCTCCATGCAGAATGTGCCCTCTTTAATACCCATCGCCAGGCTAACCCATCCCCCTACCCTCCTCCCCTCTAGAACCCTCAGTTTGTTTTTCAGAGTCCATCGTCTCTCATGGTTCGTCTCCCCCTCTGACTTACTCCCCTTCCTTCTTCCCCTCCTGCTATCTTCTTCTTTTTCTTTTTCCTTAACATATGTTGCATTATTTGTTTCAGAAGTACAGATCTGTGATTCAACAGTCTTGCACAATTCACAGCACTCACCATAGCACATACCCTCCCCAATGTCTATCACTCAGCCACCCCATCCCTCCCACCCCCCACCACTCCAGCAACACTCAGTTTGTTTCCTGAGATTAAGAATTCTTCATATCAGTGAGGTCATATGATACATGTCTTTCTCTGATTGACTTATTTCACTAAGCATAACACCCTCCAGTTCCATCCACGTCGTTGCAAATGGAAAGATCTCATTCCTTTTGATGGCTGCATAATATTCCATTGTGTATATATACCACACCTTCTTTATCCATTCATCTGTTGATGGACATCTTGGCTCTTTCCACAGTTTGGCTATTGTGGACATTGCTGCTATAAACATTGGGGTGCACGTACCCCTTCGGATCCCTACATTTGTATCTTTGGGGTAAATACCCAGTAGTGCAATTGCTGGATTGTATGGTAGCTCTATTTTCAACTGTTTGAGGAACCTCCATACTGTTTTCCAGAGGGGTTGCACCAAGGAGAAATAGCATCTTTAAGGAGGAGAAAGCAGTAAATAATATCAAAGACTGAAGACCAAATCAGCTTAGAACTAAAACTACTCATTTGGTTTTTCTAAAATGAGGTTTTTTTGGTAATCATTTTCTAGAGTGATTTTTTGGAAGTAGTCAAAAACAAGCCAGATTTTGGAGGGTCTAATAATGGGAAGTAAGGAGTGGAAGCTTCAAGCAGGGACCAACCTTTCAAGATGCTCTATAGTCATGGGTAGCAGAATGGTAGTGACCGACTATCTAAGAGCACGTGAACCTAAGGGAAGTGATTTTTTAACATGGAAAAGACATGGAAATATGAGTAAGACAAAGTAAAAGAAATTGGAGGAAAGTGTTAAAAATACAAAAGAAAATATAATTTATTTTTAAAACATCTTGAAGAGTTGAAGACGAGGCAGAGAATCAAGAGCAAAATCTTGTATAGACCTTAAAGGTTTATCTAAAACAAGAGACAAGCAAAGTGCTGGTACCTGCATGCTAGGCTTTCATAATTATGTCCTGAATGAATGTTGTAATGGTAAACTGAAGGCTTGTTCTCCATTTTTTTCTTGCAATGGTCATATATTCAAGATAATATGCTGAGAAAAGCAACAGAGGCATGGTAACAAACTTAAGGACAGTAATAAATGTTTGAGGTAGTCTCTAAGGGGATTAGAAATTTAGGTATCTTTAAAGAAATAAAGAAGTTCCTGAAGATGCAGATGAAATTGGAAATCCTGTATTGTATTGGGACTTACCTATACCTGCCCTGTGACTTTTTTTGTAATGTCATCAGCGGCCCACGTACAGGAGGACAGAAAGTCAATGAGTACATATCACTACAGGTAAGAATACTTTTGGAGAAGTTAAGGGTATAGATGAGATGACAGTTAAAGTGCCTGGCAAGGGGCACCTGAGTGGCACAGTCGGTTAGCTGTCCAACTCTTGCCTTCTGCTCAGGTCATGATCTCAGGGTTGAGGGATCGAGCCCCATCAGGCTCTGCACTCTACAGTGTAGAGTCTGCTTGGGATTCTCTCTCCCTCTCCCTCTGCCCCCCCCCACCATGGATAAATAAATCTTAAAAAGAAAAAGCATTTAAAGTGACTGGCAATATATCAATGGATAGAAAGAAAAATTTAATCAGAAGAATTTAATTCATACACTGGAAGTATTAAGAGGAGTTGAGGCTTAGAGATAATAATAAGGATAAACAAAAGATATTATTGGCATAATGCAATGACAACAGAGTAACCTTATGACAAAAGATTGTGAACAAAGTAGGGTTTGCATTTAAAGAATGTGTGATAGAAAAATGAAACCTCCCACAGGCATTTATCTGTTCACGTATGTGACAGTTGTTGGAACACTACTTCTATTACTGTTAACATCTTTTTTCCCCAACCAGCCCTATAAACTTTATCAAATCATGTGAATGGTAAAGGAGAATATAGGATTCTTCAAATTTTTTATATAATCCAGATTCTTTCCAGTCACATATGATTCCCAGAAGAATCCAGAGTATCTATTCCCAGGACTGGATATGCGTATTACGTTTAACTTGGTAGGGAAAATGCTTCTATGCCACAACTGTAATTCTGTATCTTCTTCCAAATTGATTTCACTATCACTTCTGTACTTGCTATCTACAAGCACAGAAAACCAAAACAATAAAACCAGTACATTTATGCTGTAAGAGAAATGTAACTGACTATATGAGAATACTACTTAAATAGCATTCTGGGCTGGAAATCCATTACTTTGCCTCTAGTACTGGCTTTGCCAGTATATGCTGTCTGACCTTTGGTGGATTACCAAACCTGTTGGGGTCTCGGTTTCCTTACTCTTAAAATCAGTTATTTTATTAGCTTATCTTTAAGCTGCCTATTTGTTTGAAAGTTCCACAGGTTACACACTTCCTTTTAAAAATTGAGTCAGAGTTGATTTTTCATCAGTTTTTTAATGTTACTGAAGATCCTCAAAATCTTGTCAGGTGCCTTTTTAAAAAATATACATAGCATTTAAAATCTATACTTCTTTAAGTTTTTCAGTTTTTTTCATTTTATACTTTGAAGCCATTTTATTAGCAATACAAAAGGTTTGAATTGTTATATCTTCCTGTTAAACTGAATCTCTTATCATTATTTATTGCTTCTTTTTATTGCTAGCAACACCCTCTGCCCTAAAGTCTACTTTGTGGGATATATAGGACACTAAGTTTCTTTAGGTTAGTATTTGTATTTGTTGGTTAGTATTCTTTTGCTTACTATCAACATAGTTGTGTCTTTTTTTTTTAAGATTTTATTTACTTATTTGACAGAGAAGGACACAGCGAGAGAGGGAACACAATCAGGGGGAGTGGAAGAGGGATAAGCAGGCTCTCTGCTGAGCAGGGAAACCGATGCAGGGCTCGATCCCAGGACCCTGGGATCATGACCGGAACCAAAGGCAAACGCTTAACCGACGGAGCCACCCAGGCGCCCCATAGTTGTATCTTTTAATTTTTCTGCCACTTTTGTGTTTTAAAGTCAGAATCTAGTCTGTTTATGTTTATTATAATAAGTTTGAAATTGTTTCGACCCTATTATGTTGGGCTTTCTACTTGCTCTCTTCTTCTATCATCTTTAACCTTACTTGCTTTTTAAGAAAAAAAAAATACAGGATATTTTTGTTGTTATTGTCTGTTTGCTTGTTTATGCCCTTCCTGACTCCCACCTATTTATATTCCATTAGTTTGGAAGTTATACACTGTATCTACTCTAATAGTGGTCATCCCAAAAATGTTAACATGCATATTTAAATTTACATGTCCAGAGTTAAATATCTATTCTCTCGTATCAAACATTATGAAGAGTGTTTTATCTCTATAAACATATTTTCATACATAATATTCAAATTCTAACATTCAGTATTCACAAACTGGATATTATTACTACTGTCTTACACCATCAGGTTTTGTTTGGATTAACTTTATGCTTGCTACTTTCTCTGATTACCATTCTTCGATTGCTCTCAGTCTTTCCCTCTTAATGATTTTTAAGTTGTTCATGAAGCTCATCTTCTAGACGTTCTTTAGAGAGATCTGCTGGTAGTAAGTTCTCTCAATTTTGCCCTACCTAAAAAAAGTCTTTATTTTACCCTTATTCTTGAAAAATAATTTTACAGGATATACAATTCTATGTTGGAAATTATATTTTCTCAGAATTTTGAAGATATTATTCCACAGGTTTCTGGCTTCCATTGTTGGTCTTTTTCAAAATCAGGTATCAACCTAATTGTTATTCCTCTGTAATCCATCTTTGCTCTCAGTCAATATTTCTTTTCATTGTTGTGTGCCATGGTGGGGATGCCTTTTGATGTATCCTTCTTATGACTGGTGGGGCTTCAAATATAGTAATTTCATAGCCGTTAATTACCACATTGAATATTACCTGTCTCCCATTCATTCTATTTTCTACTTATAGAAATCAAATTACATATACCTTATAATTTCTAACACTATTCTTATTCTATTTTTCTTGTCTTTTAGAATGTGCTTTGTATTTCTCATTTATTTCATTGTACTGATATCTGGACAATTTCTCCAGTTCCATCTTCCAGTTTACTCATTCTCTCTTCAACTGTGATTAATCTGCTATTTAATTGTCCCAAATGGTTCCTAATTTCAGTTTTTATACTTTTATTCCTATGATCTTTTACAAACTGCCTTGAGAGCTGTGATGATGTCCTGCTCTTTACTCACAGTTCTGATTCTCTTTTATTTAAACATTTATTAATTTTATGTTTACATATAATTCTAATATGTACAAGTTTTGTTGGCCTGATATTACTGATAATGGTTCTACTAGATCTCACTCACAGTAGCTTGGTCCTTTCTGTACATGTTTTATGATTTCTCTTCCTATGAGTTCATATTTCTTGAAACTCTGTGTGAAAAAAATTGATACGTTTGGGATTTTTGCTTCCTCTAGATGCCTACAATACAACCAACATAAAACCACTTTTAATGAAATTACGACTTTATACTTTTTGATGATACAAAGTTAATGAAAATTGAAAATCTAAGGCCATGTATCTTGGAATTCTCAGTATGTAAAATTATCAATCCCTATAACCTAAGTCTGTCTATCTATCTAAAAGGATAAATATAGGTAAATTTTATTTTAAGTTTTAAGATTACCCACTGATGTCTATCAGAGGTATAACCTTATAGAGATTTAAAGTCTGACTTCTTTCCTCACAGGGATCCCAGTCTTTGCTTTCAGTCATCCTCTCATGAATCATTCAATCCAAAGCTTTAGGCTTTGGGAAGGAGACTGAGAAATATTCCACACCAGTTATAGGTTTTAGTACTGGTTTACCTCCCCAGATTTGTCATTTCTTATTGTTTTTGGTCTCTAAGAATTTTCTTTTCTGTCTTGAGAGCTTGGGTTGGCTTGATGGCTCATATTGTTGTCCCTTTATCTATAAAGTCTGTTTCATTTTGCTTCTTATAAAGAAATAAGACTATTAATGTGTTAGTTTCTTCTATCATCTAAATCAGAGGTCAGCAAACAATGGCTTATGGGTCAAATACATCCCACTGCCTATTTTTGTAAATAAAATTTTATAGGAACACAGCCATGATCACTCATTTATGTATTTCCATGGCTACTTTTGTGCTATAACATCAAAGTTGAATAGTTGTCACAGACACCATCTGACCCATAGAGCTGAAAATATTTACTGTCTGCCTTTTACAAAGAAGGTTTCCTGACCCCTGATCTAAATCATCAGCAACTGACTTATCTTACAATAAATATGTTCAATTTAATACAACAGCAAAGTGTTATTTAATCTAGGCATTTGTTGACTTAATGTATGCATATATTCAATATAGGTATCTAATATCACTGCAGCAAACCAGAACTTCTTTGATGGCATGAGCTATATATCTAAAAGGTTTAAGTAGCAGATCCAACATAGAAATATATTTAATAAATGTCTTTGATGATGATGATGGTGATGATATCCTGAATTCCCATAATTTTCTAATCCATGACAGATAAAAAAACAGGTATCATTTTAGAGAGTTAAATGTACTTGTCAAGTCATTTTGGAATGTGGTAAATCACCTTAATTGGGTACGTTTTGCCTCCAGGAATCTTAACTGCTTATGTTCTCTGACATTCTTACTGATAAAGCTCATTGCCATATATTAAAGCTATGAATGTTACTCTCTTTTTAATGTTATAGCTTTTATTACAGGGAAGTATCTTTACTATTTGTATAATATCCCATGTCCTTCCACAAAAAAAAGAAATACACAATTGCAAGATTCTGGTAATAGCCCTTCACTACCTATTTTTAGAGCGTGCATAGCCTTAACTGTTCTGATCCACTCAGAAAAACAGATAATGAAATACACTTTTAAACATACATTTTGTTTTTGGAAAATGTTCTTTTTGCAAATGCTCCGGACAGAAGATGAGAGATGCAGTTTGCAGAGTAAGAGAAGTGGCTGAATAAAAAAATACTGTCATAAGGGGAAAAGAGAAATATGTTAGAAAACTTTATCCCTACAATAGGGAATACAGCATTTGATGAGAGAAGCCCAAAACAGTAAATGAATGAATGGTATTTGCTAGATGGAAGAAAGTGCCCAGTAAAATGAATACAGAATACGTGTAAAATGTCCCTGATGGAGAGATAGTGTGCTAGATATAAGGGACAGCTAGCATTTGCTGGAACACATGAGTGACGTGTTCTAGAGAAAGAAGGAAAGTGCTGGGTGTAACAGCAGCTAGTATAGAGAGCACGGACAGCAGGTTTTCTGCAGAATAATGTTGTTCATGGCTAGTAGTGATCTGTGAAAAATGTAAGTGAACAGTTTTGACAGAGCAGCATGTGATAGGGAATAAACTAACTAGACTATCTGGCTGCCATGCAACTGACTAAGGGAAAACTGTATGGGTACAAAATCAAGCTGTAATCTCTTTGGAAAGCAGGCAGTAAGTCTGAGAAAGGAAAAAAAGAAATATATTCTGAGACAGAAGTGAGTAGCACAGCATTCCAATTCAATAGATTTGTACAACAATCTTTCATTTATGTTAGGAAAACAGTGTTGTAGAATGCTAATGAATGAGTTACAAAAATTTATAGTGGGCAAAAACTTTGTTATCTGCTTATGTCACTGTTATTTCCTATTACTGTGGCTGTTATTAAATAAAGAGCATTTACTGAATGAGCTCCATGCATAGAGCACATGTGAAGGACTTAGTGGGGAGAGAGAGGTGCAGCAGAGATGAATCTGATTGTGAGGAACAAGGTTCTAGTTTAAATAAAGCCTAAACTCAATGCACAGAACACTAAAAATGCATCGCATTGAATATATGTGTAGTGGTCCAACATAAACAGATTTCTCAATGTTAACAAAAAATACATCAGTTCTGCAAATGTTAAATGCCACATCAAGGTTAATATTGCCAAAAATATCCATGAATGCTGTTAAGTGTCATTACAAAGCAAAGAACGTAAAGCAGCTCAGGGGGTTATTAGTAATAGCCCTAGGATTTGGATTCTATGGACAAGAAACATGAGATTTTCCCCAAAGGATCATTATTATAGGAATCTCATTTGTGTCCCAAACTCACCTATGTTTATTGACTGTCAAACCTTGATACAAGGCTTATCTGTTTCAAATGGCTGTTCCTAAGTGGTATTGAATGTTTGAAATATATCTTTGTCAAATCTGTTTGTGATTTAACATTATTACAATATATTTTATTATAGAGGCTATTTTCATAAATCCTATAAAACAATGAATAAATATTTGCAAGGAGGGTTTAATAGTTGACATCAAAATGACTCAACACAGAGCATTTTTTAAAAGTATGGCAAGATGCATATGGAAGAGGCTCTCAGAAGTGCTGACAATACTACTGAAGCAGATTACCTTAAAAGAAAACACATATGGTTCCATTTTGTGCCTTCTCGCTCAACTAAATATGTTTAGAGGCACAGGCTTGCAACCTGCTGAGTGAATCCTATTTCATCCATATGCAGATTATAGAACTAAAGAGGAGACAGTTAAAATTATTCAGTTACTTTTTTATAATTCAAGATGAAAAACATGAACAATACATGGGTTTCCCTTTTCCTCCCACAAGTTTAGGGCTCAAAATTAATTTCTTTTCCTTCAATGAACTATCTATTGACACTCCTGATTTCCCAATCTCTGTGACCTTCAGGCCCCCAAAACTTGATGTCATTTTGCTTTACCACAGGATATCTTTAAATTGGGAAGGAGAACATTTTGTGTAAACACAAAGGCAATGGTAGCCAATTATCACTTTATCTACAATTTCCCTCAACCACATACTCTTAATAGTGTCCATTCTAAAACATATAACTCAACCCCATTTCTCACTCTAGTTACTATCCTATCTTTCTTCTCTTTCACAGTCAAACTTTTTGAATGTCTTATCTATCCCTATCTCTATTAATTTGCTATACAGACTTTCCTTAAAACACTCCAATCTGGCTTCTCCTCAAAACAGTTTTGAAACATAACTTTGGTTTAGTCGTGCCTTACTTGTGTTAAGTTTTGGTCCTTTCAATTTCTTGATCTCTCAATTTTAGCACTATTGATTACTCCCTTCCTCTCAATACATTTCCTTAGCTCCTGTGACATCATAATTTGTTTGTTTGTTTTACTTATACCCTAGTGGAACTACTCCTTCAGCTCATCATTCAGGCTTTGTAGGTTCCTCAAAGCTCTCTTCTAGACTCTTTCATCTGCTGATGCCGCATTTCTCTCAAAGGTATCCTGATCCATTACTCTGGCTTCAGTTATTATCTACAGCAATATAATTTATACATCTCTAGCCTACGCTTCTCCTCTGAGCTGTAGACTAAGATAGCACACTGCCTAGTGATATTGCCTCCTCCACGCCTTAAAGGAAAGTTTAGGCAGAACAGGTCTAAAAATAACCCACACATCATGGTCCATCTCCTCCATCCCAGTGTATGGCCCCAGCCTCCGTTTAGCTGTGAAAACAAGAAAGGTAGAGTAAGCCTTGATTCGTCCTCTCTCCACATCCAAATCCAAAGAATCTTCAAGATTTGTCAACTTTATCTCCTATATGTCTCTAGAATCCATCCATTTCTCTCCAGCTTCACCACCATTACTCATCCCAAGTGTTTTCCCCATTGTAGCTCAAAAAACTTTATTGAATTCTGCCTTCTTTTCTCAACATTCACCATCTGTTAGTGGAATGAGTACCTAACAAGCCACCAATTTTTCTCTAATCCAGACAATCAACTACAATGCTCTCAGAGTTACTGTCCTCAATTTTTTTTAATTTTTAAAAATATTTAAAAAGAAAATTGTTACCTAATAATTTGATAACTGTTACCAAAAGGAAAAATTCAAATTCCCTATCTTAGCTGTGACTTCCAACCTCTGTTCAAAATCATTTCAGAATATTCTCCAACTTCATCTATTCTAATTATAAGCCATAGCGAAGTCCCTTGTTACCTTTCTCTGGGTTTACCTTTCTTTTATTATTCTTCAGGCTTTTATACTTGATGATTTGATGATTTCTCTGTCTTGTATACCTCTCTATTCTTCCAGACTAAGTCAAATATTATGTAAAGTTGTCTTTGGCTGCCTCAGGTACAATTCTTAGTCTTCTGTACTTCTCTACTTCTTGATCCATACATTGTATGTACCATGCTATATTTTCAAGTCTCTGTTTAATATGTATATCCTCCCAAAAAGACTATGTGCTTTATGTGTTTTAGTCACCTTTCATTGCTTATCATACATAATAGGTGCTCAAAAAAAGCTTTAAACTGAATTATTAGGATATTTATAAAATCATAAGACAAAGTTTTAAGAACACATTTAAGTAGGAATGTTGTTATATATATATATATTTGAGGCCTGGCTAAATTAAAATCAAGATCAGATGGTGGGGAAATATAAATGAGATGCCAAAACCAAAACCATGGAGGAAAGCAGGTTTGGGGGTGACCAGCTTCAGACATTGACTTAACATAAAGAGAAAGAATGACTTAAGCCTGGTGTACTGGAAATAATCCCACTGTGTCAGATCTCTTAAAGGTCCAGACCACAGAATCTTTAGTTTCCTTTCATTTTTTCATATCCCATGGGTCTCCAATCCTTCTTCCAGAGCCCCAGGGCTTCCTTCAGGCATATTAAACTGTATATTTATTAATGTTCCATATTCTTTTTCACATTTTCACTTCTTTTTTGCACACACTTTTCCTCTGCCTGAAATACTCGTCCTTCTTCCTCATACTTAGGACTGAAATGCCAACTTAGCTTCCTATACCTCTAGAAACACTGTAATTTTGCAAATTGGGTTAGATGTCCCAATTATGTATGACCAGAGTAGTTGGTATGTCTTCACATTATAGCACATATTACATTACTGTGTAATTGCCCTCTTACTTATCTGTATCCTTTTCTAGATTATAAATGGAAGGATAAGTACTATATACTTTAATTTTATTGCCTCCCCAATGCTTAGAACTGTTCCTGGCACATAGTAGGAGCTCAATAAATGTTGAACGATTACCTAGGCTCCTTCAGAGAACATCTTTCTCCATAATACCACGTTTTGTTAGGGACCTGTCATTTCTCTCTGCTTGTGCTAACAAGTACAAGGCCATATGCTGAGCAAGAAGAGGACAGACATAATCTCATCCCGTTCTCCATATCTGATTATTGGGGCTATTCTCTTGCAAAACCAGACATCAAGTTCATGGCATTTTACATACTTTAATCACTGAAGTTACTGACTCTGCTCTCCTTTCCTTTAACATCACAATTCCCAGATGTTTAACCTGCCACGGTCACGGATATCACTGGTTTCCCAACCTTTGCTTTGATATTATGGTTTCTGGCTTGTCAGCTTGCTGCCAAGAACAAGAGTCCACGTTATTTGGTTACTGCTTTGACCAGGGGTCTTCTGGATGGTTGGCTAATTCCTGACTTACAGCAATCTTAGAAATCTTCATTCCCAATTTCATGATCTCAGACTTGGGCCTCAGTTCAGCTTCCTGTTGGTTCCAGTCCCTTCTCTGACTAAACCTAAACTAGGTCCTCTTGGAAAAATGACTCAGAAAACTAGTACCTATATATATTTAATAAAATCCACAGAATATTGAAGGTTGAAGGATGGCTTACCTAATGTAGAAAGTGTTAAGATGTTTACTGTCTTCTATTAACATGTAAAATGGATCTAGAGCAAATTAATATTTTGTTTTTCTACATACGAACTTATGAGAGATAAAAATAACATGTACTGTAAGAATCATATGGGTATTACAAAAGAAAATATCACTATCTTAACTATTAATATTTGATTATTACATTATTAGTAGTACTAGATCAAGTATATTGTTTTAGTTAGCTTAGTATGAGATTAGAGGTGGGATACATGATACATATACGGAGGCATGAGGTACAAAGGATGGTAGGTATTTTGCTCCTAGACTATGTACCCAAGTTTGTAAACCTAAGATGAAGTTCTAAAAGGCCTGCATGCTGGCAAAGGAATGGCAAAAATATATGAAGCCAAACATAATCATGATACGTAAGAAGATCCTGAAGATCAAGACAGAAATGGAGGGAAAGGTCCCACAACGAATGAGAAAGGGAAATATTAATGTCCATTGAGGAAATTTGTATTCCCATAGGTAGAGGAAGAGGAATTTGTGTATTGATCCTGTGAGGGGATCTCTAAGAGGATAAAATAGACAATAATATATAACTAGAAGAGAGTACATACATTTGGTATTTCATGACAGGGACAATGAGACAGAAAATCAGTTGTTTACATAGATCCTTTTGTCTTAGGATTGCAATTACCAGTACCAATATTACAAAACTGGCTCCCTTGGTCCAAGAAAAACAAATATATGAAAAAAGAAGGGGAGTTTCATGTCTGTTTTCCTGAGAGAGTATTTCTACCATCATTATTATTTTCTTTATGCACTATCCTCTAACTTTTGGAGACAATGACTTCATTTTTTTTTTTTTAAAGTTCCTGGACTTACAAAGGAGATAATATTTTTTTAAAGATTTTATTTATTCATTTGATAGAGAGAGAGAGAGAGAGAGAGACAGCGAGAGCAGGAACACAAGCAGAAGTGGGAGAGGGAGAAGCAGGTTTCCCGCTGAGCAGGGAGCCCAATGCGGGGCTTGATGCAGGGCTGGATCCCAGGACTCCCAGGACGCTGATATCATGACATGAGCTGAAGGCAGACACTCAATGACTGAGCCACCCAGGCACCCTGGAGACAATGATTTCTTGGAAAAGGAGTCTGGGCTGCTTTCTACTATGTTTAGATTACACATTTATTTTTGTCATGGAGAACTTTAGGGCCATGTCAAAAAAATTAGGCAGTATGTACTAAAGATACATCAACAATCAAAAATTTGCAGAGTTGTTATTCTTAAGGAATATTCAATAATGATATTACTTCAGGAAAATTACATTGTAATATTTTGAAAGCCCCATTAAAATACATAAACATGAAACATTTAATTTACTATACTAACCATCACTGCAGAAATTACCCAAAGCAGAAGAGTTCATCCAAAACCTGTTTTTGAAAAGTAGGTGATAAGCGAACATTAACTCCCTATGCCTCCATGTCAGTATGAATTGACAGCTAACAAACTGCATTTTAGAGACCATTTTTTGCCATAATATAAATTTTCTTTGAACCAAAATATGAGGCACAGTATAAAGTTAGTCAGCACACGATCTCACAAGAAGGGCACTATTTCTGAGATCCTTGCACATAATAACACCCCAAGATACACACACATACACAAATACCCTATTGCCTTATTTTTTTTTTTTCAAAATTCTTCAGTCAGGGGTCATTAAGTATTTTTTATCATTGTATTTGGGTTCACTTTATCAGTGAACCAAATAAATATCTCAAGTAAATTCTTTAAGATCTCTATTACCAATGTATTTAAAAATTCAGTAGAACACCTATAGCTATTTTTCATAAATATGGACGTACAGTAGGACACCTATAGCTACTCTTGTAAATATATATATATACATATATATATATATGCATACATATACCCACACCAGCATAGAAACAGCCACGTTAATTAGCAATGCTATTTATTTAGAAAAACTCCCACAAAATGGACAAAGATAGAAACTTCAGAAGTAATAATCACATTTGAAATTAGTTAAGTTTATGATGAATGAATACAAGCTCCAGGCCACATTTTTGCAGTTGTAATCAGCAAATTACTGTGGATGTAATACTCTTTCCAGAGTCAATACAGGCATTTCTAGTGACTCAGAGAATTGAGGCTCTCTCAGGGAAGTAGAATTTCTCACATAGAAATTAATGGAGTAACAAGCACTACAATCCAGAAACAATTGAATATATAATAAGTGAAGAGTAAGTACAGTCCATATAATGAATATGTAACTTGACATACTGATAAAAAACCTTCTTGTCAAGAATTAAACCCTACTTAGCCTATACTAAAAATAAATGAGTTACTGCATTGCTATTTATTGGCAATAGAAAAGTTGTGCAAGAACTGAGAGAGTTAATGGGAAATTAATAATAAAAAGGAAGGGGAAAATATAAAAGTAGTGTGTTGGGTGAGATACAGGGTCATAGACATTTATATAGTCAAGAGAGGAGAAGATTGAAGGGGATTTGATCACAGTCTATAAATACCTTACAAGTATCTGTATAAATGAAAGAATGTGATTATTCAAAGCATCAGAAGATGGGAGGACAAGGAGCACTGGTCTGAAACTAAAGAAGAAAATGTTTCAGCCTTATATGATATTAAGAAATACTTTGCAACATAAGAGGATTTGGCATTAGACATAAAAATCAAGGACAATACATAAAGTTTAGAGAACGCCTAAAAATGATGTACCTACAAGTACAGAGAATAAATCAGAAATGATGAAGGGAAGAATGGAAAACAGTGAGGCTCAGAGGATCAGAAGACATATCTATTCAGGATGTGTGAAATGTGTGAGCTGCTGGTCTGTTATGTATGATTCTCCATTAAGTCTCAACCTAGGAAACTATACCAAAACTGGGAAAGCAGTTTAAATAAATGAAAAATTTTGGCCTATACTTTGATCAACTATTATACTATGACACCCAATGATTTCCAGATTTTGGCTATGTTCTTGCATTTGATAAAGAGCAATACATTTAAGTGCTGATAGCTAGAGTTTATAACAGATTTACATACACTCTTGACACATACAGAGATCTACACATAGCATACTCTTCATAATTGCCTTAAATATACAGGTTCAGAATCTCTACTAAAGACAGTTTAATAATAATAATAGTAACAATAGTAATAATAAAGAGATCACTAAAAACAAATTTATTTCTATAAGTAATACTTTTCCACCTAAGAAAAAAGGAAAACCTAATGATAACTTATATATTTCCTTTTCTTAAAAAGACACTAGTATAAAAATAAATGTTAATTCTCTAAATAATGAAAAATCCATTGTTGCTTTCAATGATTTGTCTTTTTCATTGTTCAAACTTTATATTTTACTTTCTTCTTTCATTCTTTCTTCTTATGAGTGGACCTTCTATCACCTTATCAAAAGTTCTGGATTTTTTTAGTTTTAAGAGAGATGCTTTAAGGAGTAAGAAGCAGCTTGCTGCTCTCAGTACAGGGTGTAGTTGAAGATGAATAAAGAAATTACTGCAAACAAGGAAGTGTTTAGCTGAAGTTAAATGAAAAGAATTTGCTGTGGCCCCAATTCATTAATTCCCTCACTTTAAAACAGACAAAACAGGAAATTTTTTTTTTCAATTCTGATCACTTTCTCTGTATCAAGAGATGAACTAAGTAGATCTAAGAGTATGGGAAAGTTTTAGCTAAAGATGATTTTGATCCAATCAAGGCATTTGGCCTGCTTTGTTTCACTTCCCTAGTTTCTTGTACACATTACTTTGCAATGATCAATACTTTTCAGGTGGAGAAAGTGGAAGTTTTTCACAGGTGAAAACCGGTTGTTTAGGAGTTTATGATAGGGTGAGGAATCTATAGGATGCTAGTTCTTATACTGTTGACAAGGTTGACCATACATAAAGGGTGGGGAGAAAAATAAGTGAAACCAGGAAGGGATGACATCCTTAGAGAACACAGAATATTTAACAAGAGCACATGATAAGGAAAAAAGAAACAGATTCAGAAGGTATTAAAAACTGGAGAACATAGAAATCACAGAGATAATAATCAGAAGATTTCAGAAGTTCAAAATTGTAGAATTTATAATCTGAAATGAGAATAAAGCAGTCACTGGGTTATTATTCTGGAATGGAAATGCTAGTGATTGTCAGCAAGGAAGCCAAAAGCTCTTAACTGGTAAGATAAAGTATTTTAATAATTGATATCTTAGAGTTATGTGGATTTTTATACACTTTAAGAATTATAAACAAAATAGAAAATACATTAATAATTTAGATGTTCAAGTGAAGTAATTTCATTTGACTTTTATATTAAGAGCATTATAGATCAAGTTCACCAAATTAAATGTAATTCATTCTTCTGTCAAATATTCTTTTGTAGCATATGATTAGAACAATTAGAACAGCTGATTATTAAATTTCACTGTCTTAGGCTTAACAACAAAACATGTGACAGATACATGTCTAAAAATGAATAAAAGAGCAAGAATATAAAAAAGGATGCAGAATATGTAATCTTACTGTATTAGCTCTATGAATTCCCTTTTTTGTTGCCACTAAAATATATATCTATATTGCTCTGATGACTGATGAACTAGCACAATTTCACATTTTTCCTGTCTCTCCCCTTCTTCTTTCTCCTCTTCCCTCCCTCCTTCTCTCTCTCTCTCTCATTTCTCTTAATCATCTAATTTGAAATGTTACTTAATAAGTTTAAATCAATTATGTGCCCCATACTTAAGACTGGCCTATAATATTATTTCTTAAATCACACATTTCAGAAGACTTCAGTGCCTAACTAATGGAATTCTTGAAAAACCTATGAAAGTGTTTCAGAACATAAGAAATATATCAATGGGACAGAAACAGTTCTTCATTATGCTTTACATACAATTTTGCTCAACTGCTTATTTTAATTAGAGCAGAACTCTAGCTTCTGCTCATTGGTTTAGCATGAGCAATAAAATGAAGTTTATTTAATTTTCTAAAATAAGTAAAGCAGAGTAAAGTTAATTAAAAGTTAATTACAGAATAATGAATCA
The DNA here is from genome assembly GCF_003265705.2 of Callorhinus ursinus. Classification (NCBI taxonomy): domain Eukaryota; kingdom Metazoa; phylum Chordata; class Mammalia; order Carnivora; family Otariidae; genus Callorhinus; species Callorhinus ursinus. The sequence goes on from NW_027397074.1 coordinate 57,546,255, forward strand.
TCTACCCTTGCTGTGCTAGTGTTGCCCAGATGATTAGATGTTGTCCTCCCTGAATATACTTCCATTCCCATAAGCTGAGTATTCTCTTCATTCAGTATAAGGATTTTCATTTGTGTACTTGCAAAGTTTATGTTGCCTTCTTCTGAAGGCATCTTTTTTAGGAAATAAGCACACAGAGGTACCTACACACACCTTCCTAGTTTCTCTCTTTTTATACACTTTCCCCAGGCATAATTTTCATTTAGACTTCTGATTGCCTTTTAAATTTGACAGAATATACCTATAAAATTCGTTAGTAATTGTTTCATTTCCCAGCATGGCATGTGTAGTTAACCTTGAAAGACGGATTGGGCGTGAACTGTAGTGAACCCAACCTTTGCCAGTATCACAAAGGTCATGGATCTGTTCTCTCTGGTCCTGTGTCTTCAAATAGAAGGTTTTGTACATATTGGAATTAGAATGCTTTTACTGCTCATTAATTCATCATTAAAATGATGTTAACTAATCATTCTCTATAAGGCTCTGGTGTACAGAGTTTCTGGCATGAATTGCTGCAGCTTGGCTCCCAGCCACTTACAACTTGCTGAAAATAGCAGCATTCATGTTTTTGGTAGATTTAAATCTTTTGTGAAATTTTATTGTTAAGTAGCAGGCCTTATAAATTGCACTGGGAATATAGTATAGCTTATACTGAGAGTATCTTAATTTTTATGAATGGATACATGTATGGAAATACCTGAATTTCAATTTCAATTTTGCAGCAGGGCTCTCTTAGTATAAGGAATAATGTATAATGAATATTGTGTCCTCACCTCAATTATGTGTCTTGCATCTTGACATCATAAATACTAAGGCAATGTAGGAAATATTGTCACTTAAAATAGGGAAAGAAAATGAATCAGTGTACCTTAGAATTTACACTGATTAGGTGTCCTGTCTATGTAAAAAGCTACAAACTATTACTTTTGCAAAACTGTTCAATGATTCAATGATACAAATGTGTTATGAAATAACTACAAACAACTGAATTCTTGAATCTTTTTTTAAAAGTATATTCTACTGGGAAACAAATAGGATTGCTGGAGGGGTTTGGGTAGGGGAATGGGGTAACTGGGTGAGGGCATTAAGGAGGACACTTGATATAATGAGCACTGGGTGTTACATGCAACTGATGAATCACTAAACTCTATCTCTGAAACTTAATACTATAATAACACTATGTTAATTAACTGAATTTAAATAAAAATTTTTAAAAGGTATACTCTATATTCCATATCCATCATTTTCAACCTTCTGTTAACAGATACATGTAGAAGCATTTATTTCCCCACATGCTGTTAATCAGATGTTAAATAAGAAGGAAATAGGTGGAAAAGATCTGAAAATAAAGTTTCAAGAGGATCTTTTAAACAGACACTGTGAGAAGTTGGAAGAGGGGGTGCAATCTTGCTTTCACAACTTCTTACTTGCTGTCATTCATCTTCACTACTCTAAAACTTTCCCTCACTCTTCTTTTAAATGTTTTTCCCCTGCCTTTACATTTTAGTTATGTGTGCAACTTCATTATTATATCCTAGTTTTCTGATTCTCAATTTTCCGAGCATTAAAATGATGAGTATAAAGGCTCAATAAATGAACAATCAAACAAACAAATAAATAAATCCTTTCAGTTTAGGAATGCTGACTTCTATTTTAAATATCATTTTCAAATGTTGATTCAAAAATTCATATTCATATCCATTTCACAAACACAGATACTAGCTGTTCTTTTCATTTGCTACAAAAAAATATGCCAAATTAGGAAAGCTCAATTTTGTAAGGTAAGTTGTCCATCTTTTTTTCCCCTTGGCATTAAAATTATTTATGATAATGTTATTTAGATCCACTTGATTCAGATAACTCTCTTTAATAATAATTGAAATTCTTGTTAGAGAAAAGTAAAATAATTCAATCCATACTATAAAATTATAGGCAGTTTACTATGAGCAGAAGTAAATAGGGTACATTGAGTAATGGAAATTCTTTCTTTTGGCTTTTTGGTTAGAAAGGGAGATGGTCAAATGAATGCCAAAATGTGCTAAGTTTTTTTTGCGGGGGGGGGGGGCTAAGTATATTTTATTGACAAGACAAGGTAGGGCTCTCCAAGCCCCTCCCCTTCTTCAGGGGGTCTGGGATGGAAACTGGAGGTCAGGAGATTCTCAGTGTGTTGGAGATGAGTTGGGGCAAGGACTCCCCAGCAGCTGAGGGCTGCTTCCTCTTGCTGGGCCTGGTGGTTCAGGGGGCTCTTACTCCTTGGAGGCCATGTGGACCATAAGGTCCACCATCTGGTTGCTGTAGCCAAACTTACTGTCATACCAGGAAATATGCTTGACAAAGTAGTCACTAAGAGCAATGCCAGCCCCAGCATCAAAGGGGGAAGAGTAGATGTCACCATTAAAGTCACAGGAGACAACCTGGTCCTCAGTGTAGCCGAGGATGCCCTTGAGGGGCCCTCCATGCCTGCCTCACCACCTTCTTGACGTCATCGTATTTGGTAGCTTTCTCTAGGCAGCAGGTCAGATCTGTGACTGACACACTGGGGTGGGGGGGGACATGGAAGGCCATGCCAGTGAGCTTCCCATTCAGCTCAGGGATGACCTTGCCTACAGCCTTGTCAGTGCCAGTACAAGCAAGGATGATGTTCTGGACAGTGCCTTGGCTATCACATTACAGCTTTCCAGAGGGGCCATCCACGGTCTTCTGGGTGGCAGTGATGGCATGGACTGTGGTCATGAGTCCCTCCACGATGCTGAAGTTGTCATGGATGACCCTGGCCAGAGGGGACAAGCAGTTGGTGGTGCCAGAGGCACTGCTGACCATCTTGAGGGAGTTGTCATACTTCTCATGGTTCACACCCATCACGAACACAGGGGCATCAGCAGAAGGGGCAGAGACGATGACCCTTTTGGCCCCTACCCTTCAAGTGAGCCCCAGCCTTCTCCATGGTGGTGAAGACCCCAGGAGACTCCACAACATACTCAGCAGCAGCATCACCCCATTTGATGTTGGTGGGATCTTGCTCCTGGAAGATGGAGATGGGCTTTCCATTGATGACAAACTTCCCGTTCTCAGCCTTGATCATGCTGTAGAATTTGCCATGGTGGAATCGTACTGGAACATGTAGACCATACAGTTGAGGTCAATGAAGGGGTCATTGATGGTGACAATATCCACTTTGCCAAAGTTAAATGCAGCCCTGGTGTGCAGCCACCCAATACAGCCAAATCCCTCTACTCCGACCTTCACCATTGGTGAAGGGGACTTGGCTGGCACTGCACCAGAAGATGCAGCTGTCTGTCGAATAGGGAGGTGCAGAGAGCCATGTACTAAGTTTTTATAAACAGCTTCATACTGTCTTCGCTGCTAAGTAGAACTAGGTTTCTAAGTGTTTTATTCTCCACAGAGACAAGTTTGTGATTAAAAACTACAACCTTAACAATCACAAATCATTTCTATTAAGAACACAATAGAAAAAAACTTATGGATTATAAAGCACTACACATATATAAAGATCTATTGTTTTGTGTTATTATTATCTTTTGTTTTTATAACCAATTTATAATTTACTTAGAATTCAAGTTTTACTATTATGTGATTACTCCAGTTAATGAATAGGCAAACATCCAGCTGATATGTCAAGATCATCCAGTTAATTTATAAATTTAACACAAAGTGACTGGCAGGTAGTGCCATAAAACATCTAATTTCTTTGCAATGAACCATGAGTCACCTATCTGAACCATAATACAGTATATAAGTATGTTCATAAGAATTGTTTATATATTGAACTAATTATTTTTTCATGTTTTTGAGCTCTTATTTACTGAATCAGAAGTTCAAACATTATAAGAAATATAAAATTGGCAGCACCATGTAGGAAATTATGAGAAATCACAGATGAAATAATAATGCAGCAAGCACCCATTTATATAATGAGTCAGAATGTATTTCAAAAAATATATATGTATTAAATAAATATTGGTGTGTAAAATCATAGTATAACACATACATATTAAATAAGTTAAATACATGTAACGTATTAGAACTAGTTTATAATAAATATTAGCCATATAGAGAGAGAAAAGCAAGAAAATAAGTAACTAAATCTTAAGACAGTACTGTAGGGCAGAATGTGTTTCATGTATATATAATGTAAGTCAATGATGGGAGATCCATGGACATAATATGCTTATTAACATTTTTTCTCTGCTTCACAGAAAATTTCTGCTCAATATACTATAAGAAAACAAAAATTATGCAAAATTAGTCTCAAATGTCTTTAACTCTGCCAGCTAAATTAATCTCTGAAGGAAAATATAAATTCATACACCATTGCCAATCTGAGAACGTTGTTTAGGGACTTGAGCAACAAATGCAGTAACATGCTGAACAGATCGACAAGGCAGTCCTTCTCTAACACAGTTATCTGCGGCAACAAAAAAAACTTTTGCTGCATTCATTACCCAATATTGAGATTCCTGCTTCTAGAACCAACATAAGAGTTCCTGCTGTCTGTTTCAGGCATGATGATTTCCAATTCTGTTTGAGATAAGAGGGGCATGACATTAGCACTTCTAAAAGGGAAATGGAAAACCAATGACTCAGTTATAAGAACAGCATGCTGCTACAGGTCTGTATGGTTTCAAACCACCACCTCTCCCACTTCACTCACTATCATCACTCCCTCCTTGTGTCATTGGTTTTCTCTCTATCCCCTACACACACCAGTCATACCCCATCCTGTGTCATGGGCCTCAAGGCTGTTGCTTCTTCATGGAACACTCGTTTCTTGGATATGTGTATGCTCCTTCCTTTACCTCCTTCAGATCTTTGATCAAATGTCAATCTCCCAGTGAGAACTTCCCCCCTGCTTAAAACGGCAATCCTTCTCCAATCCTTCCTACGCTCCTTGCCTACTTTCATTTCTCTTATTTGTTTTATTTCTTTTCTATCTCTAACCACTAGGATGAAAGTTCCCTGCAGACAGGGGTTTTTATCTCATCTATTTATTGATGTATCCCCAATCCTAAAACAATACCTGGTACTTATGTGCACACAGGTAAAATATCTTTTGAGTGAATGAATGTAAATCATTAAAATATCTCATTGAAGGAAAGAGGAGAAATTTTTTCTCCCTAAATAACAGCATGATTATAAAACACACCTCCTTTGTAACTACTTAGGTCTAAGTACTAAAACTTGAAGCAAGCAAAGCCAAACTCCTAAGTCATTTCTATCATTGACTCAGCCAGATACGATTTTCTCTATGCGCTGATTTGGTAATCTCTTCTGTTCCAGTTCCGTTTATCCTGCACATCAACTACTCTGGTTGCCAACTAGAGCTCATCTCTCACTTCCATAGTTTTAAGGGACGTATACGAGGGAAAAGAACACAAGCAGGCAATACAGTCCGTCACTTTTATAAAATTAAAACACCAGCCTGTGTTTACCCGACTGGCCACATCTCATATCCCTCCTTCTATTCCCACACTCCTTGAACATCCAGAAGCAGAGAAAATCAGGACAATTTTAAGCTTACTACTAATTAAAATGATTTACAAGCCCAATAATTTCCTACAGTAATACTTCAAGGGTTATGTTGACAGATCCATACCAGAGGCAATTAAAGTCACACAGCCTCCTCTTGCCAGAAAACAAAACCTAGCCAAAGAAATTCTTAAACATTTTCTTTTTCATTCTAAGATCATATATTGGCTTTAGTTAACCCACAAAAAATTGATAAAATGTGGGGGGAAAACAGAGTTTACTAGTTTTACAAGCAACTATTCCTACTTGCAAACTAGCAAATTAGAAGATGAGTTGGAGATCATAGCACTATTCCATGTAACAGACAGGTGTCCACATCACAGGAAAAGTCACTGCTCTTGAAACATCTTGAAAGGCTCAGTAAAAAACAAAAGGTCAACTGACTCTCAGATTAGACACTGAAATGAGAAAAACGTGGACTATATATGAACATATATTACCTCCTTTTTGCAAATAACATCAAAAATTACTACATCAGAAGAAATTAAGACCTATATTTTAAGAGAAAAAAATGATACATTTCCATTTCTGAAATGCAATCCATCCAAATTAGAAATAAGTTTAATTATTTTACCTTGTTTTTGTATGTGCCAACAAATATACAGAATACCCCCAATATTAAAAGTTATAGAACTTAATCTAATTAAGTCCCTGATTTCATAATGCTTTCACAATGCCAAAACAGTGAATCTCAAAATTAATTCTGTGGAAGTAAAAAAGTCAAACTGGCTCGCCATTTTAAACACAGACATCAGTCATTTGAGAGGCAATGTCGAATATCAGTTAAGGATATGGTATTTAGAGCCATCTTCCCTGGATTTAAATCCTGCTTCTGCGGAGCTCTGTGACCTTGGAAGAGTTACTTAACATCTCCATTCCTCAGTATACTCTCTCATATGAGGATAACAATACGCTCTAATTCATCAAGTTAACTGAGGTTTAAATGAAATAATACAAAGAAGGCTTGTGATGATGTCTGGGAAATATTAACTGTTTAATAAACAAATATCTGTTTTAGCCAAACAGACTGGGGTGGGGGTTGGGGAGAGGGTTAGGGCTCAGGATATCCTGCAAATTGCTACAGACTACATTTTTTTATCTAAAAAGAGAGGGAAACCCTGTCTTTATTAAAAGAAATCAGTACAAAGGTGATCTTGGGCCAGGTGTTAAGGGTTAAAAACCCCCAATTATCCAGGATCATGGAGGCTCTATGCACTGTCCTCCAAACTCCACAGGTCTGTAAGAGTAATGGATTATGCCATTTGAAGGAAAACATTTTTGAAATTATCCCTTAACCATTACTTTATAGATCTTCAATGTAATGGATCACCTTATCCAAAAGTTAGCTCAAATTAATTTCCCATCATCTGTTAAAAATATATGCATTAATTCTATGTGTTATGAGGAAGATTTTCAACTACAATGAACTTGCCTATCTTCTATATGCCTCAGAGTCATGTAGATGTCAGCTCAATTATTACAAAATGACTGACTTGATAGGAAATTTTATTTAAAACATATATGCATAAAGGTTTAGAAGTCAACATTGCCTACATGAAGATTTTCTCTTTAGTTTTATTATGTAAATTTAATTATAGAATATATATGATAACTTAGCACTACTTAATCTGGTAGAGTCCATTTTAGTAGCACTCATATAGCAGTTCAACAAATACCTTCACCTGCATAAATATTTATTTTCTTATAATTGTGTAAAAGTTAACAATGCCGAAGTGGCTCAATTACTTTTAAGAGATGTTAAGTTTTTAAGTAAAGCTCTGTATTTCCAATTTGATATCCCACACTTGGCTTCAGACATAAACTTATTTATAGAGACACAAAGCATACTGTGTATTTATAGGTGTTTCCATATATTTAGTATATATTTAATGAAGGTCAAGAATACAACTGCAAATGAGGTTTATGGGAGTGTTGTAAAGGTTCATTATTGTCATTGTGGGGGAAAGTATAATTTTCTTAAGAGAAATGATGACATATACATAATAAAGTCCCTGTCCGTGTCATGACAGCTCAAGAGCATGCCATAGTTACCACCTATGTCACACCGCAGGTGCACCTGCTATATGGGTGACAGCTGCTGACTTCTCTGATCAACACATAATTATCTCTGAATAAAAATGCACGTCGAAGTTAGCTGGACATAATGGATGGAAGACCCAGGGCAAAATTACCTTTATCATGGCACACAGCACCACCTGGGGGTAGGAGAGGGCTAGGGAGATGTGTTGTCAATGATGCAACCTTGAGAAGCCTGCTGTGATGTGGGTACTTTTGGGGTATTCATGTTTATCTTGCCTGTCTTCTTTTGGATAGAAGAGGTCACTTGGTTAATGGTTAGGTTGCTCCTGGCAGAGAAAGGTCCCACTGACCAGTGCTATTCTCCACTTATCTAACTGTATATCTCTCTCTCAGCATCTGGATAGTTTCCATTTGCAGAGTTCCCTTCCCCCATAAGATAATAAATATCATATCACAAGGATGGCAGTGCTCCTTCATGGAACACTGACTGTTTATTAGAGGCAAAAAAGTTTAAGAGAAATGCTAACAATGTTCATTAATGGCCCGCATCCAGGTTTAATGAGGCATGTCAATATGCGGACTGGGCAACATCAGTGGCATAATAGTGGTGGTAAATGGGAGTAATTGTATCCAATTGTACGGCACAGCTTCCAGGAATGAGCCCGAACTGCCAACTGACAATGACAGAGCAATTATGGGAAGGCAAGCGAGCTGTGTCAAATTAGCACTTGGTGAGAACTCATTTTTCAGAGATGTGCTTGCTCTACACCACCACAAGTGATAGCTACTTTATTGTGAGTGATAGGAAGACCAGCACTTAGACTGATGTTCTGATTTGTCAATAGCTGTATTTGAAAGCTTAGTGTCACAAATATATAGAGATATTCAGGGAGAGAGGCACACTGCTCATGATCCGAAGGATAAGAACGTTGCCGAGAAGGTCATCTGTCAGTGTGAGCTGTCAGAGAGAGATCACACTCTATGAAAAGGGAACATTCAGCCGACTTAAGTAATTACCTTTGACTGAGATTTGAAGATGTCTTCTTTTGTTGGCCTACATTGACTGCATAATTTATAATTTACTGCAATCAGCAAAGGGCCAGGACTTGTAACTAAGAAAATTCTTATTTTATTTCCCATAATTACTTTTCCTCTCTTTTTTTAACTCCTTTAGCACTTCAGAAGTATAAAGTGGGAAACTGATGAAATTGATTTTTTTTCTTTCTTTCTTAAACAACTCAATCTCAAATACATCAGAAACAATATATTTACTTTTGACTATTGTTTCACAGGGCCATACCTCTCTACCATCACCCTATAAGACGTATGAAACACCCCTTTATCCTTGATGTATTTTTTTCTTGCTTTGTGGGATTACTAGTTAAAGATGATAAAGGAATAATTCAATTTTGTCTCTCTAATGCAGAAGAATAAGAAAGAAAAAAACAGATTTGGAGTACTAAGCACTGAAATTATAATTCACATCCTCAGATACTCATCAGTTTGATTGAGTTGTCATAACTATAAAGAGGTTAAGTATTATAGCAAATATTTCAGAACTATATGGATTAACAGAATTTTCAATTCTTGTCTTTTTCCCCTGGGACATATCACAGGATCAGTGTTTGCAAAATAATTATCTTGCCTTTAATAACCTTATACAAAAATATATTTTGTGACCCATTATATTCTATAGTGCAGTATTAAAATTTTATTTTTTCCATGTTTTTAGAAAAAATGATCACTTAATTTTGTAGCTAATATATAATAGGGAGTCATAACAGTGTAGCTTTTGACTTTTTTTATCCCCTGGGTTAAAAAAAAAGAACCTCTGAGTAAATATTAAACTTCCATTATTTGGCATTATTATGAAATTCTTGTGGCTTTTTTTCCCCCTAATGGTGACCAAATGATTAATGAATTGTAACTAAAAATTACTAAGATTAGCCTGCCTTCTCGCAAAAACTGTTGTTTAATTCTAGGTGTACTGATTTACTGAAGAGATATTGACAAATGAATTAATTTAAGTACTTTAGTGGAAACTCCACCTTTTCGGTTTAAAGAAATACTCTTAAGAACACTCCTTTATTAATATGGTGTAAAATTACTGTTGCATAATAAACGTTCATTTCTTCCTATCTGATAGTCTGCATAGGTTCACACTCTGCTTTTTTATTCCCCTAAGACCCAACAAACACTCATATTTGAAGTGACTAATTATGGGTTTTTGAATGTTTGCTGATATATTTAATGTTTCCTCTAACTTTAATAGTTCTGCTAAAAAATGTTTTGTTTTCCACAGTTTACTGTCTACTACTTGAGATTATTTTAAATTACAGACTTTGATGTTTCTAAGACAAAGTTTTAAATTATTTTTTTTAATATTTCAGAATTCCTTAGACCATTCAGTTTCCCCATTGCAGAAAGCTGTTTAATTCACAATGCCTTGAGAACAGGCCCGTCATCTATTCTATAGTGACTGTGCCACTTAATAATGGAATAGTGCATCAAAGTGGCACTTAGGTCTCAAATTGTTATGTATGACTGTCAAAGCGGCAAGAAAAAAGAATTAAAAAAGGGGTTGGAGGGGGAGAAAAACCCTTGATTTGTCTTTACTACTGAAATGTGAATTTGTCAGCCAGGTTCTGAAATCACAACAGCATTGCATCCCCAGCGAGATGTTGAAAACTTGACAGGTACATATTTTTTCAACTACAAGCATTCTATAATGAAAACCAAATACACAAATCTTATTTTTTTTATTTTTTATTTATTTATTTTTTGCTCTTGACAGATAGTTGTTGCCAATGGGATTTAATATTCAGGTTTGGGTTGTCAAGAGAAATAACCAATAAGCAATCCAAAGAGTCACGATATAGATATTCAGTCAAAAGCCTGACTTTTGATATACTGAAAGGATTTGAGTGTATAATTAAGTAAGTCCAAACCACTGGCACTTAATCTTCCCCCTAATGGCAAGTAAAGCCCATCATAGCCTCTCTCAGGGGGACAAACTGTAACTTGTTTAGTGGTCACCAAGGCTTTTGATCATCACTGTTCTTTTTATTTCATCATTTAAAGATGAATATGCTTTGGTCTGAGATTTTTCCATTTATCATTGCTTATTCTCAGGAAGAATAAAAGCATAAACCATGATCCAATATTGAATACTGTCACCCAAAGTATTTTTTAAATCTCCTTAAATATCCATATCTCCAGAACTATCTACTTCTGAGTTTGATTCAGAACATAGCCTGTGTATATAATTTCTCTGAGTATATTTTGTGCACACTGTAAGTGCCCTGACAACCCCTATTAACACCTACAATGATGCTCAGAGGGTGGTGATTATTTACCTGCTGGTAACTTCACTATATTACCAAAACCCTTATGAATATGCCTAGACGTTTTATATAGGGAGAGGGCAGGAGACCTGCAGCTGTAGCACTATTTCCTAGAAATTATAAATTGCAACTGGTCGTCACACACTGCTCTATATGGATCAGTCTTACAGAACTGCATTCAACCATTTGCCTGAAGCAAATAATATTTTTGACAGGTGAGTGGAATTTTGCAAGGCTAGATAACACCACACAGACCACATATGAATAATCCTAAAAACTACAATCCCATCATGCTCTTTAATTGAACATTAAATAATCATGACCTCATCAGAATTTTCTCTTAATTTTATTTTATTGTGGTAAGAATATGAAATTTATTCTCTTATCAGGTTTTTTAAAATGTACAACATAGCATTATTACCTATAGGCAAAGTGTTAGACAGCATATGTCTAAAACTTATTCATTTTGCATAATTAAATTTTATACCCATTAGTTAGCAACTCCCCTTTATCCATGACCCGCAAACCCAGCTCCTGGCAACCACCATTCTACTTTTTGCTCCCACAGTGTATTTTAGGTATGTCATATAAGTGGAATCATGCAGTATTTGTCTTTCCATGACTGGCTATTTCACTTAGCATAGTGTCTTTCAGGTTGATCCATTTGGTGGCATATTGCAAGATTTCTTTCTTTTTCAGGGATAAATAACACTCCACTGCCATGTATATACCACATTTTTTAATCCATTCGTCCACTGATGGACATTTAAATTGTTTCCATAGCTTGGCTCTTATGAATACTGCTGCAATGAACATGGGAGTGCTAATACCCCTTTGAGATCAATATTTCAATTCCTTTATAAAAATACCCAAAGGTATGGAATCACAGGATCAAATATTTTCATTTTTTTTGAGGAATCTCCTATTTTCCATAGCAATGCACCATTTTGCATTCCTATCAACAGCACATAAGAGTTCCAAATTTTCCAGACACTAGCTAACACTTGTTTTTGTTTGTTTGTTTGTTTGTTTGTTTGGGGGTTTTTTTTAGCCATTCTAACAGGTGCGAGGTGATGGTATCTCATTTTGGTTTTGATGTACATTTCTCTGATGATTAGTGGCTGAGCATTTTTTCATATGCCTATTGGCCATTTGTATATCTTCTTTGAAGAAATGTCTATGGAGTTTCTTTCTCAATTTTTTTATTAATTGGGTTATTTATATTTTTTGCTATAGAGTTGTAGGAGTTCTTTATATAGTTTGGATATTAACCCTTATCAGATTTTAAGGATTGTAAATATTTTCTCCCATTCCATAGGTTGCCTTTTCATTGATTGTTTCTCTTGCTGAACAGAAGCTTTTTAGTATGATATAGTCCCGCATAGTAGATAGTCAATAAATTGAGCCAATTATTTTATATTGACTTGCTTGACAATTTCATTTCTGCATGTTTGTCTTCCCTTCCTAACCAGCTCCAAGGCTGCTATGGGAAAGGACAGTAGTGGTCATATGCCTTCATCATAAGTGTACATGAAGTTCCTGTTATATGTGAGCTGGCTTTGAAACTTGCTTTGCCAATCAGCAGAGATAAAAACAAATTATAGACTGATTGATTGTTTACTTGACTGATGTAGTTCCACTTGTCTATTTCTGATTTTGTTGCCTGTACTTTTGGTGTCAAACCTAAGAAATCATTTCCAAGACCAATGTCAAAAAGCTTTTCCCCTGTGTTTTCCTCCAGGAATTTTATAGTTGTAAGTCTTACGTTTAAATATTTAATCCATTTTGAGTTGACCTGTGTATATGGAGTAAGATAAGGGTCCAAATTTATATCTTTTGCATGTGGATATCCAGTTTTCCCAGCACCACTTGTTGAAGAGACCATCCTTGCTTCATGTGTGGTCAACAGATTAATATAGACCTTTTTGAATCAGATCTCAAACCACAGAAAATCAAATCAACATGACAGCCTTAAAAATGAATCTTAGTATAATTCAGTTCTTCAAATTGTTATCACAGAAGTTTCTACATTTTCTTATTCTTTTGGTAAGTAAAAATTGGAATGCTCCTGAAAACTCTTAATTTCAAAACACTGCTATAACTTAAAGAGTCATCTTCGTGTTTATGCCTCCAGGTACACTGACGTACTCATCTTTTTTTTTCTCTTTTCCTTACTGTCCACATGTAATTTATGTAAATTAACTCTTACTAACTCTTACAAAATCTGTTCTAGAATCCTTCTACTTCTCTCACCTGGATCACTGTAATAGCTCTAACTAGTCTCCCTGCATTCACTATGGCCTCTTTTATAATTTTCTCTCCACATGCAGCTGAAGGGATCTTTTTAAAATAAAAATCAGCCATGATCATTTCATGCCCCCATTACACGTATGTTAAATACAGTCAAAGGTTCTAACTGACTTGATATTCACAGTAGAAAGATCAAATCACACTAAAATTCTTGATAGTCCCTGCTCCTTTGGGGTCCTTACTATTACATGGTTGGTTTTTTGTCTGATCCATAATTTTACCAAACGAACTTCTCATTTAGTGCTCAGCACAGGTATTCCTTCTAAGAAAAATTTTACTCCCTTCTCCCAACAATGTACATAAGCACTTCCTCCCCTTGTACTGTAGCACAGTGCGGTACATGAGCCTATAACACAGCCTCTATTCTACAAAATTGAATTTTTTTATTTGTGTGCTTCTCCCCCCAACAGAATATGTTAATCCCAAGGACTGGCAATGAGTCCTGTCTTCTGAGACTAGCAGAGTATTTGGCATTATAGACCCTTAATAAAACTGAGTGAATGAATGAATGAATGAATGAATCACTCCCTGAGCAGGAACCATTATATTACATGTAAGTGAGTACAATTATAACATCTAAATTCAAGACCTAGTCATATTACATTGAGAAAGAAACTCTGCTTCTTAGCTCAATCACTTTAAAAAATGGGAAACACCATTGCTCATAAAGTCATCAGGTAATTAAATAAGATATTTACAGAAAATAAAGTGTCTACTGTTTAGCAAGCCTTCAAGAAATGCTTGCTTCATGTTGCTTCCTTCTCCATTTTTCAACGAAACTCATTTAAAACTACATTTCCAGTTAACTTACTAAAGAATGGAACTTCTCATGCAATGATCATTGCGAAGAAAGCAGAGGGCAGGAAAAAATATATTTAGTATTTAGTCTAAACATGACATAGCTGTGATTTTTTTTCTTATCTTATTCATTTTAAATCAAATAAGTCTCATTTGTCCACATGTTTACAATAATCATGGCACTCCAACAATTCTGTATTTTTAAAACTGTCTCAGTATTTAGTAATAAATGCAAGGGAGGGACATTTCACCCGGCCATCTGAAATGTGAATAGCTCAAGGTTATAGGACTCAGTGAGTTAACAGGGTGAGATTTGTGGTTTAGCAGGCAGCTTTCTAACATACTGTCATAAATGGACCGAATGAAATACTACAGGCTGTCTTCTTCTAAGAAAGAATCTTTCAGCCTATAGTTGTAATTTCAAAAAAGTTACAGACTTCTAAATATTCTACACATTGATGTATAAGGGTTTGTGAAGGAAATCATGTGAACAAATCATTCCCGTGAAGAAAATCCACGTATACTTATCTGATAGTTCAAAGAAAATCACCCACACAAAAAGAAATTATTTTCATAAATAAGTGATATTTATACCACCTACAGGAATACATTAATATCAAAACTACACTCTTGAAGCCAGTCACTATAAAAAAATTGTATTTGATCTACCAATGCCCAATCTGGAAATTCTGCTTTTCTAAATCTTTACACAACCTGCAGGATTAGCAGCACTATAAAATCTTAATGTATATGTATTTAAGAAAATATTGTACAAAAATACAAACCAGGTTGATGAAAGAGTACTTAATAGCACTGCTTTTCTTGGTTTTTCATGCAGGATTTATAATTACAAATTAATCTAGATTCCTTAGGCACTGTTTCTTAAAACTGGAATGTCCATACAGAATATAAAAACTATATTCACATATTCAGAAATTAGTGGTTTCTTTGTTCCTGTCATATTAGCCATAATGTAGTCCTATGGCAAAGTTTTTCCCACATCTTCCAATATTCACCATTTCCATCTAGCTGAACTAGGCAAAGCCTTTAATAGGCAGTCCCTGTAGATTTTTAACCCTACTAAGACTTCAGCAAAACCTTCTCTGGTACCAAAAAGGTAAATGAAATTAAGAAGCAATAACATATGGCATGTCTTGTTTCTTTCTTTTAATCTTTGATCTGGAAAACACATCTACATTGTCTAGTAACTGTGAAACAAACCAAACCTAGTGTGTCCACCATTTGAAGCCTAAAGTCAGTGCTTCAAAACAAACAATTAATGTTTTCCTTTATTTAATTCTAATGCCAGTCTATTCATGACATTTTAATTGCAACGCTGAGATGACAATGTCAGATGTGCCAATTTGGCATCAGAAGAAGATTAAAACCAAAAGCAAGTGAACATCTATCATTCTAAAACGGTGTTATTTTTACTCAGGTAAGTTTTCCAATGTATTTAAGAGTTGACCTCTATCATGATTTTTTTTCAAGAGCAAAAAGAGAAAATATCACAAAAATAGAAAATAAAGCTAGCCTTCATAAAGTAGAGCATGGACTTTTCAAACAGCAATTCTCTCACTTCCCTATGAACATCAATAGCATTGCAAACCAGACATATAACAAAAAAAGAGAAATACAATGTACCCTGAAAGTAGAAAACAAGGTCAGAGGTGAGGCTTTAGCTAAAAGACTTTCTTTAGACGACAGAGACGACAGCAAATCAAACTTATGCTTTCTTTCTGTTCGAATCCTCATAAAAAAGCGTAATACCTCAGGTTTTTATTTTTAATTTTCCTTCCATGGAGTGCTATATTAACACTTTCCTGCTTTGTTATTTTCAAGTATATTATGCATCAACTGGCACTGAAAAGACTATTAATAAAGAAAAAGAAGGGAAGAAGGAGGAAGAAAGGACAAGAGGGCTAAAGGGAAGGAGACAGGACAGAAGAGGGGAAGGGAGGGAGGGAGGAAGACAGGGGGGAAAAGATGGGGGAAGGGGAGGGAGAGAAGAGGGGAGAGAGAGACGAGAGACAGAGAGAGGAAGGGAAAAAACGGGAAAGGAAGGGAAGGGAAGAACAACTGGAGGGAGGGAGGGACATGTTTTCATGTCAATCTGGTACATCTGATGTGGGGTAAGCAACCCTCACTATTAATAGATAAATCTAAAGAAGTTTCATGGCATAAGGCCACTCTGAATGATTTTACTGGGTTCGAGATCAGATATAACTATTTTTATCTTTCATTTACTTTATGATTTCCAAATGTATTATTCTTTTGTCCCTTTTATTAGATAATTCTTATAAAAGTACATCTACCATATTTTTCACTACTAATTTTGTTTGTTTATCCTTAGGAAGTATTCAACTCCTGGTGATTTATTTCTATTTTCCCTAATGTATGTTACTTGTTCCTCTTTGCCTTTTCCCTTTCTCTTCCTAAGTTAAGACATCATCTTATTATAGGAATACATGTGGTAATATTACTGTTTTTTAAGTCCCATCTTAAAGAATGAACCAAAACCAAAGCTGAGTCATTAGGATAATAATCTATTTCAATTACCTGAATTAACCTTATTCAAAGCACACTTCCAAAGGGCAGATTGTTGCTTTACAGAAACAAATGCACTTATTTATAATCAATAGTTGTTTAAATACTTTACAATTATTCAAGACTAATACAGAGAGAATATAAAGCACTTTGACTTTGATCTGGCTGTGTATTAAATAATATATTATTTTATTCATTTATGAGATTATCACTCACACAATTGCATCTGATTTTTGCTTATTTCATTCTATCTTAAAATGTGCTTAGCCAATAACAAAGTGTCTACTGTAGAACAGAAATCTTTGTGGGGAGCATTAGATTTATAAGTCTATCTAAGAAACAGTGAAGGGATTGGGACTAAATTCATAGTAGGGGGAGGGGAATAAATGGTTCTATTTGTAAAGAGGAGGGGCACAGAACACTGTACAACAATTCTCCCTGAAACATCTGAAAATTGATCTCATTTTGAGCTGAAGTCCTCACCAGCCTCACCTCAACAAAGTGCCCAAATGACTTTTTAAAAGGGTACAGCTCAAACCGGGGGAGAATGAGGGAAAGGGCAGGTTTGAAACTTACAGTGTTTCTGTAATCAATACTCTGCTCCTGAACAAAAGTGTAAAGAGGCACACAAATGTACTAAGCCACATTTCAAAAATGACATCGTAATTGCTGGCACTGCCCAGCCTACCCTGGCCTCAGCATTGCCAGGTTTTAAATTTATTTCAAACTGTTCTTCCCAAGTCTGCCTAATTTTTTTTTGTCCAAATAGCAGCAACTTGCAGTTAGTGAACAAAGCTTCAGGATTTTTTTTACTTACAGCTAAATTTAACTTTACCCATCCAATAAAAAAGAAATAAGGGAGCCTTTATTATCTCCCTGGATTTCTGGGTATGATACCACATCATAGAGAAGTGGTTATTAGAGACAATGGCCTACCAAGGTGAAGTTTGTAATAAAGCCTATTATGTGGTTTCACCATTGACACTAATGGAATGTAACAGTGATTTAGAATGATTTAATGGTTCCCAGGTTGTGCTCTAATAGTGCTCTTTATATTATGATGTATATCACAAAACCTAATGTGGCTGTTGTGATATATTGACAGTATTCATGCTGTTTCATTTTTTTAGGGGAATTTAAAAAACTGTCAAAGAGGAAAATTAATAGGCTGCAACTGCTTTATTTTCAAGGGTTCTGTTTTTTAAATGTATGTGCATAAATTTCCATTTGGTGCCACTCTTGGGCTAATAAATTCATTTGCATTTTTATTCTGAGATAATAAAGAAGTGTGCATGTGTGTACACTTGTGTGTGTATTTATGCACTGTATAGTATACATAAGTATTTGAAATCCAACTTGGAGAAGACTGCACTGTCATTTTATAATACACTTACAAAATGGTTCTATTAGATTAAAATGCACCTGAAGGAACATTACAGAAGAAATCATCGTTTTGTTACATAAGATAAAATCATCTAGTTTGAATTGTGAAGCAAAAGGCTACGGATTTAGTACTAGCTCACTAAAAAAAAAAAAAAAAACTACTCAGTAGCTGTCATGTGAGCCCTTAGATTTCTGAGTAAAAGGAGAATAGAATTATTTGAAAGAGAAGTGAGGCATCATTACGCTCTTGTAGCTTGCAAGCCTCACAACAATGCTTGATCTTTTAAGTATCGAGGCATATTGTGAACTTAAATAGAAGGTAGACAATACTGCAAATTTTAAGCCTGTTACTTGTTAAAAGTTGTAAAACTGGAGGGCTACAGATAAAGGGGAAAGAGGGAGGGTTTTCAAGAGCCTCCATATTCTACCTCTCAAACATCTGATCCTATTTTAAAATAAAAATGTTTAAGATTATTTATTTATTTATTTGAGAGAGAGAGTGTGTGTGTATGAGCGGGATGGGGGGCAAGAACAGAGGCAGAGGGAGAGACAGAATCTCAAGCAGACTCCCCGCTTAGTGCGGAGCCTGACTCAGGGCTCCATCTCATGACCCTAAGATCATGACTTGAGCCAAAATCAAGAGTAGGATGTTTAACCAACTGAGCCACCTAGGCACCCCTAAAAGAAATTTTTAAGTAAACTCTACACCCAACATGGGGCTCAAACTCATGATCCTGATCAAGAGTAGCATGCTCTACTGACTGAGCCAACCAGATGCCCCTATTTGATCCTACTTCTTAATAATCTGATTAGTTTGTTCTCCTTCTTTGAAATGTATTATTTCCCCCTTTCCCAGGTAGCAATCATTTCTTAAGAAATCTAAAAGACTGTCTATAAATCCTGCTTATGAAATTAAATTTATGAAATTATCTCTTCCTTTTCAGCCCACAGCAATTTCATGTTTCTGATCCCTTTTATAGTTCATATCTAATTCAGTCATTTGCTGTCACATAAGTATATTTTAAGTAAACACATGATAAGCACTTATCATATACTTTCTAGTTATTTGGCAGATTAATGTGATTCCATACAACTTCGCACAACCCTACTGCTATCCAAGCAGACCATGCCTTCTTATGGAAAAGGAGACTACCACACTATATTGGCTGGGTATGAGGTCTTTCAGACATTGCATTACTTCAACAAAAAAATAACAACTTGATCATGACAAGAGCTTTTTTCTTAGAGGAAATAAACTCCCAAATTCTACAGTTAATTTATTACAAAGGGAAGGAAAAAAACTACTATTAAAACACATTTAAAAACAAATTTAATTACAAAGGCTCATAACTAGCATTGGAATAAACAGAAAGATTTAATGAAGCAGAGAGTCCAGAAATAAGTTCAAGGACACATTGGAATTTAGTGAATGACAAAGGTGGCAAATGATATCTGTAAAAAATAGATGTTTTCACTGAGAAATGGTATTTGGACAACTAGCCAACAATGTGGGGAAAAAATGGAAGAAAAATGGTTGCATCAATTTTTACTTCAAAATAAATACCCAGTAATCAAAGATTTCATTGTAAAAATTAAAACCATAAGAGATCTAAAAGAGATCATCAGCTAATTAAAAACATAGTAATTTGTGATGATGAGTATAGAAGGCCATGATAAATATAGACAAAACCCTAAAACCATAAAGAAAAATGACTGATAAATTTGACCACATAAAATGGAAAACTTCTGTATGACCAAAGAAAGTATAAACCAAATCGTAGAGGAAATATTTGCCACAGACAAAAACCTTAGTAAATATGTAAGAATTTTTAGAAATCAATAAAATGTTCAACCCAAGAGAAAGAAAATGATCAAAGGACAGGAGTAATATATAGCACAAAAAAAAAAAATGGCAAAAATGGTAAAAAAAATAAACACAGAATTACGCTGAAAGTGAGATATAACAAAAGAAATGTATCATAGTAATAATGTGATTTTTTTCCCCTCTTAAAGTTTGACAGTTCCCAATGTTGTCAAGAGTGTGAGGAAACATGCATTCTATATCACTGATGATATCAATGAAATTTTTAAGGCAATTTGCAAAATCTACCAATATTATCCAATAAACATGAAAATATGCATATCTTCATTAGCAATCATGCAAATACAAATTAAAATGAGGTTCTGTTATATGCGCCAAAGAATGACTAAAATTAGTAAGACATTTAATACCAACTACTAGTAAGATATAAAACAGCAGAGACTTTCTTATACTGTTAGTGGGGAAATAAATTGGTACAACCAGTTTGGAAAATTGGTATCATCTTCTTAATTGAATATATGCATAATTTATGACCCAGCAATTCAATTAATCATACAACCAAAAAACTTGCATATGTGCACTGTGTTGAGACTGTTACTTGTAATATCCCCAAAATGGAAGCCCAAATATCCATCTGTCATAGTATGGATAAATTATTCGGTAGTATTCACAAAATGAACACTGTACAACAATGAAAATGACTCAATGACTGATACTCAACTACAATGAAGAATTTGTCAAATAGCAGGTTAAGCAAAAGAAGCCAGATACAAAAGTGATTCCATGTATTTAAAGACCAAACAAAATTTAACTTTAAAGTCAGAAGTCAGAATAGTGGAGAGGGAAGAAGAGGAAGGAAAAAAAAAGATGGGAGTAGCAATTGGCAATCGTCCTAAGGATGCTTCTTGATTGCTGCCCGTTTCATATTTCCTGACCTGCCTAGTAGTCACTCACTTGTGATTATTCTGTGAGCTTTATGTTTTGTGCAAATGATCTAAATGTGTTTTATATTTTACAATAAAAAGTTTATAAAACATGAAAGAGCAGGTTAAAGATAAAAGAATAAAGAGATACTAGTTATAATTTTTAATACTAAAAAAAAAACCTGTAGGTTGTCATAATGGCCCTTAATAATAACAGTAGCTTCTAAGCCAGTACTTTAAGAAAAGAAATGTAAACAGATGTAACTGGATAGTAAGTTAAGCATCCATTGATTTTTAACTTGTTGATACAACTCTACCATTAAACAAAGAATTATAAAATTCACAGATAATTAATTTTTTATACACACAAGTTTTCTCCCTTCTTCTCCTCATTTTAATTAAGAATACGGAAGAAACTCTGATGAACAGAAACAGACTAAACATTTTAATGGCTAATAAGCTTAATGACTTTTCACAACTGTGTACCTTGGTGGGATTATCTTCATATTCTGGGATTTGTTCTGGGTGTTAATCCCTGATGAAAAGTCCAGGCCTGAAGAGAATAAAGATATTCTGTATTCTCACTTAACCAATGCAATGTTTATTAAACTCCTAGTATATTCTGATTACAATAAGAAATAAGAATAAGAAATAAGACAAAGTTTCTGATCCCATGGCCTTAGAGATCAATTTAATAGGAGATGAACCCACATGAAGATCACTTTGTCTACACCATACTACATGGTTGACCTTTGGAGTCTTACCTTTCCTTAAAAGGAAAAACAGGATTTCGATTTGGAAGAGCATCAAGTGGATTTCCTCACATGGGGAAATCATAGCATCATCACTCCTGTCATGGAAAAGATGCAGTCTTGCTGGGAGAGCATGGGTCTCTGAGCCAGAAAGAACTTGTTTCAAATACAGTAATGGCTTTCCTGAGTCTCAATAAAGACAGCTTAACAAATGAAAATGATTATCTCACAATTCTGTGTCCATTAATTGGAGTTATACAGACTGACTGGCTAACTCTAGGTGCTTAATAAACTTCAGCTACCTTCTCCCCTTTCAACTGTGTGCTATAGTTATTTGTCTAGGGTCTCACCTCCCATATTGGTCTGTAAGCTTTCTGAAATTAGGGATCACGTCTTATTCTTCTTTATACCCCTTACAGAGCTTGGCATAATGCCATGTGCAGAGCTGAAATTCCATATTTGCTGAAGGAATGAAATTTTTTCAACCACATATTGACTATGAGAAATGAAGATAAGATATGTGCCCTTAATTCTGTTGAAGCTAAAGGAGAACTTACTCAATTAACCCAAACCGAATGATGCTTTACTCACATTCATTCTACGGAAAACTAAATATATATTTAACAATTGTCTTTAGGAACATGAAGTTATTACATGAAGAGTGAAAAGTGACTCACTGAATTTCATAAGGAGATGGTAGGAAAAAAGTTTCAACTCATTCAAGAAGCTTTTAATACAATGTATAGGTATAAAGACTGATTTTTTTGTTCTGCTTGTAGAATCAAGTTATTCCTTTATAGTTATAATGCTTTTTGCAGATACACATGATCCTAAATTTTGGAATTTTGTATAAAATATACCCTCACCAGAAATAACTTAGCTATTTTATGCCAGGACGTAAAAGGAATAGACAAATTAATGACAAGGTCCTATGAAGCCCTGTGATTCTCTGACCTATTTGGTTTTCCCTTCTAGTTCACCTCTTAGGAAAGCTTTGAAAACTTTAAACAGATAATTAGACAACTACAGAAAGAACTCTAAAGCTGTCCAACCATTCCTCTTATTCTACAGTGGTACATCATAATGAAGAGTATCAATGTTCTAGGTGACAAAGGTCACCTATATATATGATAGGTAATAATCATACCATTATGTGCTAATAGCACACTATATCCCATCCTACTGTATTTGAACTTTCCATGAAAACAATAGCCTGTGGTGAAACAGCTTGTCATTGATACTAATGAAAAATTGCCTGAGACATCCTGATGGGTTTCCTCCTGCATTCATTCTGCCCTTAAGGTCTGGGAATTCACTGAACACAAAAGGAAGATTTTCCTGTCTCTTCTATTTTGGCAAGAACTGTATACAAATTCAGAATGCTTCAACTGGGAAAAGTAAATAACACATGCAGAACGGTTTTTAAAATACAACCTACACTGATTAATCATTTTAGAGTGCTGAATGGCTGGAGGACATGTTGGTGGAGGGGGAAAGTCATTTGTTTTTGACACCAAAGTTATTTCAAACTTATGAGCCAATAGATGTTCCTCTGTGTTTCTCATTTTTGTAAAGCACCTTCCCTGTGGAGAGTGGGTAGAGTCCTACAGAAGAGAAATCGGCAAAATGCCTCCCCATGTAACCTTAATGTCCTCTAAAAATAATAGTGCATTATCATCACTGGAGCCTTCTCTTTCCAAAGACTCTATGTAGTAGGTTTAAAAAAGTAAATGGAGGAATGACTAAGAAATACAAAGATTCTTTGTAAGATAATAAAATACGATTTGAATAATTATTATTCCATTTTGATTCTTCAACTTTGGGTCAATTTCTAGTGCCTCAATTAGCGAAATCAAAATAACAAAAAATGGCAATTTCCTGCATGCTCTCTTAGGTGTTTTTTTTTTCATTTGCAGCCTCTAGCAATAATTATATTTTCCAAATGCAAAACACCTCATTTAAAATGGAAGCTTCCCAGAAGTTTGCCAACTCTTACGTCTCAAAGTAGCAGAAACAAGTAAATCTTTTTTTCTGACAACTTCCCCTGTTAAAATTCCTTTTGGCACATGCACCAAATGTGAATCAGCCACCATGCAAATAAATTTCTGTTGATACTTTTTTTCAAACACTTTCTTACTGTAAAATATCTTGCCCATTGGAGTAAAAGAAAAAGAAGGGTTTACAAGTCAGATTACTAGCACACTTCTAATTTATACCTTGCATGGATAGCCTTTAAGCCACAGTTGACTATACATATATATGTTATGTATGTGTGTGTATACACACACACACACACACACACACACACACTCACTAGCTGGAAACAATTCATCAAGTAAGTTACCCTCTTTCCTTTCAAATCCACTTATATTACTAAAAGGTTGAGTAAAGACCTCTGGGGAACAAGGGCAATTTTTGACATGGGTCTCAACAGATTAAACTATGCAGGGACAATATAGAATACATTGGAGCAATAACATTATCACATCATAGGCTGATTGAGAGGCATTTCCTTGCATTTCTGTCCTTTTACCATAAGCCAATAGTAGCCACAGGCATTTGACTGGAGAGCCTGGAGGATTGACAGGCCTGGCAGTCATTACACGCTGGATTGAATACTAGATTACTCCAAAGTGGCTGAGGGTCAGGGATCAGTGTGTTCCCTTTTGGCACTAAATGACTTTAATATCCTTACTGTATTAGTCAATTACTTTAAAGCTGCTGCTCTCTGAGCTCTCTCTGCCCCCCTGCAGTTTACTATGGACATTTGAATTGCTCCCATACTTAACCCCCACATCTGCTTTCAGCTGTCAAAAGAACAGTGCTATCAGTGGAGCTATTGACAATATGAAAAGAACTGAGATACTTGCTGGAAGTGTCAAGAGGCTCTTTCTTTTGGCTGCTTAGTTTAAAAAAATAAAAAACTAAATAACTCAGTTATAAAGGTGGTCCTCAGAGAAAAGGAATTCAGCATCTTTTAATCTATTGGCATGTAAAGTGACCAATAGGAAAAAAATGGTGGAGTTAACTTTTTTTTTTTACCACTTACTTCCATAAACTATGCATCATCTATGTGAGTTTTCATTAATTTTTGTGAACACACACTTTGAATACACCGTGAAAGAGTGTGCACCTGAGTGAGGACCTATATCATAGTCTTTATTTTATTTCATAATGGTTCCAGCGATAGTGGAGAATTATACTGCACTTCTCAATTTATTGGTGCAACACAGTGAAGAATTTTATATCACAGCCACTGAACTTTAAAAGGTCTGGTGTGGCTTGGTGTTAAACCAACATGTCTAGATTAAATATGGACTAAGCTGATTTGAAATTTAAAACTACTTGAAAGTCATGCCTTCTCTGTTTCAGAAAAAGTGATAGGATTCCCACACAAGAGCACATCTGTTGAGTGGGCCCTGACTGTGTGTGCGTGTGTGTGTGTGTGTGTGTGTGTGTGTGTGTGTGTGTGTCTAGAGTCGGCTTTCATGTGAGTGTCTGTGAGAGCACATGTAAGTCACAGTGCTAGGATGATAATAAAGGACATCACAGGAAATTGCTGAAAGATTCTTAAGAGCGATTTCACACAGAAATTAAAAAATGAGACAGAAACTTACAAAGATTAACACACTGTCATTAGCTTACTTATACCAGAATCTGGGAAAAACCACTAATTTCCTATTTATAGGGCCTCCTTTCAGTAAGAAGATCTAATGATTTGATCAAAAAGTACTCCTTAACTATTTTACTCAATTTTCATTATTGATTTTGACTTTTGTGTATACTAAATTATATACAGATATAAGCAATTCTTCACAACATAAAATTTAAGCAAAAGCTTCATTTTCCTAAAATAATGATCGAATTAACAAACACAATGGGAACTTTTTTCACTTGTATCCAAACATTTGAACCTGTAAGCTATGATTTCAGGGACCATCCACCTCTCTTATTTAGAAAAGATTCTTCTAAAGTATGAAAATATACCATAAAACATAATGTCAGCAGAAACAAGATAGAGCCAACCCATGACAAAAATAATAAAGAAACTGCAAGTTTAGACTGTAACAAAGTCATTAGAAACAACAATTTTTCTCATCAGTGGCATTTTTAAGACAATATAAAGGGGAAAGAGGATGAAATTATAAGATTTGGGAACTGAGCTGTATTACCTGCTAAATACAAAGATTTTAACTTAATTGTTGAAAATGATTATCAACCCAATCCTAAAGATTTAAAATATACCTTTAAACTTCCAAATAATATAAAGTTTCCAAATCGTATCATTTCAAACCATTTCTCCTTAATTAAAAATGTAATTTTTTTCATTAGTCTAGCTTTTATGAGCATAGATCTTATATGTAAACATGGAATAAGCTACATATAGTTCAGTCTTCAAAAGCTGATTATGACTCCTATCACAAGAAAGCAGACAGACCAGAAGACAATAATATGTATTTCTTTTCAGTGGACATCTACTAAAAATATAAAGATTTGCCTTGGGAAATGAATCTCATGATTTTGCTCATTTAAAATTTAGTCAGTAAAGGACCCTTAAAAACTTAATACCTCTTGGCAATCATGGGTCATTAGCACTTTCCATCCATTTATATTTTGTTGTGTTTTGGGAATTGAGTATTCTGGGGAAGAAAGGTAGCCTGACAAGAAAGTGATTGAGTCAGCCCCCTTGATAGTTGGGATGACAGAAGGTGAAGAACTGTAGCTGCAGCTGACAACTTCTTTAATATGAATCACTTATAAATATTTACAATTCGTAATTCAACAATAACTATATGGGTAGCACATAAACAGAAGCATGTGATGGTTTGTTTGGAATCCTGATCACTACTGTTTTGAAAGGAGCGTCTTTCTATTAGGAAATGTTTTTAGCCAATTCATTTGGAAAAGACTATTCTCTCGTAGGTCTCATCATTATCTAATAGATAGCCTCCTCTTGCAGTTTACCTATCACATTTTATTTCTGTAAGAAACATAGTTTGCATGACCAAAGATTAACTTCCTCTTCCAGTCTGTCATGATGTTTATTTAGGTGGATACATTTAAATTATATTTCCACTAGAATACATTACAAAGTAAATTTCGTACTTTTTTTTTGCAATACCATATACTAGCTATCTTTTAAAACATAAGAATTACCATCACTGTAAAATCTGTAAAGGAAAATATTGTGAAATGCAAAAATCTACAATAATCTGTTAGTGTTGCATCTAATTTTCATTTTCACAGATTTCATTATTGCTTCCCTGATGTAACCAGGAGGATTTAAATGACCAATGGGGTGGATACTCCTTTCTTTCTGACCTGGTGAGTAATGAGGTAGACAACCTCCTGACTCATTATGCCTTCAATTGTGGAGTGGGAGTGCAGTTAACTTTTATAGCATAGAAAAAAGTACGTATCATTTATGACAATAAAAGATAAAACACATGCAACTATAATCTATGCATTTTAACATCTTTACTCAATAATTACACAGAAAATTCACTAACAAGCAGGATCTTTAAGAGTTTCCTCTCTATTATAGCACAAAACATGAATATTTTATATTCACATGTGTATACATCATTCATACTTCTATAATTTCTGAAACAGAGAATATAGTCACTGGAAGGTACACTGGTTTTAAAAATAGACTCCCTTTAAGCAGTGAGAAGAGTTTACTTCAGAAGTAGCATAAATAAGGGTAAGAAAGCTTTTTAAAAATGCGGTCTTTAACAACTATTTCTGAATCCTTCCTGCTTCTCTTATGAAAATGTATGTGTGCACACATGTACATGTTTAGTAATTCTGGTGTAAAGAAATCGACAATTTATAGGGAAGTATCAGAAGCATTTAAAATGTCTATTTCCCTTTGAATTTGTAGCATACATAAATAATAATAAGACTACAGAATCTACTTGTCATGTATCATACTTCGGTATGTAAACAATTTACTGACTGGCTTTGCATGAGAGTAGGGCTCATAATTTTCAGTCTGAAAATGACATATACAAATAAAGGAACTAAAGCATGGAAAGTAACATATTTTGGTCTTGTGACTAATGGTAACCTGGTGCTATTGAATTACTGAACTGTGTCTGAGAACTAATGAGAAAATTTTCCCAAGGGAATCTTTATCCAGTGCACTTGGAGAGCACCTCAGGGACCTATTCCGAGTCTGTCACCTTCCCCGTCTCATTGACACTCCACTTCTTTACCACCATTACACTGTGCAACCATTTCACTTCACACCTCACGATTAGAATATTAAAAGGAGAGAATACTATACGACTTGTTCCAGATAGCAGAGTTGTTTTTGACACTTAGAATAGAAATTGTCACCAGAATATCACAAAGACATGAGAGTCTCCAACTGAGTAGAACATTCTAAAGCTTAAAGCTACTTTATTTTACAGCTAATGAAAACTTTCAAGAAATCTCTTAATAGCACATAATTCATTTACTCAGAGTTATTTAAGGGCTGCATAATTTTAACCACAAAGAATAATTGTACCTTTGCAGTTAAAAAAAAATGATTCTGCCATAGATTTTAGCTTGGGTCATTATTATATTGATTTTTTGTTGGTTATTGTTTCATTTGATCTTACATACGTATACTTGGATAGAAAGTATACTCCTTGACAGAGAGTGGCATTCTTTTATTGGGTGGTAGTTAAGATTAGCACTGTTACCCACAGAGGTCTCACTGTAGTCAACAAGGGCAGTGTTATTACTTCTAGAAATAAGAGTGACATACTTAATGGAATACTCCTACTTTCTGATACAAAGGAATAAAGAAGGGGGAAAGATAAGACCATTTAAGAATAGCTCCCGCTATTACAGTGCTCTCTCTCTCTCTATATATATATATAAAATTTGTTTTAGCAATAAATTATTAATTAGGAAATTCTCTTCTGAAAAATGAGAGCTATTTTTTTTAATCAGAGGCAAAATCCCTTCTACCAAAAAGATAAAATTAGTACTGATATGTTATTTTTGCCTTTCAAAAACCATGATGACTGCCTCTGTGGCTTTACTATATTCCTATAGCAGAGTAAGCATTATTATTTACATTGCTGAGGTCAGGCTATTCAGTTAAGACCATCACACAATCATGCAAAAGACCCTCCCATGCACATTTTGGGTTGGAATTTATTAGTTCTGCCAATGACCTTAGCAGTTATCTGTATTTTGCAAATATAATTTGCATAAAAATAAAATCCCCTTATTAATAATAGTACTGCTACACTTGCTTTTGCCTCAAATTAGCCAATCTGCACTATTTTTAAGGAATGGTCAAATTCATATGCTTACATGGCCAAATGTAGACAAATATTTTAGAGAGAAGATTCTACAGAATGGTACACTTCTTCCATTCTCCTTCCATAACAAAGTCTCTTTTTCTCTATAGCTCAAGTTGTTTCATTTTTGGAACTCATTTGGTCTAGAAACAAATATAGTCCTGGTTTGGTCACTCACGTTTACACTGTGAATGTGCATGCTGGAATTTGGGTTTTTTTAAAATTTTCATTCCTGAACTGACCTGATATATTGTTATTCCCATGTCAGAACCTTACTGCAGGACACAAAGGGATTAACGTAAATTCTGAAGTTCCCTGGTTTCCTTCAGGACACACCTGCTTAGAATCCATTTGTAATGGAGCATTTTGGATAGAGTTATCTATGGAGAACTATCTATCCATTTTTACTGGAGACTGGTTTATTATTATTTATTTGAGAGAGAGTGCATGGCGGCGGGAGAGGAGCAAAGGGAGAGGGAGAGATAGTCTTAAGCAGACTCCTCCATAATGAGCGTGGAGCCCGACGTGGGGCTCGATCTCACAACCCTGAGATCACAACCTGAGCTGAAACCAAGAGACGGACAATTAACTGACTGCAACCCAGGTGCCCCTGAAGAACTATCATTTTGAAGGAAGAGTTAAGAAAAAAATTCATGTAAGTTTATCAGCCCAATATGTAAATCCAGGGAAAAGGAAAAGGATGAACTGGATTCAGCATCCTGGTATCATTTACACTTTCAGTGTCCACTGAGCATTTGCTTTTGCTACCTCTGATCCACTTTACAATGTAAGAGGTGGATAAGAGGTGATCTTATCCCTCTGTCTCATGGATCTTTCTTTCCATTGCAAAAAGACATATAAGAGCTAATTTTGCCTCTTTTCCTCTGCTACAATTCCAAAAACATTATTCTTTTGATATATAATGTAGGTCTGTCACCATGTCTGTTAATTTAATGTGATAGAATCAAAAGAAAAGGACCAGAAAGCTCTAATTTCGGGTTTAATATCTGTATTTAAGTACTCAAGTATTAAAGTGATATTTGCCTGGCAAGTTGACTTTAGAATGCTTTTCCACATAGTATCTTGAGCTTAAGTAGATGAAACCTTGTGACTCTTGAGTGGTAATGATTCAAAATTAATTCACATGAGGGAGTTAAACACACACTTATAATAAACCTACATGAGCCGTCCATTACAAGGGTTTCCTTCATTTTCTATGCCAGAGTCACAAACTAACTTCAAACTTTGTCCCAGAGATGAAATCAAAAGTTCACCTCACATACATGAAAAGGACATCTCTACAGATTTAAACCAAGACTCGATTATTCAGGAGCAGCTTATTTGGCTCGTGGCTAAGTCAAAGTTTGCTACTTCTGGGCATGTTTGACTATAGGGAACTCGCCCTCATTTTCATCCCTTAGCCTGTTCTGAAGTATGTGAAAAACACACAACTTCATTTTTACTCATGTGGTTTTGAATGGGCTCTTATTTGACTCATCTTCTTTAGAAGTGGAAAAAAAAAATAAGAAAGCTTTTACATGTGCAGGGATTTGGGGATTTAGTCTCTTTCTTCTCTTTTCCATTTCTTCTTCCCCTTGACAGAATTTCTGGTCTTCAGGCATTTGTAAGGTCTCTGCTTTATTCTTTCAAACCAATCCCTGATATATGGGTGGGTAGATGGGGGATACTGGAAGCAGGAAATGGATTCCTATCCATAGGACAACTCAGAACTTTGGGGACTGCAGGTCACCACCCCAGGCAGTACACTTCAGCTGAAAGTGTCTCAACACAGTTTAGGCCAATAGGATGGAAGCATTTCAGGGAACAAATCATTTTGGATCCAGTCACTGAGGTGCAAAACTCTATCCTGGCACACTGCTCTACACTGCATACACTCTTAAAACCTACTTTTTTTCCTTTTTAACTTGTTACCTCCAGTACAGTTGCTATGTAAGTTTTTAATTTCAGTACTACCCTAACCATGCAAATGAGACCTTTTTTGGGAAAACAACAAAGAGATGTACTCATCTCACCAAAGATCCAGATAACGTCAGAGGAACCACACTCTTAAAAGGGAACAGAGAGTCTTGCTAGTGAAATTAGGAATGACTGCAAAATGATTTCTTCAAAGGATAAAATGTATGTGCCAGTAGAAAAGGTGTGTGAAAACTTTGAAACCACTTTTGACTCATGATTGAATTCATGCAAAAAGAGCCAAACTGAACTTCATTTATCAGTTTGATTCACAGTAAGATAATATTATAAAATAGAGGGTCATGTTTTCCATTGCTAAAGTTTTCTACATTAGTACATTTGGTATTTTATTTTTAGTGTCTAAGAACTGAGCTGACACTTTGAATCAGAGTCAATTTATTTCAGCAAATATTATAAATTGATACCTGGTTTATATTTCTGTTGTTTTGATAATCCATGGCTGAACTGATTTCCCCCACACTATACTCCTATAACTTTAAAGTGTCATTTGAGAACAGAGAGATTTTATTTTCTCATGATCTTATGCAGTTGAAGAAAAAATTCTTTGAGGTGTTTTTGGAGAGATTTCTTTTTGGCTATGTCTATACAGTGTCCAAATAAACAGTGAAAAGTTGAAAAGTTCAGTCAATTCCCTGTGTTACTGGCTTTGTAGACACCAAATAAGAGTTTAACTCTAAACAATATACTAACATTTTCAATTAAAGTAACTTGTCAATTTAGTCCAATTAGTCGAAACCTTTGTGCACATTGTTAAAGTCTTTAGCTATTCAAAGACTATAGCAAATTTACACATAGTTAGAGCCTCTGAACTTTGCAAATATAAGTTCAGTACTACATAGGCCTCGGTCTAGTGTTTTTCCCTCTTTGATTTTCTTAGTTTTCTCCATAAAATCCAAATACAAAAATGCAAAGTAATTAGAATTTTTTTCTCTACTAGTTTCCCATTGAAGTCTAGATTTAGGGGCTCTTTCCTCTATGCAAATCACCAAATATCTAAGAGCGAACTACTGAGAAATGTAGATAAATGAAAATCGCTGCTTTCAAGGAGCTTTGCGTTAGTGGGGGGAGACTGCCTCCAACTGACTTAATAACAAATACCATTTTCAAGGAAATTAATTCAGAGGTGCAAGCAACATTTTGAGAAAAGTACAAAGACAATGAGCAAAGAGTTTTTGGAAGAATAAGCACTAGGGCCCAGATTTAAGGGATGAGATTAAAATTCAGGGCAAGGGTATTTAGAATAAAGGAATAAGTAAAATATTAACTTATATGAGCAAATGAGTCTCTGTTCTAGTGTAGACTGTGTAGAGACATAGTGGATATTTCAGAACCTCAAAGGGAACAATGCATAAAATGATTATATCTGAAATTATTTATGACAGACTCTGAAACAAGATATTTTATAATATTTTTTAACAAAAATTCCATGTTTAAAGCTTTTAGTGTGTGACTAGTCAATTTAATTTCACTCTTAAGTATAGCAAAGTATTTACATGCTTAAATCACTCACTGGGAAGTCAAATTTATCTGACTCACATAATAGTGAAAAAGATTTTAAGAAATTTCTAAAAATGTTAAAGAAAATTTTCAAAATTTTTAAAGAATTTTTTTAAAAAAAGTAGGAAATTTCTAGCTACAGAAAAGTATATGTGTTAAAACTTAGGAATTTTATATCTAAAGAGAAGGGAGAAAAATATTATCCCACCAAAAATAGGTATAGATGCATTACCCATTATTCTTTTTGACAGTAAGGATCAGAAAATGGATTTTCCATGACTAAGAACTTCAGGGAGGAATCATTAAGGGTTCTCAGTTACGATACCCAAAGTGTTTTCCAATTCTGTGGCTCTGCTGGTGTTCTGGGACCATTTTGCTGGACACACTGAAACCACACTTCAGCAAAGCAAAGGCACAGTGCTTCCTGGATTCAGTCTACCTTCTGGGATTCAAAGAGGAGAATGAAGGCAACTAATTTAAATTTTGGAACATTAACTAGTTGTGAAGTCTTTGTTGATATGATTCTGGGCACGTAGTCATAGATGGAAATGAAACAGAATCCCTCTCAAAAAGTCCATCAAAGCATTTCTTTCATCTGTGTGTGTTGCTTGTTGAGAAGAAGTTTCCAACCACAAAGATCATACTACTTACACTCTCTGCCAAACTATTTTGAGTAAGTAGCATCCAGCTCATGGGACTCAATGCTAAATTAACACTGAAGTTTCTCAAATTCATCCTAATTGTTCTTAGGTTTCAAGTTGGCATTCTTTGGAACCCTTGATGAATCAGAGGGCTCCAGTGATGGGGTTCCAAAATACATTATAGAAATATCACATTCTGCCAAGAGAGAGGATACAAGCTTTCTATCTGATTTGGTGACCCAGTTGTATGGTAAGACTGGAAGATAGTGCCATACCAGGGATTCCAGGTTGAAAATACCCTCTGGAGAATACTAGAAGTTTGTATGTGCTGGCTATCACTTTTCCAATTTTATTTTTATTTTACAGATGTAATTTTTTGGTAAAGACTTAATTGAGAGCTTGGGTATTCACATATAACAAGTTTAAATTTGACTTTTTGAAATCCATTTTCTTAAAGGAAATTTGACCAGATGCCATAAGGAACTTCCCACTTGCCCTTTTGTACATGCTCCAATCTCCAACCATGGTTCTTCCCTCCTTATTCTCTTCTTTGCTTTATTCACATTTTTTTCTATACTGACTCATATCAACATTGTCATATTCTTAAACATAGAAGTTAAAACAACTAAGTGTTTTGCTGTCCCAATCTAGGTAATGATTGCATAAGGTCATTTCATTCCTTTTCAAATGGGCCCTTCTAACTCATTTCCTATTAAGAGACTCTTCAAATGTTTTGGTGACTTCCCCCGGAAATGAATTGTAAAACTATCATGTACCACCTTGGAAATGTTTTTTCATCTGAAACTTTTCATAATTTTCATAAGCTTAAGCAGTTGTAAATATTACAATTTCTAGTATATTCTAAATAGCACAGTTTAAGTACAGTTTAAATAAATTTAAATTTAGAATAAATAATTGATGTTAAAAGTACATTGAGAAGCATATTAGGAATGGTGGAAAAAGGACTTCTGAAAAATCTACTCCTCCACAGAAGCAGTGAGAACATTGGCAAAAATAATCAAAGTCAACTTTCCCAGAACTTAAGAAATTTAACCAAAGGCTTGCAACAATCCAAGGAGCATCAATCAAGAAAAATGGCTAAATCTCAGTAAGAACATGAGCTTTGTGTCATTTTAGCTTTCCTTATTCCCATCCTCCTATTCCCCAGGTCCACAGCACTCTTGAAAACCAGCAGCCTCACAGCTAAGGCGGCTGTAAAAATGAGCAACCTAGTAGCCACTGGAAGAAATAGACGGGTTTGGAGATCCTAAAAAATCCCACAATCAGAAAAATATCACAGTTTCGAAGGTTCTCTAAAAAAGCTCCATTCTCCAGGTTTGCCTTTATGTGATCTGACTTAGAGCTTGCTCTGTGTGAACAGCCATATTCCTAAAGCATTTGTTGAAAGTGATTAGTGGCAATTATTTAACATTAAAGCAGCCTGAGGTGGAATACTAGTCAGTGCTAATGAGAGGCTGAATAAAAATCTTAAAAGGAAGGGATGCCTGGCTGGCTCAGTTAGGAGAGCATGTGACTCGATCTCAGGGTCTTGAGTTTCAGCCCTATGTGAAGTGTAAAGATTATTCAAATAAATAAACTTTTAAAAAAATCTTTTTTTTTTAATTTATTTGACAGAGAGAGACACACAGTGAGAGAGGGAACACAACCAGGGGGAGTGGGAGAGGGAGAAGCAGGCTTCCCGCAGAGCAGGGAGCCCAATGCAGGGCTTGATCCCAGGACCCCGAGATCATGACCTGAGCCGAAGGCAGACACCTAACAACTAAGCCACCCAGGCATCCCAACTTAAAAAAAATCTTAAAGGAAAATCTGGAGAAAGATATTTCCAACTGTAAAGATATATTCCTGAGAATCTAGAATACCAAGCACAGATGCAGAGCTCCACACATCTCAAGAAAAAACTGAGAATGTCCTAATCATTCATCTCTAGATGACCTTGAGGCTCTTCACAAGTAGGAACAGAAGGCTAAGGCGGAGTAGACTGCCTGCTGGAGCACTGAAGTACACCTTCAAACCCAGGGATCCACTTGGCAAAAGCTTGGAGATTAACTAAAGACATATAGGGTAATCTCTGTCCCATGATTAACTGACCACTCAGCTCACTAGCAGAGATTTCAGTGCCGGCACACAACAAAATACAGACTTCACAAACTTAGTCCAGTGAAATCACTGAACAACAACAACAAACAAGGGTGCCAAGCAAATTCGATGAGTAAAGAACAGTCTTTTTAACAAAGGGTGCTGAGCAAGTGGATATCTACATGAGAAAGAATGAAATTATACCCTTAAATCATAAAATATACAAAAAATAACTCAAAATATATCATAGACCTAAATGTAAGCGCTAAAACTCTAAAATTCTTAGAAAAAAACTTAGGAGTGAATCTTTACGACCGTGGGTTTGGCCATTTCTCCATAGATATGATACCAAATGCACAAGTGACAAAAATAACAGATTTCTTAATAATTAAACCTTTTGTGCTTCGTAAGACACCATCAAGAAAATAAAAATACAACCCACAAAATAGGAGAACATATTTGCAAATTGTGTGTCTAATAAAGTACTTGTATGTAGAACACAAAAGAACTCTTACAGGTCAACAATAAAAAGACAAATAACCCAATTAAAAATGGACACAGGATTTAAATAGACATTTTTCCACAGAAGATATACAAATGGCCAATAAGCACATGAAAAGATACTCAGTATCATTAGTCATTAGGAAAATGAAAATCAAAACCATAATGAAATATTTTATACCTACTGGAAAAACTGAAATTAAGAAGAGACATTAATAAATTTTGTTAAAAATATGAAGAAATTGGCATGCTCCTACATTGCTAGTGAGACAACCTCTTTAAAAAACACTTCAGCAGTTCCTCAAAATATTAAACATATAATTGCTATATAACTCAGCAATTCCAGTCCTAGATATATATCCAAGAGAACTGAAAACAAATGTCCACACAAAAACTGGTACATGAATGTGAACAGTAGCATTATTAATAATAGTGCAAAAAGTGGAAAAATAACAAATCCCCATCAACTGATTAATAAAATGTAGAAATCCATAAAATGGAGTATTATTTGGCCATAAATAGGAATGAAGCTCTGATTCACGCTATAACATGAGTTACCCTTGAAAAATTATGCTAAATGAAAGAAGCCAATCACAAAGACCATAAATGGAAGATTCCATTTATATGAAATGTCCAGAACAGGTAAATATGAAGAGACAGAAAATACATTAGCAGTCCCAAGGGGCAAAAATGGAGAATAATGCTAATAGGTACAGTTTTTTTGTCTGGGTTGATAAAAATGTTCTACATTTAGACAGTGGTTATGGTTGCATAACGTCACTATGCTAAAAACTGAATTCTATACCATGAAAGGAGACTTTTTATGATCTGTAAATCCTGTCTCAATAAAGCGGTTACTTAAAAAGTAAATGAACAGATTTTATTTATAGTCAGAAATTAGACATTCAGTCAACCTCTTGTGAGGGAGGGGATGCTATATTATCAATTTAGTGTTTCCTGATTAAAAGTGAGGCTGAATAACTTTGTGTTTATTAGACATTTGCACTTATTTCAACTGTTTAGTGATTTGATTTCTTTTAATTTTATTTTATTATAATTAATGTATAAAAATTACCTACTTAATATCAGTAGTGATCAAATAAATTGAAAATACTTTCCTAATTTAAGGCTTAATTTTTTGTTTCTAGTATTGATTTACATACAAAACTTCAAAATTCTATATACTAAAATCCATTTATTTTTTTATGATTTGTTATTTCTTTTTTATAAAGACCCTGCTGGTGTGATATCATAAATACTTGCTTATTTTTGTCTTGTTCTTTTCCAGATTTATGTTGTATTTCATTTTTTAAACAATCTGGATTATATTTTAAGGTATGATATATTTTGGGGAATGTAATTATGGTTAAAAAATAATTACCCTAGCAGTATTTAGAAAATATTTCATCAATTTGCGCTGATTTAAAACATCATTTTTATCACATATACTAGTTTGTTTGTTTGTTTTAAAAGATTATTTACTTATTTGACAGAGAGACAGAGAAAGCACACAAGCGAGGTGGGGGGCAGAGGGAGAGGGAGAAGACATATACTAGTTTTTTATTGATACTTAGGTTTGATGATAAGTTTTCTCTTCATGTACTGGTATTTCCCTATTATTTACTGCACTTTTTACAATGTATTTTAACATTTAAAATCCAAGTACATTAAATAAGCTATTTTTTTAAAAAATTATCTTGGCTATTATCAAAAATTTAATCTTAAGTGTGAACTTTAGATTTATTTGATAAAGTTTCCCAAAACTTTTTATAGGGATTTTGAGTCATGGTACACAGTGTTTAAGTAAGAGGGTCTGTAATTATACAGTCTGAGACAATGTTTAATTGCATCAACTACTTCTCAAAACCTGTTTCTTCATCTGCAAATCATAATAATTAAATATCTCAGCCAGTAAGATACTGTAAGTCTCTAAAAAGCATCCATACACCTATACACATATTATTTAACACAATGTCTACCCCAGAGTAAAGCATTTTTAAAAAGCTATATAGTGTTTTTTAGAAATTTTAAATGATTTATAAATTATTTAAGTGAATAATTAGTATCTTAGATTTAGTATGTTTCTAATTCAGAAAAACAACTATTGAAGTCAATGAAAATATTTGCTATTATATTAACTAAATTTTTATAGTGATGTATTGGAAACATTGATTTTTATAGCTAATCACATTACTGATCCTGCTTATTAGGTCTAGTATTCTTTATCAATTAATCTGAGTTGTCTAAACAATTGTGATTTCAAGCAATGACAATTTTATCTCTTCCTTTCCAATACTAAGAGCTCACTTTTTCCTTCTTTTACTGCATTCTCTAGAACTTCCAGAGCCATCTTGAATAATAGTGATAATAGACATCCTTATAGTGTTTTGGTTCCTAATTTTAATAAAAAGTATATTCAATGTCTCAAAATCAAGGAAAATACTGGTATTGTTGAAGTAAATTTGATCATAGTTTTTTTTGTTTTTAATCATTTTTTTAAAAAGAGATGTTACATTTCATCTAAATAATTTTTGAAATCTGACAAAATGATGACATCTTTTTCTAAATTATTGATTCAATGATTTACTAAAGTAAGTTTCTCTATTTTGATCCATCCTTACATTCCTGGAATAAAAATGTTTTAACATAAGCACTGAAACCAGACTCCTTATGTTTCCATGCTGGCTCTGAAACTTTTAAATACATTAATTTAGGACTATTAACTTCAGTTTCTCCATCTATAAAATGGGGATAATAAGGTTGCTTTCCTCAGGGAATTGTTTTGAAACTTAAAAGTGTTAATACATATCATGGTGGTTTATTTTTAACATTCTTTTGGGCTTTCTCTGAAATTATTTTATGATGTCTTTATCTACATTTAAAAGTGCATGAAGCCTGCTTAAGATTCTCTCTCTCCCTCCCCCTCTGCCCCTCCCCCACCTCTGCTCCCCCCACCAAAAAAATAAAAAAATAAAAGTGCATCGTACCATATATTTTTGCATACTACACTGGCCAGATTTTGAAGTCATTTCAGGAGATCCTTGTACTCTTTCACATTTTCAAAGTAATTAGGATTAAATTGTATTTAGTGATCTAGTTTTAATTTCAGCCATACATACTGTTTTATGTTCAGCCTTATTTTTTAGTTCTCCTTATAAGTTTTATTCCTTTTATTAGCTGTGTTGGTTTCCTATTGCCACTGTAACAAATTACCACAAGCTTAGTGCCTTAAAGCAATACAATTTTATTATATAATAATTTTATTATATATGTAAACATGAATTTCATAAATTACATAATCTATTGTTTTAT
The DNA here is from genome assembly GCF_003265705.2 of Callorhinus ursinus. Classification (NCBI taxonomy): domain Eukaryota; kingdom Metazoa; phylum Chordata; class Mammalia; order Carnivora; family Otariidae; genus Callorhinus; species Callorhinus ursinus. The sequence goes on from NW_027397074.1 coordinate 57,585,104, forward strand.
TACATATAATATATAAAGTATTCTATATATTCTATGCATGTATAGAAAATATAATTATATCAGAAGTCAAAAATGTGTCCATAGCGCTGTGCTCTTTTTGCAAGCTCTAGGGAAGATCTATTTCCTTGCTTCCTTGCTTCCCTCTTCAAGACCCTGCTCTTATTCCTTGGCTCATGTTCCCTTTGTCCACCTTCAAAGCCAGGCTCCTCTCTAACCTCCATTTCAGTCCTTACATCTCTCTGACTTGAAGTCTACAGCAACCCTCTTATTGGGTATCTTGTAATTACATGGGGCCCACCTGGATAATTCAGAATAATTTTCCCTTTTAAAGATCTTCAACTTAATCACATCTCCAAAGTCATTTTTACCACATATAACATATTCACAGGTTCCTGGAGTGAAAATGTCACATATTTGGGAGGCCTACCAAATCATATCAGATTAGCTATGTTACAGTTTTGTATGTTTTGGTCTTCTTCAAAGAACATTATCTTGGAGTAATTTAATTTTGCTATTTTTTAAATTATTTTTTATTTTATATTTTTCTGCTTTCTTCAACTCTGGTTATTTTCATTTGTCCAACTGTTTAAGTTAATAGTTATTTGCTTATTCTTATTTTTAAAGCATTTACAACATCGTTGAACTTTTATCTGACTAGACTTTTGGATGCACACCACATATTTTGTTTTGTGATGCTCCCATTATTGTCATTTTTAACAATCATAATTTCAGGCTTGACATTCTCCTTGATCTGAGCATTATTCAGGTGAAAAAAACTTTTAATTGTAAGTGACATTTTAAATTTAAATTAGTTATTAATTTCTGGATTTACTGCATGTATTAAGATAACATCCTAAATACTTTATGCATTTTTGAGTCTAATACGTTTTTCTTGTGGCTTAATAAGTAACCAGTTTATATAAATTCAATGGTTACTTTTTGGAAGGATGCAGGATGGGATGTCTAGATATTAATCAGCATGATTAATTTTATTTTATGTCCACTGTAGGGTTATTTCTCTATGGTTAATCTGTAGGCTTTTAAAAGTCCATTATACTGCCATGGAATGGAAAACATGGTCATACTACAGGAACACTGAGATGCTATTCTCAGAATAGTTTCTAAAATTTTAGATTAAAAATTACAACAAATATAAAGGTAGAAAAAAATAAAAGTATAATTATTTGTGGACAGTAATAATTCATTGCTTACATGTGTACCTAGCTGACTTTTTGCGCATGTGCCTACCAAAGCACATTTAGAGAAAAGCAAGACTTGAGTTTAGAAAAGTAAACAGATATTCTTCTTAAAAATACACCTATTTAATCTGTCTTGCTCTCTATCTCCTGATCTTTTGAAAAAGCTTTTGACTTTGCCTATCTGTAGTGGCATTTAGAAACACCAAAGAGACAGTGACACTTCTAGAATTAAGTATTATAAAAGTATGAGGAACTTACTTTTCAATAGATAAACTGCTGTCCCAGCAAAAGCCCAATGTTGGTTTTAGCTAGTTTTTCTTTAATCTTCAGGATTGCAGCAGAAAGCTGATACTGAAACCATGTCTGCAAGTTCTAAACTAAATGAGTTTGATGGTGTCAGCTTAACTGGAGCCAAAATAAGCCTACAGTATATGTTTATAGTGTCTGTTTTATACATGTCTGGAGCAAAGGAACTATTGAAGTTGAAATACTTCTCACCCCTGGAGAGGGTAGTCCTTCAATGTCATGACAAAGGTCACTGACAGGGCAACATGGAGAAGACAGCTTCTGGATATCAGAATACAGTTTCTACAACCTGTCAATTCCTCACTTTTACAAAAAACAAACTGTAAAAGTATTTTCATAAGAAAAAGAACACACACACATATTTGTACACATTTACATGTTCAAGTTTAAAATATTTATCTTTGATGTGTGTACAGAAAAGTGTAAATTGTAAATTGTACAAATATAAATGTGTAAATTTTATATTTGTTAAATTGTAAATTGTAAATTGAACTATTGTTGTATTTGGAAGCAATTTTACTCTGAATTGTATGAAATATTACCAGAAATAAGAAAGCTTCACTTATATATCAATGTAAAAAAAATCATGGCTTTGCCCAGGTTAATAGTGAGTGTTACTATTAGGTGCTGAATTAGGTTGCTGAATCAAGTATGAGGAATATAACCCCTATTTCAAAGGAACAGAACATTTTCAAATCCTTTGGCATACATAAAAGATATTTATTTTTATCTAAAGTGGTCATCACCTTAATTTCAAATTTCATTTCTCACAGCATCCCCCGCTTTTTTGAGCAGAATGATTTTCAAATGTTGATTTTCTTCAGTTATAAAGACAAATTATTCAAAGGGTATTCTATCCTAATTATTACAAATTTCATTTTAATGTTCAAGATGCTGGTATGTGGAAGTTAGTATGTGATCTAATGGACCACCCTCAGTATTGATCAACTCATCTATGTGATGTCTTGTTGCGTTGCTATACTGACCTCTGCAGGCTTCTGAAGTTGGGAACAACTTTGTGCATAGCGCTGTCAGCCACTGTGGACTAAAATTAAGTTTATTGTCACTAAGGACTTGTACACTTCAAATTACTGATAAACTAAGATTTGTTTTTATTCTATCTTTGATAAAGAACTTTGTGTATATACATATATATATATATGTTTTGAAGAATGATTTCAAAAGTAGTATTGGTCATTTAGTACTAAATAAATTTCTTGCCTGTTTAAGCTGAAAAATCTCCCTTTCAAATGAACATTTAAAAATCATTTTTATCTTTAACATAGGAAAAGATTATTGGTGAGTTAGCAGTTGCAATGATTTTAGTTGAAAATTGTTCCTTTGCAAATAAAATATGTTGACTCTGATTTTCTCCTGAGTGCAGTTTGGTTCTATCTTTCCATCTGTTACTACTTATTAAACACTTTTCACTTGCAAGTTAGGGAACCACTTACAAAGTTATTGAAGCTCAAAGAAGACTGTCTATGAATTCAGATATAAATAATACAAATAGTAAATAAGTATTCTGAAGTATCTATGCTGAATTCAACTTTATCAAGTAGAACTGTACATTCCTATAAAGAACCAGTCTGTTCTTTCTAGCTTAAGTCTTTTTACCCCTCTGTAATTTGTTTCCAACATTTGTTCATGCCCAACTATAACTTTCCAATTAGTCTCTGACACTTCTTTTATACATATATATATCATTTGTAACTCATGTTCTACTCTGGTTGATTTGCAGAGCAGTGCCCCAAACTTTATTTATGTTAGCAACAAAAGCATGTTGAACTGCAGCTCTGTGTATGTGTATTTGTGGTTTAACAAATGACAAAATACAGGATACTTAAAAATTTGGTCCTGGAAATGTATTTTTGTCTGGTTTATGTTTTCCTTTGCTTTCTTTGTACTTACTGATTTTAGTAACTATTTCATCCATTTCCTACAGCTACCCAAACTATTTTCTTAAATAGATATAAGAGATACTCAAGCAGCTTCTAGCACTCCATAAAGTAGTGAAATCATTTATGAAATGAACTTTCACTAATGCATCTTTGAAAATCGAACTGTCCTATGTTCTGCCACCTTCTCTCCATTTATAAAACTACAGATACTGACTCCAGGTAGCTCATCTCATCCTAGCTTTAGATGACTGAATCCTGTGTCCCAGTATTTAAATAGTCTAAGACATTATAAGGCTATCACTTAAAACATACACCGATGTTAACAATATTTGATCAGTTTAGCCAAAATATGCACTTTTATATAAAATATACAGACAAAACCAGGGCAAAAAAAGTATACTTAATATATTATCCTTAAAAGTTCTTAGAAGAAAAATTGGGAAAATTTTAATAGTGACTATGTATTGAAAATCTTAAGGAATTACTGTTAACGTTTTATGTGTGTTCCAGTTATATTTCTGATAAGTCCTATGTCAGAGATACAAGTGAACTATTTCCTGATGAAATACACAATGTCTGGAATTTGCTTCAAAATATTCCAGTGGTAATGTATGGGTGGGGCAAGGAGTGGTTGGTGAATATACAGATGAAACAACAGTGTCTTTAATAATCTAGGGGTGAATACCTGGAGGTATACTATTCTATTTATATGACTTTTTCCAATAAAAACTTGAAAATAATAATTAATTCATACCTTATCTTCACAATCATTCAACTGAACCATCATCTCAAACCTGGGTCACTGAGGTTCTTCTCTATCCATACTTTTCTAACACAAAAATTACCACTGTAGACCTGGTCTGTTTCACTCTCACCAATGACCCTAACTGTCCTTTCTTCTACTTTATGGGTAGCATTTGACTTCCCAAATAAACTACTCTGTTCTATACTATGATATTTCATGCCTACACAACTTTGCATGTATTATTCCATCCCATTCTCCATGTGTCTACTCTTCCTCTTGTTCCTTCATAAATGGATCATTTCTTCCAAAAATCTCTGATTTAGTTAAAACCTCAAAAAAAAGGCTAGTTATTCAATCCATCTTTTTTCTCACAGCTCTACTCTGCAGTTTTTATTATTACACTTAATCACACAGTGTGATTTTTGTCAGTTGACACATATCCAACCTTAAGTATTTAAAATTTCATTGAATGTAATTTCACTGACTACAAGGCATGAATTTTATTTCTAATTACATTTGACTTCCCTACTCTTGTTTATTCTCCCCTTCCTTATTCTCTCTTGCCTGTTTTTTATTCATGTTTTACTGTTACAATGTATTTTTTCAGGACTGCCTTAAATTATTTTGGGTACATTTTGGAGCAAGTATAAATGAACTAACAATCTTCCTTGCTAATTGTGAAACTCTTCAGGCAGCCAATGCCTCTTGTTGACTTGTCTACACCCAGCAATAAAATAATCTTCAACTGAACTGAGAAAACAAACAAAATTTAAAAGAATGGTTGGTAAATTATTTACCATAGAAGGAGGACAGTGAGAGCTTGCTGGAATTATCCAATTTACAAAGTGCTCTAAAGTAAATACCTAAACTTTATTTTCCATTTTATATTTTTAACGTATAGAGTTATTACTTTTTGTTACATAAAACTGGATGTACTTTACTGATTTGGAGCATTGTTATTATCACCATTCATTAAAATCATGTAGTATTCTTTTTGTTGTTGCTGTTTTGCCTTAGAAGAACAAATATTTAATAGTTACAATGTGAGATCAAAGTACATATTACTTCACAGGTTGGTCAGTTTGTTTTAGGCAAATTGTAAGTAATCATGAGGACAGATTTGTACACATGCTAATTTACAAACATACTTTCAAAGCTAAGTGTAGTTTTTATCTTAAACAATCAAGTATTCTTTCATTTATTATAGTTAAATTAATAATCAACATAAAAAAGTAATGGGAAAGTGGAAGATATAATTCTGCTCTTAAGTGTTTTCATGTAATTTCAGTCCGCTTTAAATAATATTCCTGGATTATGAATAATTATAACTATGGGCTATAAAATCTAAGCAACTTTATTAAAATTCATAAATTTTCAGAATAGGAAAATGCCATATGCAAATATTTTTAATATAGTAGACCTTTATGGTAGCATTCAGTCTAAAATGCAAAAGAACTATTAGGTCGTATTTAGGGTGTTAAATTGTCAGACATACTTGTATAAATACCAACAGGAATAGACAGAAACTTAGTTGTTTTAGGAAAGAATGAAGATATTACTATAATCCTCCTGTCCATGAAATTTACTTTTATATTAACAGTTTTAACCATGATTGTAAATAGAACCGAAGGGCTGGCTTTACCACGGGATAAGTTCAGGCACCTTAGGGCTTACACAATGTGTGTGTCCATGAGCTGCCCCTTCCCCCGCCTCACTACTACTGCAAAGGGATTATGCTGTGGCTTTCAGATCAGCAGTCAACAAGGGAATCAGTAACTCCAGTATAAGAGATCATTTGGCAAGTTTAAGTTATGCTCTCAAAACCTGCTTCCAACTTTTTCTATAACATTATCTTGGAGGGGGATATGGGTGAGACAAAAGAGCCTCCCTTGAATGCTATGCTTCCCTCCTAAACTGGTTAGGAGTGGGGGCTAATAACAATAACAAAGAAAAATCATAACATTCACTCCCAGCTCATTATTGCCATACAATCTGCTAAACTCAAGGTTCATAGTCCCTTGCTCTAAATAATTTGTGTGATTTCAGATTTGTCTCTTGACTTATTTATAATAAGTATTATTTAGATTAAAAACCTGGAGCTGGACATATAATAAAGAAAAAAATAATTCACTTGTTTTAACTTGCTAGGACAAATAACAGGTTCAGACAGGATAATATTCTTCATCCACACTGAATCCAAAATATAAACCAAGACACTGAGAGAGTATTCTTTAAGAATTTCTTTTAAATTTTTATATCAGAGACAAGGTACGATTTTATAATCACAGCTTCAGATGTGCAAAATTATATTATTCTTTATTTCTCTATAACTTAACTTAGCTCATGACCCTCCATTTTTATATAATCCTGTCCTTTATAGGTACACTCAGCCATTTTCAGCTTAAATTTGACAATTTGAGATTATACTGCCTTTTCCCATGTTTCATCCTATCTCTCTATAAGCAATCAAAATTCAGGGAGGTTGGGAGGAGCTAACTAGTGCATCACCATCCTCCAGCTTCCTGTAACTTGTACAATTCCCTTAGAAGCATTCATTTGTGGCACCCAGTCCTACTGCATCGATGACCTCCAGTAACCTGGGTCATGAATTCTCTTTAAGTCTCAATCTGAAACCCCTTCAGGTTCATTGGCCCGTGCTCAGCTAATTCTTGGTCCTTCCTCACCTCATGAGAGGACTAGAATCTTTAACATAACCTCCCATGTATTGTATTGAATCCAAGAGATTTTGTATGGCTACATAAGGCCAATTTAAAAGTAAAAAAGAAATTTTAAGAAGTAAAAGAAACAGGTAAAGTTAATCACAAATATAGTGTATTTAACTCATACATGCAAATACTAATAAAATATCTGCTTTACTTTTGGGAAAAAATCCCAGATCCAAGAGGAGTTTTATGAAATCCCAAAGAAATTTTTTTAGTATATTTTTATTCCAGCTTTAAAAATGACCTCTACAAGGCTTGATAGATTTAAAAAAAAAAAAAATACATGGTTTGGCAATTTATTAGAGTTTCAATCGCCCCTTCTTTTTTTTTTTAATTTTTAAAATTGTAATTTGTTATGTTAGTCACCATACAACACATCATTAGTTTTTGATGTGATGATCCACGATCCATTGTTTTCATATAACACCCAGTGCTCCATGCTGTACGTGCCCTCCTAATACCCATCACTGGGCTAACCCGTCCCCTCTCCCCTCAGTCACCCCTTCTATCCATTGCCCACTAAAAAGAGAAGCATTCCTCTAATGTTTTTATCTCGAGGCAGTATGTGCTACTTATTCATAGACACAGTTAAAATCTAAAGAGGTCAGGGGTGCCTGGGTGGCCCAGTTGTTGAGTATCTGCCTCCAGCTCAGGTCATGATCCCACGGTCCTGGGATCGAGCCCCACATCAGGCTCCCTGCTTGGCGGAAGCCAGCTTCTCCCTCTCCCACTCCCACTGCTTATATTCCCTCTCTCGCTGTGTCTCTGTCAAATAAATAAATAAAATCTTTAAAAAAAATAAAATAAAATCTAAAGAAATCACACCCTAAGGTCTTTATAAAGGCTCTATGACTATTAGGGATATAATTCAGAAATAATATTTATAAAAATTATGATAACCTTACTATATGATGTTTGACTAATTTCTAGTATATCCTACTACCTTAAACATTTTGAGGAGTAAATAAGTAATTTTTATTTTATAATTGTATTTGTTCAGATTCACTTGATAAGTTAAACATTTTACAATTCTATTTATTCTATTTATGCTGAATCTGAGTATCAGTCCACTTCTCAGGCTAATGTTAGATAACAAGCTAATGTAGAGCAAGATATCATTCTATTAAAACTAGTTAATGGTATGGAAAGAACACCAATAGAAGCAACTTCTCTATTCCCTTTTATAAGGTGTGGTGGGATTCATCTTCAATCTTCCTCCCAACCAATATGACCACCAATGCCACCATATACATAGTGAACCACCAATGGTAAGGGACCAGGACCTCAGGTATTTATTCTAAATACAATGTACTTCTTTGTCCAATAAGAGATCAGAGCATCATCCTGCTGATTCAATCTTAATGGAAATTTTATCCTACTAACACATGTAACCACTTAATTCTTTACCTTATTTTGACTAGGGTCAGAACAGCTTTACTAAGTGATCAAGTTTCTCTATGCTTTGGTCTAAAATGTGAAGAAAAAGAAAAAGATGGTCAAATGGCACACATCCAGAGCATTTTAAAATGTTGGTAACTGTGCTTTATAAATTGGATAATTTCATAAGTGAAAGGCTCTGTATTATTAAAACTTAGAACATCTTTACCTAGGAAAAAAAAAACATTTTCTGTTAAATCCATTAGACCATGTAAGTCAGCACAGTATGTCTAAGGGTTGTGTGTTTTTTTTTTTAAGCTGATTTGAAACAATTCAGCTGTGTCAGATGGAAAGGTCACAAAAGAGTTTCAAATTCTGGGTGACTGTGATTGGTGAATTAAGAGAGAAAACTGTTAGACTGACATTCACAATATGTTTTCACATTTATATTTTTGCTTTTTCATAGTTCCTTTTTTCTGTCTCTTGTGCTTTACGATAAAATGCAGAATAGAAAGAAAAATGACTATGAATCACCAGCCATGTGTTCTACCCACACCATTAACTAGTTGTCAAATTTGTGATAAGCCTATTAACTTCTCTGAGCTTCATTTTTCTTTGTGTTTCATTTAAAACATTAATAATATGCATATTCCTTTCCTTTATTTAATATACTTGACATAGTTGAGATCCTGAATAAAAAGAAAGGACCATATTGAAGGGGTAGTGTCAGGTTTAGAAAAATGTTCAGATAGTTCCTGGACCTGGTATCTACATCACAGGAGCAGATTAAACAGTAATAATAAACCTGATTTCTTAGCTGACTGAGTTAAGTGACGGAGTCAGCTCAGTAGAATGGTTCTTAACTTAAGATAGAACTGTGTGGGCGCCTGGGTGGCTCAGTTGGTTAAGCGACTGCCTTCGGCTCAGGTCATGATCCTGGGGTCCTGGGATCAAGCCCCGCATCGGGCTCCCTGCTCAGCGGGGAGTCTGCTTCTCCCTCTGACCCTCCCCCCTCTCATGCTCTCTCTATCTCATTCTCTCTTTCAAATAAATAAAATCTTAAAAGAAAAAGAACTGTGTATCGCCAGAAACAATGGGATTCAGAAGATAATTGAACATTTATTTAGACACAGCAATAAGCACTGTATCTTAATAAACACTGTTGCTTCATATAATGGGAGAAATTATAAAAGGCATATTTAAAGTCAAATAGTTTGAATTACATGTTATTTATACGTTGGGCCAATTTTTTTCAGCTATAAATCTAGGAAAAAATATGTTATTACCTGTCCAAATTTGTGTTTGATGAAACTCTAATCCATCTTGTCTCTAATTTTATTTTTTTTTTAAGATTTTATTTATTTGACAGAGAGAGACACAGCGAGAGAGGGAACACAAGCAGGGGGAGTGGGAGAGAGAGAAGCAGGCTTCCCGCTGAGCAGGGAGCCCGATGCGGGGCTTGATCCCAGGACCCTAGGATCATGACCCAAGCCAAGCCGAAAGCAGACGCTTAAGGACTGAGTCACCCAGCCGCCCCCCCTTTTTTTTTAAGTTGTCTCTAATTTTAAAGGGGAAACTCCACTCCTCCCAACTAGAATAACATCAAAAAGATGCAAATGTCAAAGGATAGGAGGAGAAGCGCCGGGGAAATACTAGTTTGAGCTAAAACAGACTAGTGGAAAACAGTCCATCTTTCTTAGGTGAGAATTATATTGGGCAGAGCTCGAGAAAAAAAGCTCTATATAAGAGCTTATATGGCACTTACTACATGTCAGGCACTGTTCTAAGCATTATTAACTCAATTAGTTCCCATACTCTATAAAAGGGTAGATTATTACTCCACACGAGGCACAGGGGCATAGAAGGATTAGGTATTGTGCTCTAAAACACATTATTTTTTTAACTGGCTACTCATCCCAAAACTACTACATCTATACTTTCTAATGTTTTCCATTTTCTTTCTCTCAAATCCACATAGTAGCTGCTTATTTACTATTCATAATATGAAATTAATTTTGTAAATCATTGTATTTTAATTTCTCTACATATTACATATATATATTCTTAGAATTTCAGAGCATTTTTCTATTGAATGACAAGTCATTGTTCCATCTCAATCGTATGGATTGAAGTCATTTTAATGAACCTCAATCTCTAAGTTCTAAAATGGACATCACATTTATAAGAATTTATGAAAAGAATCAGACTGGGGTAGAATGCTGTAATTAGGTGTATAATAAGAGCATCACAATTTGCAGTGCATCCTACAGAGGAATAGCCGCCTACTATGATTTAACTAGGATTGGGCAAATGTGCAGCCCTCAGCGTCATTTATGAATTAATCAGGTGCACAAGCACCTCTTAGGAGCCTTCACACCGAGTGAGGAAATCTCCTAAGGGACATCATATTAAAACAGCCCTACAAAACTCATTAGTAGAAACTATATCTTCCTATTTTTAATTTAAATATATAATAGAAAAAGAAACAACCTCTTTCAATCTATCACTGGACTTGAATTAGGGTCATAGTAATGCAGAAATTACTAAAGTTTTTTGTTTAGTTTCTGAATAAATGTATATTTTATATCCATGCAATTCCAGAACTAAAAGAACTGATATATATTTGATATAGCTAATAATATATCTAAAACACATATACCTTACAAACTTGCAAACATACATAAATGCTTTATTTCATCCTAAAGGCAATACAAAATGTTTGTGGTTAAAATAATTCCTTTGCGGGCCACCTGGGTGGCTCAGTTAGTTGAGCTTCTGCCTTCGGCTCAGATCATGATCCCAGGGTCCTAGGATCAAGTTCTGCATCGGGCTCCTTGCTCAGCAGGGAGCCTGCTTCTCCCCCTGCTTGTGCTCTCTCTCTCTTACAAATAAATAAAATCCTAAAAAAAAAAATCCCTTTGTTTAATTTAGGCCAATGCTAATGTCATATGACTTAACTATTATCAGCTTTGAAACTGAACCAAAAATTAGGCAAAGTTGTAAAACGTCACTTCTTTTTTTTTTTTTTTTTTGCCTAGCTATTACAGAAATGCTTTTTAATGCTTTCAGGCAGAGCAGGTAATATAAAATTTCCAATACTGACTTCAACTTGAGACAAGGATACACTTTAGGAGTTATTAGCACTCTGAAACTTGTGTTAAGTATGACATTCATGATGTCTCCGTTATTAAATAGATACTAGTACGTACTGATTTTCTTATAAAACTTAATAATGATAATGACCTTTCCTTTAGGAATTGGGTTTCCACACTGAAAACACAGGTAGATATATAGAATTTGATGCCAGACACAGTCTATAGCAGTCTGTTGAGTTTTTATAAAGAGAAGTTGAAATGCATTTTTCACCTTGGGCTTTGAACACTGATGTGCCATCATGGTCATCAAATGTATATATTTCAGTTCATAGTGAATATAATTAGTGTTACACTCAATTTATTACCTGATTCATTGTCCGTATGCCCCACTGCATCATTCCACTGTAGTGATTTGCACACCAGAGAATCCTATTAAGGGAAGAGCAGCTGATAGTACACACTTTTTTTTCTCATGTCACTTTGTTCTATTTAAAAAGCAGTATTCAGCCAAATTTTTATGACCACACAGAGGCTAGTAAGTTACAGATATAGTGCCACAATCCTTAACCTTATTCACAATCCAAGATTAAGGCTTATTCAAATATGGTGTAACTCATGGTTCAATGGTCCTATTAGTATTGTTTTGTTTTTCTCCAACTTCAGAAATTCTAATAATCAAAAGTTCATCATACCATTAAATATCTCACTTAATATTAAATCTGTGAAATAGCTATTAGCGGCCACCATATATTTCTTGACACTGAGACTGTTGTATGATACAGTAAGTTGTATGAGGCCCAAAGAAGAGAAATATATAAAATAATCTTAACTGTACATATCAAGAATTAGAAATATTTAACAATCTCTTTGCATTCAAAAACACTTTCTCAGTACTATAAAATTTAGGTTCTTCTCTAAGCCTTAATATTGGCCTGTGCTATAACTAATATTTTACTTTATCTCCAATCACTTACACAAGTTGATTTTTATGTAATTACTTAGCAATCAAAAACAGACATCAATTGTTAAAGTCTTTAAAAAGGGCATGATAATTGAGCTCAACTAGATCTGAGCCCAACTCAAATCTTGGCTCTTTATCTGCTTCCTATATTAACTCCTGCAATCTTTGGAAGCCTCTGTTCCCTTAACTAGAATATTGGAGTCTTATTATTGTGATTGTGCAGACATTTTGTACAGCATGAAGTGCTGTGTAGATATAAGCTATAATCTGAATATCCATCCCTTTCCTAAATGCTAGCATCATCCTCTATCACTGGTAAAATTCACATTTAATATATTTTTAACACTGTGTTGACTTAGTCTTAATTAGTTTGCATATGGAAAGCCTTATTCAAGTGACAAGCAAATAAGGAAGTTAAAAATTATTTTTCCTTTCATATGGGCCATAACGATAGACTGGGAGAGAGAGGCATTTAGCTGTAGTAATATGTCAGAAGACATGTCTCTAAAGTAAGACACTGGGATCACCTGGCAATTAAAGAGTAAAATATGTCCTCATTTTGCCCAGTAAGGGCTCAAACCATCTGGGGCTATGAGAGAATCATGGGACTCAGTGAGTGTGCTATGGACAAAAAATCCTTGGTTTTTAATGTTTGCTTAAGACCAATAATCTGTATTAACTTGAAAGTAAACAATTTACCAACTTTAAGCCTCAGTTAGTTCATCTATAAAAGGTGGCTATAATAAAAAATCAGGGATTTTTAAACTTTCATCCTTAGAAACTCAGGAGTCTATGGCATAACTCAGAGGCCTATAAGAAAAGTAACCAAAAGCAGCATAGCCAAAGACCCAGGTCTCTGCCCCATCTCAATAATTTCTATTTGTTTACTATTTTGCACTTCCCCATATGATTTCACTTATAAATAGAAAAAAAAAGGCGGGGGGGGGGGGTAATGCTGTTTCAAAAAATCAAAACTACTGTTTCTACATGATCTCTGAGTTTTACTCACAGTTTTAAAATGCCACGCATTTAACATTGCAATAAGCATCTCTTATCTGAAGAGTTATAAATACTCTCATCCAGTTATTTATTCACTTAAACATATATATGGAGATTCCTACGTCACCTGGTTCTATTTTGACTACTTTTAAATACTAACTCATTTACTCTTCCTAACAACTTTGCAAGACAGATATCCTATAATGATCCCTATTTTGCAAAGGAGTTAAAACTAAGAAACAGGTTAAGCTCCCTGTCCAAGGTCACAGGGATAGTGACTTGTGGAACTGGGACTTGAACCCAAGCCGCTGGCTCTAGAATCCAGGGGTTTAATCCCCACATTTTGTGCCTCTCATATATTTCAGATGCATTACTGATACTTTGGGGGTACAAATGTGGCTTGCTAATTAATATTCTTTAACAAGTCTTTAATAATAAAAAAGAGCTTTTTATCTCTTCCCCAAAATGGTAAAATTAGATTTTTCCAAAATAAAATAATCAAACAAGGCCTTTGTAGAACTGTCAACTACAAGAATATAATCATCATTACAGTTTGATGCTCTCATGGTCAGATTAACATACATGAGTAAATATTCATATGATTTATATGAATCACTTTTAAAGAAGATTTCTACTTTAAGCATGGATCAGAAGCTGCTGCTAATAACCAGAAACTATTCTCAGTAATTAACCCAAAACATACTTTTCATTAGCACAGATAATGAGATTCACTGGTGATAAGTAATGTTTATCAATTCCTATTCCAGTTTTTCAAACAAAAATTCACCATATTCGACTCTTAAGTCATTTTATAGTACATGCTTATGATTTGTAGGTGGGTTTCTTATATATAAATATAACTATAGAAGGAGGTGAATGGATACAAAATGATGAACCATCATCCTGCTAGTAAATATGTGTATGTACTTTGTCTTTGGACAATTCACTAACAGACTGATACAAAAAATGCAAGGTACTCATCAAACTGATGTTTACCAAGTTTTCTGAAAATGTTGAAGATTATATTTTGGGAAATATTGGCATATGACTTAAAAACAGACCTTGAGTTGTAACATTCTCAATTCTTTAGTAAATTAAAATTTTAAAAAATCTAATTCCCTTGTTAAAAAAAAACTAGAGATAAACTATAAAAAAGATTATTTTGAGAGGCCCTTTTAAATTGTGGATCTCTTCGGAGATATATCCTTTAGCAGATTTTGAACACTGGCAATTATTATTTTTTATTAAAAAAACTAAAAAGTTTTATTGAAAGACATAAAGCTAAAACACAACAAACTAAAGTTACAGTATCAGAAGACATGCCAATTATTTTTAACAGTAGAGATTTCCTCAATTGTGATATTAAATGCATGTTAGGAGAATATACTCACACAGCTCGTCCTGTATCACTTTTTTCCACAAATTGTTATAACTTTTTTCACAAGTTGTGACAAAATGTAATCTTAGGATTTTAAGATTCATGAATCAATTATCCTTTTTTTCTTCACAGAAACAATCCATAAAACACGTTAAATTTGGTTAAGTGATGAAAGTACACAAACTTTCACTTAGTTTGAAATCTGGTACAGCAATTCTTGATTATTTAGGATTATCTTCATTAACAGACATAGAGATGTAGAAAGGAAGGCTGAACAACTCCAGTGAGTAAGTTAAGCAAAAGTATTAAAATTATTGGTTATGACTAGATGCTCACTATTGATGATTTAATTATCCATACTATACTGGCTTTGCTATTACTAAGGAATAGCAAGAATTTTTTATAGCATCTATATTGGTGACTATTCACATAATAATGAAAAGACAGATGATCCTAGAAGGGAGCAAGTTAACATACATATGTAATTTTCTTACACTGTTTCATAAGTTGTTAAGCTTTATTTAATTATCCTGACATTTCAGAAAACCCTCTACTTCATCTTCACAAAGAATATTTTTAAGTTAACACACAACACATTTAAAAAATCAACTTAATAAGGAGAACACATACTATCAAAGCAGTTGACGATAATGTTATATTTTAAAGCCTCTACTAAAAAGATAACCTCTTATCTCTACATCTTTGTTCCAGGATTACTTGTTTCAATTATTTACTTATACATTAATTCTTTTATTCATTTCTATCTTTTCCCCCAAGAGGTTTCAAGACTCTATACAAAAAGGAGAAATCAAACAAAAATAATGTAGTAGAAATAAAGAAAGAAACCAGAGCTAAAACAGAAAAGCCCGCATTACAACATCGAGAATACTATTGCTATAACTAGGCATTTATAAAATCCTCATTAAGTTTCCTAGCAGGCAAGGTAAAAAGTACAAAGCAGCAAGTTACAAATCTCCAGAGAAGAAAACATAGTTACAATTTGCTCCTGAAAAACAAAGCTGTCCTTAGTAGTAAACTTTGAGAGGAATGATTCATGTGAGACAGTGTTTTACAAATTGTAGGTCAGCCCATGAAATAACTTCCCTGGGTCCTGACCAGAATTTTTTACCTTGAAATACAATACAGTCAATTTTTTGTTATTCACAGTAGTTACATTCTAGAGTCCCTGCAAACAAGGAAATTAGCAAATACTGAATCACTGCTCCTAGCGGACACACAGTCTTAGGTACCTATGAGTCTCTGACCACATTTTCATAAACCTATCAATACATAACCTTGTTTTATGTGTGCTTCTTTTTAAACACATCTTATTTAAAACATAGTGCTGATTCATTAACATTGAACTCATGGCCATCAGAACTATAGCTCATGCCTGAACTACATTTATCTAACACATATTTTTCTCACATCACAGTAAGGCACATCAGTCTTTTTGTGTTTAGGAACAGTAGACAGTGCTTCACAACTATGCTGGGGGCCATTTAAAACAGCAAAATAAAAGACGCAGCATAGGGAATATACTCAATGACACTGCAATAGTGTTATACGGTGATAGATGGTAGCTACACATATGGTGAGCATAGCACAATGTACAGAAGTTGAATCACTACGTTATACACCTGAAACTAATGTAATGGTGTGCCAACTATACACAAATGAAATAGATAAATAACAAAACAGCAAAACCACTGACAAATAGTGCAAAAGTGTGAATAATTATTACAGTATGAGAGTTAAAACAAGACAGCAGTATGTCTCACTTTAACCTCAGCTGATATGTGCCTATCTGGTGACTCAAATTTTTCACCATGCTGTGCCTACACATGTCCACAAAGGACTATGAAAGTACTCTGAGTATTGATTTGGGGCTTACAAACAAATTTTAGGGTTTAAGCAAATTTGCAAGTACAGAATCCATTAATAATGAAGATTAATTACATATTAGAAGAGAATGGAGAGGAATAAAGCAGAAAACAAAACTTAGAGTTCATCCCAGGCAGTAAGAATAAATATTATTTCATGAATGATTTTTCAGAGATAACATATTAATACAGATGTATGCATAAAAATCTATATTCATAGATACACCAAATCACAATGAGAAAATCCTTACTATCAAATTTTTTTAATGTTTAGAAATCACTGGAATAGAAGATATACAGGGGTGCAAGAGACAATTCAATAGGAAATTCTGAAATAATTCACTGACCAGGATTTTTTTTTTTTTTGGTAGAGGGGTGTTACTTGTAAAGACACATTAGAAAACATTTGGAAAATGCCTAGGAGAATTAATGAGCGGCTGTCCTCAGGCAGTGACAGTGGAAAGGAGAACAAGACAGAGATGTGAGACTCTACTATCGAAACAGAAGAGTTCTTGCTTACTGACTGCATGTGGAATGGAGGAAGAGTAAAGAAGGGGTAGAAATAATTTAGAAAAGAAAACCTAAGCTACCTGAGAATTGCAGTTCCACTTTTGAAGAAAGGAAACATAAATAAGAGCCACAGGTTTTTGTTGTTTTTTTTAAAGATAAAGATACTAAGAAAATTAAAGAAACAAAGCAGGCTAAGTAAAGATTAATAGAGCTAAAATGTTTTTCTTTCACTCTCTCTTAAAAGAGCAAATAAAAATTAAATAATAAATAATGTAACTTAAAAATATTCTAAACATTCTAATGGAAAACATTATTATGTAACATGTCTAGCATGCTGCAAAGACCGAGAGATGTGAGTTACCTCTAAAGTGGTGCACCAGCCACGTCAAGGATCACGTCAGGGTGTATGTTTGGAGAGACGAAGAGTATCACAAAAGAAAAAGAACATATATGTCAGGATTTAAAAGAAGAGAATAAAAATAGTATTTCTCTTTTTTAGCTAAGAAGTGAGGTACTATGAAGAATGGTGAGAAACCTATAGAAATTAAGTGGTGATAACATGGAGCAATAAAGATCAGGTCACAGTTATAGTTACATGGAGAATTACCAATGATTCACCCATCTGTCCAAGGTCAAATCACATTGTTGCCTTCCCCAGAACACCCCAAGATGTTTTCCAGGACTTTTAGAAATTATAAACCTTCAATGTAAGAAATTCTACAGCAATCTTTGCATTTCTTTTCTTCCTTTCTTTGTTCCTCCTACTTCAGTGTATGTTGGGATGTAAATATCAATCTCATGTAATTTCAATTCGCAAGGCTCTCAAAATTAGAATTTTGGTTTCATTCAATTAAATATACCTAAAACATTTTTTGGTAAAAGAGAGCTATTATTAATTGTGTGTTTAAAGCTAAATTATGCAACTATTATTAATTTAGAGCTACTGAATAGAAAAAGGTGCTGTAGGGATAATATTAATAAGATTTCAAATGTTTTCTCTTGGGATAAAGAATTTTATCAAATAAGGTAAATACATAAAAATTCTAGGTTTTAGTGGGTTTCTCCATGGTTGTGAATTTTAGATCAATTAAAAAGACAACAATTTATTCATTAGCTTATGATAATTTAAGAAAATACAGAAATAAATTTACTTAAACATTTCAAAATCTACATTAGAATTTCCTGACATACTAAATTACAATAACAATTATCCTGTTTTTACCTTTATAATTGTCAATCATCACTAACTTATTAAAAACAGTCTTATTTTCGTATCTGTCTAAAGAAAATCTGTTTCCATTCCATGCTAGAAATATATTCAAATTAGATACCTCACTTTGTTGAAAACTCAGTAAAGCAAAGGTGAATTTAAACAACAAAAAAATCGTCCAATACAGAAATAGAGGGGAGTTTTATTTTTCATTTTTTCCTGTGCTCAGTGTTAGCCTTAATCAGTGCCCAACTCCTTCTCCATCATGACCCCAACCTTCTTCCCCCAACTCTTAGTACCTAAGATTGGCTTTGTCTGTTCTTAACATTGAAATAGCACCTTAATATTATTAGACGTATTTATTTAATAAAAACCACATTATTTCTAAATGGCATTCACCCTCTCAGAAGTTTAAATAATATGCCAGAAATTTACCCCAGCACTGACCTTGCTTTCTTCAGTAGAGTACAAGCTTTCAATAAAACACTCTGACAGTCAACAGCAAAAATCTGTTTGTGTCACCTAAATATATAATAACGAGAGTAAGTATCCTTGTGCTACTCTATATGAACATATTATTCATATAAGCACAGACTTTGGGGGTTATCGGTTAGTATAAAAACACATATTCCAAACATTCCTCACATTCAAATCCAGGTAGTTATGGTTCGTTTTGATCTTTGAAAATGTTTTTAAAAGTCTAAATGCATTTGTGGGCTTACTTCATGTATTATATCCAGTTAAACTTTAATACAAACTGACTTTTCCCCCTCTACGTAGCCACTCTCCAACTGCTGTCAGTCAGCAGGAGCTCTGGATACACAGACTCACGTGAACAGTGGCCTCTGGAAGGATGTGATTTCTAGCCCATTCAGTTGCTACAGAAAAGCCCAGATTATATTTCAAACCAAAATAAAAGCTTCTTTGGTGGTGATCCTTTATTCCCTACCTTTACTACTTACTTGCACAAGTAATCAATCAAAAAGGGAAATGGATAATTCAACTTTAGATTTGCAACCAAAGTGTGAATGTTCCAACAAAGAATATGTATGCTTGTATTGTGGAGAAATATGGGAATGGGTGGGTGGGCACTTATGAAATCTCCTTCAAAGAAAGCCTATGAAAGTAAGAGAGGACTTTAACATTTTTCCTTCGAGTGAGTAGATGATCTAAGTTTCTCCTGGGCATATGTTTAGTTCATGAACTTAAGTCTATTTTATTGATGTCAAAGTAGCTTAAAATGATTTTACATTCTTGCCCACTTGCTAAAGGCCTACCAACCTTTCAAGACTCAACACAAACAACATTTTACTTTAAAACTTTCACTGACTCACCAATCAGATTTAGGTATTCTTCTATAATTCTCTATGTTTTCAAAGCAGTGTTTCCTAAACTTCAATATCGAACTCTGTGGTCATGCACGGTATACAGTATGTACTTCTGAAAATACTGAGCACACAAAATAGAAATGTTTTCTAATTATATTAAAATTAAATTTTCCACTCATTGTAAGCTAAGTTCTATCTTATGCCAACCCCCCATGAAATTTACCTTATAACCCAAGCCAAAATGTCTTTTCTTCTCTGAGTTCTTTGTTACACATCTAACTCATTCGCTGTCACTGTTTTATACTATAGTTCTTTAGGCCCTCATATTTTCTACCAACAAGAATGAAAAATTTTGAGAGGTAGGAAGAGCTAGCACAATTTAGGATCTAGTCCATTGCTTGCAATGATGGTATAGTGCACAGAGATTCACCAAAATTTCTTGAGTAAATTCTAGCTATCCTGGCCTGATACTTGATGGCTTTAAATTTTGTTAATTTAATTATGGTGTCAGACTAAAGTCTTTATTATCTTTGATTACTAGTAACCATCTAAGTACATCAACGACCAAAACATGTTTCAGCTAGGAAGAAAATCTTTCCAATTCACATCTCTAAAAAATCATAATGCCCCTATTGTACTCATTTAATAGGTGCTTCCAATGTGAAGTTTAAGTTATGCCCTCTTCCAGATGTCAAAACTTTAATAAACTAGCCAAAACCTTAAAACAGAATAACAAGGAAATATAGGTTGTGGTTTATTTTGGAGGAATTGCTATTAGCCTCACTACAAGGCTAATCTTCAAACATGACTCTAGAGAAAAGGTCAGCAGCTTGAACTCAAACAGGAATGGTTGTTAATAGATGAATGCAATGATGAGGCTCTCGGGGGTGGGTCAGCTCAGTGACTTTTGACCACCTCAAAAATACAAGCTGTGAAAACACAAGCATTCCTTCATTTTACTTATCATTTGGATCCTAAGCTCCGATTCACTTTTTTCAAAACTTATTTTGGAGCCAACAGCGATTGGTAAGTGAAAGGCTACCTGGGGCTGATTGTCATCAGCAGCAGGGCCCCACATCGAGGAGAATTATTGCTCTTGTTCACAAGAGTATGTTTATAATACATCTGAAATTGCCTGGCAGAGGGTCTTTGAGGAGACTGTGGAGCAAGGGTCGAAAAAGGTAAGAATATGGCTTGAAAAAGATACTTTAGTGATTTAGAAAGTTCTCTGGGGGAATATTTTCCCTCTCTATTCAGTCTTCCCATTCTTTATCAACTCAGTTTTATCTAGTATCTGTGTATGAAGTTTAAAACTTGCTTTGTAGGTTTTTTTTTCCTATCCAAATAACCAAGTGCAATGTCTAGATGGTTATTAACAGATCACATATGTTGCATTTAATAGCCATTTAGTCACCTAAGAACAACTTGACTCAGACACCTGGACTTCATTGTAGTCCCTCACAAGCCACTGATTGACCAAGCCTGAGTAGGGAGATGCAGTGGGCTCAGACAGACCTGGTTTGCTGTTCCTCAATTACAAACTGTGTGACCTTGGGAAGAACATTTACCTTCTCTGAGCTTGAGTGGTAGTTAGACTAGAAAAGGATGGGAGGAGATGAGTGTGACAAATATTTAAATACAGATGCCACAAATTACATTTCACAACTACTTTTAAAATATTCTCATCAAGTAGCATCTTCACAATAGACAGTTTTTTGATTCTCATGATGTGGACACTTACAAATGATTCTGTAGGAAAATCCTGTGGTTTTACTTAACAAAAATGAAGATTACATATCATTCAACATATCATCACAAAGCTCTTTCTATCTGAAGGGGCCAAAGTCTAGATATAACTTGTAACCCCATGGAATTCTATGCCTGAGAACAAAGGGTAATTTCTGCTCAGCAATCCTCAGTGGGTATGTAAATGAATGCTGCTGAAATATTCAGAAGCTGATACCAATACAAAGTGAAGTGTAATAATCTGAATGTGCCATTGCCTTCCCCTGCTACTAATTACTTGCTTTAGGCTTTTTTCAACAATATTTTGTCTCCTTGCCTTTTCTGTACTGACTGAATGGACACCCAACTATATTGGATCACTATAATTTCTTACCACAACTTTCAAGCATTGCCTTTATTTTACTAACTGGGTTGCTGCCTTGGCTGTGACCAGTTAGCTGAGTTGGTTCAAGTGCAAAATGGCTGGAGTCACAATTTGTATGGGCTATGTAAGTTACTCTTTGTTCCGTGGATAAAAATGAAATAGAGAATTAATTCCAGGGTACGTGAGGTATTATCCTCCCAACAGACGTTCAAACTAAAACTAACTCCAAAACACCTGATTACCATATTTGAAAAACAGCTTTTCCTTTTTTTATATTCTTTAAAATAGGTTTTTTGAGGTATCATTTATTATACAATAAAATTTACCTTTTTTAGTGTCTAATTCTATGAATGTTGACAAACACATAGAGTCCTGTAACCATCACTAAAACCAAAATAAAAATAGTTTCATCACCCTCCCCAATTTCCCATGCCTATCTATCCCTCACCAAACCCAAAGCTCCTGGCAATTCTGGTATTTTTTTTTGTGCCTATAGTTTTGCCTTCTCAGAATGTCAGAGTAGAATCACCACATACTATAAAGTAGCTTTTTGAATCTGGCTTCTTTCACTAAGCATAATGCACTGAGATTCATCCATGCCGTTGTATGTACCAGTAATTCTTTTTTATTTTATATTTCATTGCATAGATGCACCAGAGTTCATCCGATTAAAGGACATTTTGATTTTTACAATTTGGGGCACTTATAAATAAAGCCACCATACACTTTCACTTACAAGAATTTATGTGACAGCAACTCTGGAAAACAGTATGAAGCTTCCTCACGAAGTTAAAAATAGAGCTATCCTACAACTCAGCAATTGCACTACTGGGTATTTATCCCAAAGACACAGATGTAGTGAAAAGAAGGGGTACATGCACCCCAGTGTTCATGGCAGCAATGTCCACAATAGCCAAACTGTGGAAGGAGCCGAGATGCCCTGCAACAGACGAATGGATAAAGAAGATGTGGTCCATACGTACAATGGAATACTACTCCACCATCAGGATGAATACCCAACTTTTACATCAACATGGATGGAATTGGAGAGTATTATGCTAAGTGAAATAAGTCAGTCAGAGGGAGACAATCATCACATGGTTTCATTCATAGGCAGAAAATAAGGAGTAGCACAGAGGACCACAGGGGCAGGGAGGGAAAACTGAATGGGAAAAAAATGAGAGAGGAAGACAAACCATGAGAGACTCCTGACTCCAGGAAACAAACTGAGGGTTGCAGAAAGGAAGGTGGGTGGGGGATGGGGTAACTGGGTGATGGGTATTAAGGAGGGCACGTGATGTGATGAGCACTGGGTGTTATACGCAACGAATGAATCACTGAACACTACATCAAAAACTAATGATGTACTATATGTTGGCTAACTGAATTTAAATTAAAAAAAAAAGAATTTGTATAAATACAAGTTTTTATCTCTTAGGTAAATATCTAGGACTGGAACTGCCAGACTGCATGGTAAATGTAGATTTAACTTCATGAGAAACTGTCAAACTGCTTTCTATAGTGGCTGCATAATTTTGCATTTGCACCAGGTATATATGAGAATTTCAGTTGTTTCACATCCTCAACAGTGTTTTTTAAAGAGACATTCTAACAGGTGGAGAGTGGTATCCCATGATGGTGTTAATTTGCATTTCATAAATTACGCCCAACATAAATGAACCTGATTGGTCAGCACCCCTGCCTCACCTGTTGTTCAATGTTTTTCACATCACACCTTCATGCCTTCTCATAATTGGAGGTAATGGAAAATATATTAACATTATTAAACCTTCATTAGATAAACAAGTATCCCACCACAGAACTCATTAGCACCTCAATATTTGTGTGTATAGCTTTTACCATAAAATTTTGCCATTATTTCCATATTGCCATGTAGTTTTCCTCTGGTTTCTTTTTTCATCTAGGAACATTATGTTTTCCCAAGTAGACTTGAGTCATCAAAAAGACAGTGAATTAATGATCTCTGTATTAAATGCATATTATACTAAGAGCCTTATTCCACAAATGCTTGTAGAGTGAACTGAGAGCTTTTAAGTCACAACTCTGTCCTGCCCTTCTCCAAGCTAAATGTCACCACTTGCTGAAGGTTGAAATTGAACAGAAAAGAAGACAGAAGAGGAAGTGTTAAGGGCATAAAAACATTTGAGAGCCTAAGTGGGAATTGGATAGAACTCTAAAGAAAGTTGAAGAGAAAATGTAAAGTGAATTATTATACAAATAAAGATGCACATGTAAAAGTAAGGAATATTAGAAAAAATAAAGGGAATATTGAAAAATAAAGGAAAGGAAACGACTCATCATAAATCAGAGTAGGACTGAAGAGTAGAAATTTATGCCAAAAATACACATAAATGTGTCTATTTTATTGATAATATTTAATTCTCTTGGTCTGTAAGCTAAATATTTTTAATTTAAATCAACCCTTTTGATTGAGATGTAGAGTGATGAATGAGTAATATACTATTTGATATATTTCTGGGAATAATATTTGAACAGATATTTATTTTCCTACTAACAAATCTCCTGAACTTTTATTAAAATTGGAAATATCAGTATAGACTCTGAAATAGCCAAGATCCTTCCATGTAAGTAAGACTGGGGAGAAAATGGGGAGGAGCTAGTGTTGCCCTGTTGACCATCATCCCAGTACTGTGGTTCTCAAGACTACTAAAACACTGACAACCCAACCACTACTCTGAACTCTGGGTATATTCAACAACTCACTATTTCCCTTTGAATATTTGATAGAATGTCAAATTTTGTCATGGTCAAAACACAATAATATACAAGCTCTTCATGTCTGCCACTTCCAGTTTCCTCCAACCCAGTAAATGACAACTCCATTCTTCCATTTGCCAAAACCATAAAACCTTAGAATCATTCTTCATTCCTTTTTCTTATAAGCCACTTCAATCCATCAACAAATCCAAATAGCTGCACCTTTTTTTTTTTAAGATTTTATTTATTCACTTAAAGAGAGAGAGAGAGAGAGAGAGAGAGCAGGGAGAGGGGCAGAGGGAGATGGAGAGAGAGAATCTCAAGCAGACTCCATGCTGCATGGGGTGCCCGATGCAGGGCTCGATATCACAACCCCAAGATCATGACCTGAGCCGAAATCAAGAGCTGGACACTTAACCAACTGAGCCACCCAAGCACCCCAAAAGCTGCACCTTTAAAATGTACTCAGAATCTTACTACTTCTTTTTTTTGAGTATAGGTATGTATAACATTGAGTATAACACAATTTTATTTGAGTTTCACATATATAACATAGTGATTCAACTTCCCTATACCTTATGCTATGCTCACAAGTGTAGCTACCACCTGTTCACCTCTTATTACAATACTTGTTACAACAGTCAAAACTACCATCCTCTCTTTACTGCAAAGACCTCCTACTTGGCTCTCTTGTCCCACCCTTGTTTATCTGGGCTTATCCTAGGCTTCCCTTACCAATCCTTGCCTGGCTCATTCTTTTCTAGACACACTGCCCTCCTTTCTTCCCTTGCAGCACACCAATCAAGCTCCCCACATAGGGCATTGGTACTTTTTCCTCACTCTCTCTGAAATTTCTTCCCCCAGATATATACATGCTCTTGTCCATACTTCTTTTCAATCTCTGCCCAAAGGACACCTTCCTTCTCCAAAAGGTTTTCCTGACCATTCTGCAGAAATAGCACCTTCCTTCTGCTTTTCTTCATCCAAATTACTGTGACTTACTTTTAAGCTCACCTTCCACCACCTAAGATTTTATGTATTTGTTTGTCTATTTATCTTATCAACCTCTGGGTCCGACCACTAGAACCTAAGCTCCATGAGGGATTTAGCTTACTTTTTTTTTTTTTTTTTTAAGATTTTATTTATTTATTTGACAGAGAGAGACACAGCGAGAGAGGGAACACAAGCAGGGGGAGTGGGAGAGGGAGAAGCAGGCTTCCCGCGGAGCAGGGAGCCCGATGCGGGGCTCGATCCCAGGACCCTGGGACCATGACCTGAGCCGAAGGCAGACACTTAACGACTGAGCCACCCAGGTGTCCCTTAGCTTACTTTCTTCACTTGAATCCCCAGTTCCTAGAAGAATGAGTGGCTCATAGAATGGGGCAATATGTATTTGCTCAACGAATGAATGAACGATTTAGAAGCCTGAAGTAAGGTCACATCAAGTGGGAGAGTAGGCATACGAACCCAGCACTTTGATTCCAGATCAGCGCTCTTAACCACTCTGCTCCACCGATCCTGAGGAAGCTATTGTGATGATTAAAAAACATAATTTAGGTCAATTTTCCATCATTGCATTTGATACACAGTATTACTAAATAAATGACAAACATCTTTTTATCACCAAGATTTTCAACTTCAACACCTTTGTAAAAAGAAAAGATGGAATCTCTCAACAGGCATTGATTGCCTAAACATTTAACTTGAAATCCACCTGGTATTTGGCATAGGAGAGGATAAATGATGTGACTGTCCCCCAAATCTGAGTGAAATGTGGCCTCTACCAGCGGTTATCCACAACATACATGTAGTGTTCCTCCCCTCCTGACTCTGTGGCCAGCTTGACTCCCCTTCTAAAATTCAGAACAAAAAAGAGAGGAAATAAAAGATATAGAACACATCAGGATACAATACAGATAGAATGTCCCACATATAAATACCCCACATATATATACAATATAGAGAGAACCCACCAAGTACAGGTTGCAATTGTTTGGACAGGCAAACTTCAGATACCCTTGGCCTGACTTAAAGCTTGAACAAAATGGTGTGCCCCAAACCAGGACAATGTTTCCAGTTCTGCCCTGTTCCTCAGTATCCCACTTCTCCCTTAATCCACTCTCAGTGTTCAGCGGGGTCCAGTCAAGTTCAGCAACCGATGGACATCTGGAACTTTACAGAAATATTAACAATATGTGGGGTTTTAATACACAAGGAATTTTGTAAAGTAAAACTAAATTTGTTTTGTACTAGTACAAATTTAACCCCAGATTAAAGCAATGGATCTCTAATGTGTATGCAGAAGTCCTAAGTTTGGTATAGGTAATACACTGGGTAGACAAGAAGAAAATACTTGAACCTACTATGTTATTTTACTTTTGTCTAATAAAGAAGAAACTAAGCTTCAATGATAATTAGTCACGGTTTTATAGGAGTATATACAATTTAAAAATAAACATACATATATTAAAGTGTAAGGTAAAATTATTTTACTTATAGCATTCCAGGATTAGAAAAGACTCAACTATATTCCCTTTTTCTGAGTAAAAGATTACCACAAACTTAACAGCTTAAAACAACACACATTTATTATCATACAGCTTCCATGAGTCATGAGTACTGACATGGTTTAAAGCTATGTACTCATCTGGAGCCTCAGGTAGAAAAGAATCTGCTTCCAAGCTCATTTAAAGCTATTGGAAGAATTCACTTCCTTACAATTATAAGACTGAGGGTCTCAGATCCTAGAAGCATTCTTAACATATAGCCCTTTCCACAGGCAGTTCACAATATGGCTGTTTGCTTCTTCCTAGCTTTAGGGAAGCAAAATTTGCCACCCCAAAATGTGTCTCTTAGGCATGTAGATCATTTTAGGTTGACTTTTTTTTTTTTTTTTTAATGTAAGCTCTACACCCAATGTGAGCCTTGAACTCAGGACCCCGAGATCAAGAGCTCCATGCTCTACCAATTGAGCCAACCAGGCAACCAGGCTATTTTTAAGAAAAAGAAGACAAGATCTCTGTCTTTCCCCTAACTGCCTAGAAGAATTTAGATAGAGGGCCTGTTCCAGGATGGGAACTACCACCATAGACAGTATAATATGAATAAGGTATGGTTGCCAAGAGGAATTTAGCAGTCTGTTTGTCAAAATTACACTCTATGTCCTATTATTTCTGTATGGCCCAGCAAACATTTGTTTACCAAGCATTTACTCATTTTCATCTTCCCATGAAATACTTTCCTTCCCTTTGAAGTCCCCCACATACCTGTCCTCTTCCCCTTGGTCCAGAATGACATATATACTTCATTTTGCCTGACTGTCTTTGGAATCTCTCATGTTTATATGGATTCCCTGTATGTACATAATTAAATTTGATTTTCTCCTGTTAATCTCTCACACATCAATTTAATTCTTAAACCAGCCAAAAGAACCTTGAAAGGTAAAGAAAAATTTTTTCTCCCCAACATAGCCAAAAGGAGAATTTCTCTGGCTCTACCCTACAAAGGCAAAGTCTTACACGATAAAATGTTATCACAAGAGTGATACCCCACCCATAATCTTTGCTATACTCTATTGGTTAGACGCAAAAGTTACAAATTCCAAGGGCATTCAAGGGAAGAAGACTATATAAGGGTATGGCTCATTAGGGGTCTATTAGGGTATGTCTTCCACAAAGACCATTCTTCCAAAGGAAATCTAAAGGCCTTTTTAGCTTCAAAACACTAAGATTAACTTTAATGTTTTTAAAAACCTAGCTAAAATATGTCTTTCCCCTGGAAAATTTATTTCATCAACCCAACTCAACTCTTATCATTTCCTACATTGGATTTCTTCACCAATTATGTCCTATGTTCAGACTATATTACATTGTACTAGTTAATGAATGCTAACAAGTGTGTTTATGAAGTTCCAGGTCTCTAATATATACAAACCTTAAACACATGAATGTCTAATTCTCTTATGAATAATACTGTCAGAGAGGGAAACATTTTTCATCCTCCCTTCCTGTGCTCACTAACATACTCCCAATCTAAAAAATAGCAATTCCACATCTTGCATTATAAGACCAAACTGAGACAAAGGGGCAATGTAATGTGGTTGAAACACAAAGCAGTAGTCACTGACAGAGTAAGGATTAGCCCTCAACGTTTGCAATCCTTTATACTTTGTTCATTCCATTAGGTCTTACTGTTTCCAATTAACTAGAAGAAATCTTTAAAGGAAGAAATGATCTTCAAAATAAAAATGAAAGCCTTAAGAATGCAGTCAGCACTAAAAGCTTCCAATGTACCATCTGGATGAATAATTCCATCTGGAGAGGTGGGGCTTTTTTCATTTTTAAATTTTCAGGGCAGGTCATTAGATCACTTGCCTTTGTACAACTATGCATTAAAGAGGCAAGCTCCCCTGGACTAGAATTCTCAAGAGAATAGGAAATCAAGCTCAGTTTACAAGTCAGTTCTATGTAGTTGCCTAAGCCTCAGAAGCAACTCTTTCAAGTTGATTCATTATTTGTTTTCAATATAGTCTCAACAAGTTAAAAAATAAATTTAAGTTTATGTATTAATGCAATCTTATCTATAATTAATCCAATATGACTCAATTTGTTTGACAATAAAAGCCAATGAATTAATTCTCTTCCATCAATTTCTTGACCTTTTTCCTTCATATACTTGGGGGAAAAAACATGATGAAAAAATAATAAATTGTATGCCACACACAGGCATGGCTTGTAACATGCCAAGGCAAAAATGCAAGAAAAATTTACTGAATATGATCCCTTTCCCAGGACAAAAATAGATTCTTGCAAATGGTATGAGAACATATTTCTGATGCTTCAGTAAAATGTCCACATTATTCAAGAAAAAATGTTAAAAGTTCTATCGTTGCCTCTGTAGAAGATTCTGGTCCCCAGTCACCAAACTCTGATATCCACAAACATCTGCCTCTACTCCAGCAGGTGGTCTCTCTGTTGTATGCAAGCAGCATGATAAAAGCTAGGCTGTGGGAACATAGGGATAGTATGAATACTAGTAGGTGCTGATCAGTGAGAAAACAGTGAAATTCTTTACCTCCTTCCTCTTGTGTAGATAACAGCCATACAAAGATAATGGCAATATTAGCTTTTGTTACCGGCAAATCTCTGACCTGCTGTTGCCACTTTTGGGTTTGTTTTAAAACTTTTCATCATTTCAATTCATATAAAGCAAAGAATAAAAAAGGAAGTTTGCCATTTCTCATTTGATCAGTTATCCGAGAACAAAGTGAATTTCTTCAATATTGTAAGGTTCACATGGTGAACGCTAAAAGATCTTTTCAGGGAAACAGTGTTGGTTAAGTCCTTTGTTATATTATGAGCACATTTTAAAATAATAAAAATTATCTTTAATCCTGATTTAACATAATTTCTAATAAATTCAAACATATATTTGTTCTTCATTGAATTTCAATGTCAGTATTTTGTAAATGAAATAACAGTATTTTTCTAATTGGTTCTCAGCTTATTTTTTTTTTAATCATCAACTCTATGATACATTTTGGGAGTTCAGTGTAGGGAGTACACACACATTGCATTCTTTTTTTTAAGTCCTCCTTAATGAATTCTTAATTACATTATTCAAAAGACCCATTATTCAGCATTCATCTCACTGCTAAATGAAAGTCTTTACCTGACATGTGAATGAAATGAGTCTAAATGCTTTCCATGCCACCTAGGGATTCTGAATAGACTTTTAGCTTCACGCAGCAATAGGCTTCATTTCTGTTTTAAATTTGTATGGATTGTTTTTAGAGATGGGAAGCTATGCAAGTCTACCAATCTGAGCCGCACTTGACTTCCATTGTGTTCTCAGACTTACTTTGGGCTAGAAAAACTGCAAACAAGGTCAAATGAGAGCTGAAAGCAAAACAAATGCTATACAAGATGTGATAAACCCTATAAAGATTTTATTTATTTGCTTGTTTATTTTAACCCTGTAAAGATTTTAGATGAATGTTTGTATTACCTAAATCATTCATCTTTCAGATGAGTAAAGTGAATTTCCTAAGAGCTCCTTATAAATGTCCCTCATCATTTCTCATTATGGGGGAAAAAAATTGCTTAATACCAAAGAAATTAAAAGACCCTTCAAAAGATAACAAGACCTTTTTTTAAAAAAAAAAAAACCTACTCATATTTTTTTCAACAGACTAATGCATAATGGTGGGGTTAAGCAATAGTCTCAGGCTTGGGGCACCTGGGTGGCTCAGTCAGTTAAGCATCTGTCTTTGGTTCAAGTCATGATCTCAGAGTCTAGGATGGAGCCCTGCATTGGGTTTCCTGCTCAGCGGGGAGTCTGCTTTCCCCTTTCCCCTGGTGCCCCGCCCCCCGTCAGCTCATGAGCTCTGTTTCTCTCTCTGAAAAAGATAAATAAAACCTTAAAAAAAAAAGAAAAGAAAAGAAAGAAAGAGTCTCAGGCTTTATGTGCCTCTTACAGCCATATTTAAAAACTGAACCATAGTTACTTGTCTACTTATCAAGCAGTCCTCATATTTCCAAATGATACCCCAAGAAGGTATCTACCAAAAAGCTAAGCTAGATATGCAATAGTTCTGACTGGGCTCTAGAACTCCCTCTAGTTCTATAGAATGTAAGCAAACCTGTTGGAAATTGTAGGCTCAGTAAAAGCAAAGTTCATACTCTATAAAGAATTGGAAGCACAAATTCAAAATCTTTATTCTCCCTGTCCCCAGCTTCAGAAAAGAAAATTAGCAAGAGCATCTTATAAGACAAGCTTACTTTTGCTTAGTTTTGTTTGGCTAGACTTGGTTTTGTTTTAACTTTCTAGTGTAAGAAACATAGCTGAAGATACCATTACTTGCTTTGCTAGGCTTGGGGTGTGTCTGTGTACATGTACATACAAACGCAAGCCCTATGTCACATTCAGCTGTGCATAGCTAACTGACTAAATGACTTCATATCCGTGCATCTAATATTAAGTTGATAGAAACATTAATGAAATCTTTTGGATCCCCAAGGCCATCTAAAAATATCATTCCTGGAGAAAGCATAAGATAACAGTTTATGATTCAGGACTCTCTTTGTAGATAGGAGGATGATGGGCAGAAAAACACTTCATTTCTCTTCCACAACTGCTTTTATAATAACTGCCACTGTAGTCAAAGTTGGAGAACAAATTGTTCTGCAATTGCTGCATGGAGTGAAGAAAGTACACAGAGAAGAAATTTCAACATAAAATTACTCCAACACAGGAGGGTTGCCATATCTTCAGGGGAAAATGTATTTTAATATTTCCATATTGATATTAACTGAAAATCTTAAAAATAAATAATAAATATACACATTTTTATTTTATTTTTTAAAGATTTTATTTATTTATTTGACAGAGAGAGAGAGAGAGAGTACAAGCAGGGGGAGCAGCAGTGGAAGGGGGAGAAGGAGGCTCTCTGCTGAGCAGGGAACCTGATCCAGGGCTCAAATCCAGGACCCTGGGATCATGACCTGAGCCGAAGGCAGACGCTTAAAGACTGAGCCACCCAGGTGCCCCTAAATACACACATTTTTTAAAGTCAATGTCTATACATTTTTAAAGAACAGAAAAAATGGCAGTCCATAACAAAATTATGAGATGTGTCAAAGAAATGGAACATCACTAATTCTGTAGAATTAGTGGAAAAGATTTACTTCTTTTCTATTTTTGATTAAAATCAAAATCTAAGATTTTGACTAAGATAATCAAAGTTCAAGATCACTACATCAATGCAGAGTCCAATCTTAAAACATATTTCTGATTGGCCAGAGGTGACACTAAAGTTATAACCTTGGAATTGCTCAGAATCCAATCCCTGTCTAATTGGAAAGAGGAGTGAAAAAGGTTAAGATCCCCTTTAAAATCAACCTCATTGTACTTCTTGCTAGAGAAGAATGCCCACTTCAAACTGGTCAGGCATTAGTTAATGAAACACCTGGTGTTTTCTAACAGGAATTCAGTACATCTTAGTTACAAAAAAAAAAAAAAAAAAAAAAAAATCAGCCTTTAGAATATATATAAACTATGAGAGGAAAGCCCACATTAATCCTCTCCTCTGATGGCCAACGTCTGGGAGTGCAGCTCATGGAGACTGCAGTCCCCCGTGCTCACTCAATGAGTTGCACCAATTGGGCATCCTCTGCTGAGGACCTGAATCCACTCTAGCTCCTGGGGTTAGGAACCCTCAGAGCAAATGGCCAATCAATGGAAGACTTCTGGTGTGAATAAAGCTAGAGAATTTGAAAAGTAATCAAATGAGTCTAACCATAATAAACAAATTTATGTTTGGATGCAACCAGCAGGTAACTTAATAAAGCAACTAGGTGCTCTCAGCAACCAAGCCCATGAAGTAAAGATTAGCACATATCCTGTTTTCAAAGTAGGTGCTGCATCTGTTAGGAAATAAGTTCCATGGTAAAAGATGTGATTCTCTGTCAAGACAGCCCCTTTCATTTTACAGAAGAAAACATAGATCAGACTTCTCTCCCAGGGAGGGCATGTCCCCACAGCCTGGCTAGACTGTTTTATGTCTTGCTGCCCCCATTCCAATGCAGGTGGAAAATAGACCTTAAAAGAAGCAGACAAAGAACTTGCCAAGCTTCCGCCCACGACATATGCACGTTTGTAGAAAATAAAAGGTGTGTTTAGGGGGAAAATTGAGACTGTTTAAGTTAAGAGTGCTGAGGGAATGAGTAAGCCCTGGCTTGGTGCCTGACAGTTTACAAGGCCCTGCACAATTATTTTTTCATCTGAAGTGCAAAAATCCATATTTTTCTCTGCTACTGCCAGGAAAAAATATCCTAGTAAAGCTTATGAATAATATTTAAAAATGAAAGCAGCAACAACTGTTTAATCATCTCGTTTCTTCTTATAAAGGCCAATGTTACTTAAAATCCCACTCAGGGCCACTGTAAACATCAACTGTTGTTTACCAGATATAACTTAATATTTTAGAAATGTCATTTTATTATATTTAAACGAGGTAATTTGCAATTCCCTGCACCATTATAGGTGTCTCTTTTTGAGCCCCTTTAAAAAGGAAATTCATTAAATAGAAACACAGTGTTTTTTATGTGATAAAGTCATTTATTTTTAAGCAATCTATGCTGCACTTTAACCTTCTGAGTACTTACCTTTTAGGTATCTATTAGAGGGAGTAACTTCATGGAAGGATATTTAAACTCTCATACTAATACTGATAAACAGGATTAAGAAAATGAGACTCCTTTCATAAAGGCATTCCTTCCAAATATGATTAACATTTTCTCCCCCTCGTGAAAAATAATAGTCATTTCCTGCTTGTACTTTTCATTTCAATTAAATAATCTTTAGTATTTTATAGAGAGAAAAGTGTTTTTTTGTTTTTTGTTTTTGTTTTGTCACTAGTGAGCATGTGAACTTCATCCTAATCTGATAACACTGGCGTATAACATGCTAGTATAGTGCAAACTAGCACTGAAGCTTGCTTCCTGTTTTTGGTGGCACTTATTCTATATTATCATGCTCTTATATTTGGGATAGTTAAAAAAATTTGTTTCAAGTAGGCTAAGTATGTTTAATTAAATTATTTTCCAGATTGTTTCTAAACCCTAATCCCACCAACTCTGGGGTATTTACAATCCTTACAACATTTCTGCAATTTATTCTGAAGCTTCTATGAAGTCATAAGGTAGGAGTGTGAGTTTCTCAGAGTCATTAATGTGTTAAAGGAGATGTACGCCAGAGGTGATCCTTAAAATTTAAACTTAGAATTATCGATAGCTATAAAAGCACTCGCTCAAAACCACCTAACCTTCTTAGCTGGTTAAAAGAGTATAATCCTCTCAGTTATTAGAAGACCTTTGAAGTGAAACACAGAAACTCAGCCCTTCTGCCTGTTTTTAAAATTCTCCTTGACTATAGACTAAATCACAGGGCAGTGTGGGCTTAGCCCCATCTGCATGGTGAGCAGCGAATTACTTTACTTGAACTTTGCTCCAGTCAAGACATTTTCGGGCTTATAAATCTTGAATCCATCTAAATTCACCTTAAATTAGCCTTGCAAAAACATACTCCAAACTCCAGTTGTCAGCCTGGTGGCTTTTGGCCAGATGCCACTCAGCAGCTGAAACACTGATTAATTGTCATCTTCTCTTTCTTTTTTTTTTTTTTGTCTTAGACACAATTTTTAAGGAGAAAGAATATGCAAGCTATTATAATGTGGAGAATTATAGCTGAATAATGGTACTGTTATCAGGTACATTTTATATTTAAAATATATGTGATGAAAACAGAGAGCTAGGCAGCCTAGCCATGTATACAATAATGCCATCCACTGCACAAGGAATCTGGGGCTAGGCCAGGGGTTTGGCTAAGTCATGCCAAGATACAACAGATTGTTCAATTTTCCAGCAAATAGAAACAAAATACTAGTTTCAGAAGGTGTACTCAACAAACACTTCCCAATGTGTTTCTGATTTGTGGTCAGAATGTTTTTACTGCTGGTGCCCTGCACTTTTGAGACATTTATTTCCTAAAAGAAAGATTCCTTTCTATAAACCTCAACTGTCTGTTTTTCAAAGCAATTTAAAATCAAACACACAAATAAAATTCTTAACATATGGAAACCTTCATATAGGGCCTTACGTATTCAAAGTTAAAATTGTTTTATAAACTGTAATGCTTTACAGATGAAAATACAGAGAGGATGACTGTTTTTAGCACTAATGCTTTCTGACAGCGTTAAACCTTGTTTTAGTAATTGACATCAAAATGTTTGGTGGTTTTAAATGGACCATTAATAAAAATGGCATGTTTTAAGTTTTTTAGAAATTGTACTTAATACTGTGAAGTGCGATAAAATTGCAAATGTAATACTGCGCTTTTACTATTTAAAAAAAATCCTCATAACAAAACAACTCTCATTCTCTCCCATAATTTCTCTAAAAGAACTTCTGAAACTCAAAGGGAGGAAACATGTCCTCATCCACCCTCAGACTATGTACAGAAATGGACCTTTTGCCATTTCCTTGTTTGGAAAAAGACAAAATAACAAAAGAAGAAAAAACAAAAACAAAATTGGCATTTCCTGCCACGAGAACTCTAGAAGGCTGCTGAATCCAACTGGATCCCATGAAACCAAGAAAATATAATTAAAGGTCACTATAATGAACTGGGAGGTATATATCAGAAAACATGAATTTTGGTACCACCTCTGCCATAAATCTTATTGCATCCAAGAAACCACTAAAATTTCTCTGAGACTTAACAAACTTATCTGCAAAGTGAAAATAGTACTATTTACTCTGCCAAAGTAGAAAGACTATTGGGACAAGCTCATAAAATACTGTATGTGAAAAATCTTCAAACTGGAAGGCAAAAATTATTCCATTCTATTTAGTTCAACAAGCATCTACTGAGTACTGATTAGTTCTCATCCACAATGCATGGAAGAGAATAAATAAATATGAAAGTTACAAATCTTATCTCTGTGAAAATTTTAAAGAATGAATTGGAAGAAAGTAGAAAATGGGATGAAGTTGGGCTAGAGAGCCATTTGGTTCAAAGAAAACAATTTGAGAAACAAAATGAGGGCAGGAAACAGCAGTGTTTCTAGAACTTCAAGTGATCCAGCAATGCAATATGAGGATCAGTTGGTAAACAGAAACAAATGTTTGGCTTACAGTATGCAAATGAACAAT
Source organism: Callorhinus ursinus (assembly GCF_003265705.2). Lineage (NCBI taxonomy): Eukaryota > Metazoa > Chordata > Mammalia > Carnivora > Otariidae > Callorhinus > Callorhinus ursinus. The sequence goes on from NW_027397074.1 coordinate 57,621,279, forward strand.
GTAAAAGGTTGTCATTTGTTCACTCAACAAATACCTATTAATGCCTGTCATGAGATAGGAACTATACTGGTCACTTAGTAAACAGAGGTGACACAGAGAGACCTATAGGATAGGCTCTAACTTCACTGTACTAACAGTCCAGAGTAAGAGATCTTAGACCTGACTAAGCAGGAAACTGGCAAGGTATAACTCACATTATATAGAGACTACTCTAGCATCAGTGTACCAGGTAGGTTCCAAGAAATAAAAAATGGAGATTTATGTTAGTTGCATGGGTCTTTCCTTCCAGTGCCTCTGGCTCCTCCTTGCTCCCTTCGTACTTTGTTCCTCAGCCTTTGATTATCTTAATAGGAATAATGAGACAAATCTGCCATAGTGGATGTGATGAAGACAACAAAAAGGATTTACTTAGGAAACGGGTAAAACATTTGGTAGTTCTACAGGAGTCAGGGGATAAACACAGGAGGTAAGAACCACTGGGTCATATTTTGAAAAGTTTAAGTTAGAAATTGAGAGATTGGGAAGGCAGAAATTTGGGGATGAATAGCTGCCATCCATACAAAGAATACTGAGAGAAGAAGAGATGAAAAATAAATATTTAAATGGTTTAAAGACATGAAAACAGCAGTCCTGAGGCGCCTGGGTGGCTCAGTCGGTTAAGCGGCTGCCTTCAGCTCAGGTCATGATCCTGGAGTCCCGGAATCAAGTCCCACATCGGGCTCCCTGCTCAGCAGGGAGTCTGCTTCTCCCTCTGACCCTCTTCCCTCTCATGCTCTCTCTCAAATAAATAAATAAAATCTTTAAAAAAAAAAAGAAAACAGTAGTCCTGATTATTCTAAATTTTTACCAGAAAAACAAAGACGCATGGTGGAGATGATTTTGAAATTGAAAATGTGGTATGTGGGAGAATGCACAGCTCAGAAATCGGGGTTTCAGGCTGAGACCCAGACATATGTGTTCACTAGATTGAAAAGAAGTATAAAAAAAAGTCCTTGGGAATTTACGTTAGTCAATAAATACTGAGGTACTTTAGAGATACAAAAAGAGATCCTACTGTCAAGGAGCCTACATTTTCTTTTTATTAAAGATTTTCATTTATTTGAGAGAGTGCAAGAGCACAAGTTGGTGGGGGAAGGCAGGGGGAGAGGGAGAAGCAGACTCCCCACTGAGCAGGGAACTGGACACTGGGCTCAATCCCAGGACCCAAGATCACGAGCTGAGCCAAAGGCAGATGCTTAATCGAATGAACCACCCAGGGGCCCCAAGGAGTCTACATTTTAATAGGACTGACAGATGTAACATTTTTATAAAAATATAGAATAGTTTCAAGTACTATTAAGTAAACAAAACAGAAAAATATGGAATCTTCTCTAGCTAAAGTAGTTGGAGAAGACTTCTCTGAAGATATACTTTCTGAACTTAGTGTTGAATAATGAGATGACAGCAAATCATCCCACAAAGAAAAGCAGGAGGACACAAGGCTAAAATACAAAAACCCTGGGATAGTGAATATTTGAGGAACACAAGGAAGGCCTGCGTGGCCAGAATGTACTGAATAAAGGAAATGAGGTCAAAGATGTAGGCAAAAGCCAGATAGTACAATCTTAGAGGTCACAGGAAAGAGTTTAGGTTTCCTCCTGGCTATCATGCGAATCACTGGTGAGTTTTATGTGAGAAATGACATCTATTCTGTTTTAGAAAGAGAACTCTGGCTTCTATGTGGATAAGCTTCTGGCGGTGGAGGTTGGGGTTGGGGATAGGGTTTGTAAAAACAGCAAACTGGGGGCACCTGGGTGGCTCAGATGATTAAGCATCTGCCTTCAGCTCAGGGTCCTGGGATGGAGTCCCGCATCGGGCTCCCTGCTCCTTGGGAGCCTGCTTCTCCCTCTGCCTCTCTCTCTCTGTCTCTCATGAATAGATAAATAAAATCTTCAAAAAAAAAAAAAAAACAGCAAACTGTTTAAAGGCCATTTGGGCAATATAAGCTAGTGACTGAAGGGAGGAACATGTTGGGAAGTGAAGGTGTGAAATGCGAATCAAGAGTTTTGTGATGGCATGATAAACTGATATGCCTATCAGACATTTATATGAGGAAGTCAAAACTAAAGGGAAAGGTCTGGGAGAGAGAAATAAATCTGAACATCATCAGCACAGAGATGTTACTTGAAGCAAGCCTATATAAAAAGGAAAAGGTGAAGAACAGAGCCCTGCACAATTTTAACATTTAAAAGTCTGGCATGGAAAGAGAAACAAGAAAAGAAAATTGAGGAAAAGCAACCCTGAACAGAAAATGTATTAAGAGTAAAGGAACAGTCAAATAGTTAATATACTGATAAGAGGTCAATAAAAATTTTTAAAAATATATCATTACTTTTGCAAGATGAGGACAATTGGTGACATTGATAAAACTCATTTAGTATTGTAATGAGAATGAGTGAGGAGGGCTGAGTGAATAGCAGGAGTAGTGACACAGCATAAAGGCTCCTCGCCTGCCATTCTCTCTCTAAAAAGGGTTTAACCCCATTGAAAGAAATTCTTCCACTCATATGTGCCCTGGATGCCATCTGTTATCTTCTCTTGTACTTTACCCCTATAATATTCCCCTTTTACTCCTGGGATCTTAGAAGATCACTAAACTTTCTCTCCCTTCTTGCTGAAGTTCTTTATAGTAATAGTTTATAAAAATTTGGTTATTAGTAAAAAAAAAAAAAAGCATTCTTATTAGCAGAATATGGCTTAATTTTCACCAATCTTAAAATATTTCCCTTAATCCTACCTCCCCATTACAGTCATTGCCCAAATTTTCTACTTTCCTTCATATCCAAATTATAAGATGAAAATTGTTTTTTAACCTACATCAAATATATCAAAAATGTATTAAAAGACTACAATTACCCTTAGAAGGAGGGCAGTAACATGATCCCTTAGAGACTTTGTATCCACTATGGGGGTCAGGCAGGCTGCAGAACTGGAATAGATTAATTGTTAACATAAACATGGGGTTAGGAATTCACAGGGATCACCATGCCAAGGACCAGAGAAAAAACAATGTACTTCCTGATTAGAATATACTCTTGTAATTCCATAGAAATAGCAGTCATCAGAGGCAGAGGAAATGTTGGCACCTGAAGTAAGCACCCAAAAGACCCAGCACTGGAGATTATTCATGGACTCAAGGCCACCAGGATCTCCATTATGGTGGCTGATTGTCATGTGGTAATTATAAATCAGAGCAGAGAATGCCTGAAACTCCTGTGTTAAATTCCTAACCAGGCACAAATCAGCAAGAAAAATGCTTAACTTTCTTTAAAAAATCGGTTTTGACAGACCACACACCAGGAAATCAAAATAGTTTGGAACAGGTCCTTCTGCGAGGATCTGTAGTAAAAAATTGAAGTCTTGTCTTCCATCTTAAATTTGAGCAACCGCTACTTGCACTACTGGTGAAGTTTGTTAATCAGCATTAAGTTGGATAAAAGACAACCACAGCTGCCCTCCAGAATGGAAATGGGAACGATGAAGTGCTTCAGGTATGCTTCAGCCTCTAAGAATAAGCCCCTCAGCAGGAGAGTTTACAGGAGATATAATCAAGTGTCTTAGTCCTTTCAGGCTACTATAACAAAGTACAATCAACTGAGCAGGCTCATAAACAACAACAAAAAAAAATTTATTTCTCACAGTTCTGGAGGCAGGAAGTCTAAGATCACAGTGCCAGCACGGTCCAGGTCTAGTGAGAACCTTCTTCCAGTCTGCAGACTGCTCCTTACATGGAAAAAAGACAGCAATGGAGCCTTCTGGAGTCTTTTTATAAGGGCACTCATCACATTCATGAGGGCTCCACCCTTGTGCCCTAATTACCTCCCAAAGGCCTCATAATTACCTCATAAAGGCCTCCTAATACCATCACTGGAGATTAAGAGTTCAATTTATGAATTTCAATAAACATTCAATCCACTGCAGATTTTTATATTTTCTGCCAGAAACAACCCCCCAAACCAAACTACACCAGGTTTGAGAATAGGCCTAGCAATTTTCTTTTAGTGTGGCAGGATAGGTCATAGGCAGGATGACATTCACTATGGATCTAACTCTGGTCCTTCCCACACATTAGGAGGCCCACAGAGAAGCCGCACATTTATATTAGCTGTGGTAGAGGCACATTTCATGGCTAACTGAACCTTTAGGAAAACAAAACAAAACAACTCAGTGAATGAGCTATCATCTTATCCCTAGCAGAGATCTATTAAATCAAAACACTGGATGTTTGCTGACCATATACTGACAAGAATTTGGAAAAATACAAACAGGTAGATTTAGGTAGTACCCCCAAAGAGAGCAAAAGTGATGCCATTTGACCCATTAGAAGGGAGTAAACAGGATTTATGTGGGGAATAACAGGAGCTTCCAAATAGCAGCAATAGGTGTGCGCCCTTCATTAGTTCTCTCAAGGAAAACGTAGGGGTCTTAACAAACTAATACCTCCTTTGCTCTGCTCCACTTCCCTGATTTCTTCTTTCTCCAACTTCTAAGGAAGTGTCTTCCTGCATAGCACTGAAGCCTTCCAAAGGACATTCAGGTTAACTGGGAGAAGGACTTCCTCAATAAAAGAAACTAGAGGTTTATATTGGAAAAAAGAAATCACGAGCATGGGAAGAAGATATACTAGGTTGAGCTTTGCAAAGGGATGCACTGTCTGGGAGAAGCAGCTGTCATCCACATGGAGGGTGAAGCAAAGAGGCAATAATGAGGTGGGGAGGTTTAAAGTACAATTGCCATTTATTACCAATGTACTTCCTCCTTCTGGATATTTTCTAAGAGACAGATTACATTAGCGACTAGAATTTCTTTTGATTATAGCTTTCCTTAGGACCACTGTTTCTTCAAATGTGATTCATGTGAGGGTTAAGGTCCCAATTTTATGTGGGTTATATTTCTGATAATGGAAGATAAAATATGGGCCTAAACTAGGCTGTAGCTTTGGTGATTTTGAGAATAGGACAGAATGAAGAAATATTTAGAATTCAGAATTAACAGGAAAATCATCTTAGACATTAAAAGGAGAAGAAAGAGAAATAGTCTAGGATGTTTACCAGGCTTAGTTGATTGGTTCGGTGAGAATGCCAATAACTATGGGGACTGGAGAAGAAAAACAATAACCTACCCTGAAGATAACCAACAGGCAATGAGATACCAGCATTTAGAGCTTATGGCAGAGTTATAGCCAGAGATTTCCTAGCATGGAGGTAAAAAACTCGTGGGAAGAGATGAGATTCTCTAAGGTAGATGAATCAATCAGGATCCCAACAGGAATCCAAGGGTATCTTGAGATTGTTAACTGGTCAATTGTTAATTGAAAATCTAAGATGTTAGCTACAACTAATATTGTTCAGATAATGTAGCAGTGAAAAATGGAGGGAAAAAAAAAATCACGTAATAATATAAATTATAGATGCTACACTCTTCATTTCTGTAGCAGGTCACAAGGCCTACGCTGATAATTCTGTGCTCTCCTTATCCTCTGCCAGCCCCTTTAACTAAACAGGGTTTGGATGTGGTAGTATAATGAGTATCTTCATTCCCATAAATTCTAAGCCATTGGTGGTCATGTCTTCCTTGGGTCAGTACAATTTCCTAAGGACTGCTAGGTAAGGAAGTATCGAGTGGTACCCACGATTTGACTGAGCTTTGAACATAGTCCCTTTTCCTCTATTCTGTAACAGCAACCTAATTTCCTCCTAGTAATTGTGATAAATCATCCAGGACAGAATAGTGACCTTCACTTTCTCTATCTGATGTTTTAGAAGCATGAGAAACTCAAAATGTCCGGGGAACAGTCCCAACTTCCAATTTATTGGAAACATGTTGATGTTTCCTCATGAAGTATATCTTTCTTAAGCACTATACCCTTCAAATTCATTGCACTAGATACTCTCGGAGGCAAAAAGCAAAAATTCTCCTAATGTATAATTAAGAGTAAGTACAAGAGGGGCCACTCCCACTCCTATGCCTTAACTCTCAGACCTATATATTCCATCTACGGAGCCTAACCTGGCATTGGCTGCTGGTTTAAAACCTGCATCTCATTCTGTAAGAAGAATATCATCCTCCTCTCCCATGGTGTTTTCTCCTTGTTTGCACTATAACTGAGGCTTTAGTGGGTCATTTAACTGGTCTGTCAAGCAAGTCACTTCTAGATGAGACATGTGGTAAACACTAGTGAATTCTGGAGTTGTGGGCTCATTGTCAAGAAATGTGACCCTAGGGGCACCTGGGTGGCTCAGTCGTTAAGCATCTGCCTTCAGCTCGGGTCATGATCCCAGGGTCCTGGGATCGAGCCCTGCATCGGGCTCCCTGCTCTGCAGAAAGCCTGCTTCTCCCTCTCCCACTCCCCCTGCTTGTGTTCCCTCTATCTCTGTGTCTCTCTCTGTCAAATAAATAAATAAAATCTTTTAAAAAAATAAATAAATGCGACCCTAGTTAGATAAGATATATATGGAAGAAAATTACAGTTGATAAGTCATTCTACAAATTCATGAACGGTGCTGCTAGTGGAAGCATTGCAAGCACTGAAGGCAAGTTGCTACCCAGAATAAGCTGAACAGTCAGCAGTGGCAAAAGCCAAATCAGCCTTGGCAGAAAATCCATGCATAGCCTCTATCCCTGATGCTATAGTCATTTTATACATGATACATTGAGCAAGCACTGAGTAGCTAAAGAAAGATGAGTGTCATCTGCTGGGTAGGTGATCTTACCTAACAAATTATTGAGACCCTCTTCTGCAAGGCTGAGCATTACATGAAATACAAATATTGTCACACTCTGCACCTCTTCAAACTAGTCATCTCAGATACCTGTCCCCCAGATCTACTTTTTTTAATTTTTCAACTTTTCATTGAAAATTTTTCTTTCCAAGTCCCTGATAAGCCAACTAACTTGTTAGCCACTACCAATACTACCAGTGTAGACCTGCTTCTCAAGTCATCTCTCTTCACACAAGCAGTGGACGACTAGATGGCCATACTAAGATGTTTTCACTTTCAGTAGGACTGGAGTTCAATATCCAGCCATTTCCTTCCATTTTTCTTGCTCTGGAAGATGGTGTCCCTGTGCATCAGAACAAGAGGGGCTGCCCATTACCCAGTCACCAGACATTAATAATACAAATAAAATGTCAAAGCACTATAATATTCTAAGTCAGTCATGGAATTGTGTTTTCCTTGCCAGAATAAGTAATGAAATTTTAATTAATGAAGCTTAAGAGAATTATGTTTAGGGACTTCTTAGAAATGAGTCCTTCTCCTAAAAAGTTATACGTAAAATGAACAGACCTATTTTCCTGAATATTGCTGTATGCATGTAACATCTGAATCTAAAGCAAATATCTTGAGAAAACGAAGTGACAGACAGTAGCTTAAGAATACAAGCTGACCAAATGATGGTAGCACAAAGGAAAGATAGAAAGAATCTGGTTCATACATAATATTGTTGAGTCATTGAGTTAACCTTCCTTGGAAATGCTTTGCCTGTTTGCAAGATAAACATGGAAGGGCTTCTTGTTTGCAAGATAACAGATTCAAAATATGAAAATAACTGAATGAAAGAGGTGGAGCAAGGGCAGTAAGGATCTCACCTTTCTAATCTACAAGTTTGAGAACCTTGAAGAGGAGGGAAAGGGAAGATAATTAGAACATAAAATTAATAAAACTGGAGCCTCTTATTGAATGTCTTCTAAAAGATTAAGGGAGTGACGATGGGACAAATGTAGGATTATGGGTGGTTCTTTCTACCCAAGTATATTTTTTTAAGCTCTCATGTAGAGGCCATTAAGACCAAGAATTGTGGGGTTGAGCAGAACATCGAGTCTAAACACCAAGTATTGTCTAAATGTAAGAGTAACTCTATAGACCCTTTGCCAGCACTGCAGTACTGGCATCATCTGGGAGTTTACTAGAATTACAGAATCTCATACTCCACCATAAGTTCAACTTAATCAGAATCTTGCATTTTAACAAGATTCCCAAGTGATTCATAAGCACATTAAATTTTAAGAAACATTTTTTAAGACAAAATTTTGCATGTGGTTACTAGCACATGGAATTGACAAGAAGAAAATAGAATGAAAGCTTATTAAGTTCTTAAGGAAAATGTATTCCCATTGGTTTTTTTATTACTTGCTGCTTAATGTAAACTCATTGATACAGAAGGGATAGTTTTTGAATGGAAGAGGCTTAAACTTATTTATAACCACTTTTCTGTTACTATAGTAAATATATTTGGATTTTAAAGTATGAAAACTGTAAGGAGCATTAACATTTGAATTCTGAGCATCTTAATTCTGTAAGATGAGGAAACAAGTATAGAGGCTTCAGAACATACAATGTTTAAATACTGCTTAAGAAGACAATAAAGTAAATATCACATGAAAGGGCACATTATTAACAAATGAAAGCAATTCACTGTGATAGCCAGGCACTATCCATGTACTAGAAATAAAAATATGAATGGCTTAATCCTTGCCTTAAGGAAACACATAGTCTAAACCAACTGCAAGCAGGTTTCATATCAAAATGAGTAGAACCAAACAAAGAACATACTTTTGATGTCTGTGGCATGTATATCGCCAAACTTAAGTAGAAGCCTCACAGTGGGCTTTTTTTTAATTTTATTTTAACTTTCTGGTATACATTTTCCTTCTGTCAACAGCACCACAAATTTCCCCCATTTTCCACGTACGTGGTTCGAGTTAAGCTATACCATCGTTCCAGTGTAAGCATGAGATACAGGCCAGCCAAACAAAGCATATGTAATAGACCATACTATTGTTTCCGGCCATCATCTTCGCCCTTCTCCCAACTCTGGCAAAAAGAGTTTTTGTCATAGAACTTGAAGTGTCGCCCTGTAGGTCAAATACACTGAAAGGGAAGAAAACACTATCTATAGTTTAAGTCTGGGAAACCAGAAAAAAATGATTCCATTTGTAGTGATAGAAATGTCAGTAAGTGAAGAGCATTGGGAAGGAAGATGAAGAATTCAATTTTAGATAATGAGATTTAATTTAAAATAATACTTATTATTTCTTTTTTATTGTAAAAGTAATGCCTGGCTTTGTAGATAATTTTGAATACAGGGAAAAATGGAAGGAAGACATTTAAAATAACCCTGTTAACATTTTGATATATTTCCTTCCAAGCTTTTCTCCCCCCACACACATAAATATATAAAACTAAAGTGGTATTAAAATTTATACACATTCTTATGTCCTGCCATTTCCATTTAACATTATACATGAGCATTCCAATATTTAAAAAAAAAATTGTGAATACAGAATTTATGTCTACATACACATATGTATTTTAAAACTTATGTAAGTCTTCACTTATTGACAGATTTCTTACTACTTTTATAATTACAAATATAACTACAATAAGAATATTTATATTAAAACCTGGATATGCCTCGGGGCGCCTGGGTGGCTCAGTCGTTAAGCGTCTGCCTGCGGCTCAGGTCATGATCCCGGGGTCCTGGGATCGAGCCCCTCATCGGGCTCCTGGGATCGAGCCCCGCATCCGGCTCCCTGCTCTGCGGGAAGCCTGCTTCTCCCTCTCCCACTCCCCCTGCTTGTGTTCCCTCTCTCGCTGTGTCTCTCTCTGTCAAATAAATAAATAAAATCTTAAAAAAAAAAAAAAAAACCTGGATATGCCTCTAATAATTTCTTAGGACAAAAGTCTAGAAACAAAGTATCAGGCCACATAACATGGAGTACTTTAAGGCAATGTAGAGATGCACAGTGATTTCCCAAGAAGGTCCTTCAGGTAAAATGTCAACAAGAATATAGGTATGTAACTCTTTTATTCTCTCACACCAAATACTTTCACAAAAAATGACATACTATACACAGACATGTGTGTATGTATCAAATTATTAAGGAAAACTGAAAAACACCATTAAATAGTCTCTAACATAATATATAAGGGTAAACTTTCTGTCAGGAGACATGATAGAGAATCTGCCTGACGCGTTTTCTTCCTAGGGGGTCACTGTAAGCAAAAGGCCAGCACAGAGTTTTATACTGTACCAAGCAACAAAACAGAGAAATAGTACTCAATATACGTAGAGAAAATGCAGCCAGAAGAGGGGGGCATTGCTTTGAAGACTCACACTAACCTTCTCTCAGGAAAAAAAAAAATTATTTTTTTTCTTAAAAACTGAAGATTAATTAAATATTCTTAAGCAATTCTCAAGAGGATACTGCATCTATAAAACGATAGCATGTACTTACAAGAAAGAAAGAAGCTAAGTTTTGTGAAGACGCGATTGAGATTTTAAAACACAGGACAACGACCTGTTCAATTAAAAAGTACAATGGAAGGATGGAGACTCAAGAGTACAACAGGAGACCAAATTAATGCGATGAAGAAAACCCCAAGATAGCAATTTCAGACGGGGAAAGAAGTAAAAGTGAAGAAAATAAGTATTAGGAGAGCCTCACCGAGTGCTCCGAGCGCAGCACCGACTGCAGAATTTCTGCCTCAATCGCCGCCAAACCTGCGCCCTGGAGCATAACGGGATGGCGGAGGGCGGGGCCTGGCTCCACTCTGGCCGCGCAGGCTTCCCCTGGCTTCCGGCTTGGGGCTGCCCACTTCTGCCTGCCGCTGGGGTCTGCGAAGACCCAGTGGGAAAGCTCGGAGATAGCCGCAGTGTGTTGGGATACTCAAGTTGCTCACATCTGGTGTTATATCTCTCAAAACATTCTCATTTTTCATATTTGGGTTTTGCCTCTTTCTTAGATTTGTGAAAGATTGCTTAATTCTTGGCTTTTTCAAATATTCCTATCGCGGGTGCCTTCGATTAAGCATCTGATTCTTGCTTTCGGCTCAGGTCATGATCTCAGGTTCCTAGGATCAAGTGCCGCCTCTGATTCTGTGCTGAGTGTGGAGCCTGCTTGGGATTCTCTCTCCTTCCCCCACCCAAGATCTCTTATCTCTGGTATTTGTCGAATTAATGGTGATAGTGGACACGTAATTTTTTCTGAACATCAAACATAATTCTGCAACATTGGAACATTAAGTATAATGTTTAACATAAAGTTTTCTCTAAGAGTTTTTGCCTATTAAGTTATTAGGGTTCCTTCTCCGTGAAATGAATGTTCAGATATATTGCTCCCTTTTCTACTGAATTGTTTATCTTGTTCTGATTAATTTATAAGGATTATATGAATATTCTGGATACTAATCATTTCTTAGGGATATAGACTGGAAATATCTTCTCCTTTTTTGTAGCTTCTCTTTTTACTCTCTTCATTGTATATGATGAAAATAACCAGAATTCTAATGTAGTTTGATATCTTTTCTTTAATGGTTCATGCTTTTTAGATCTTGCTTAAGCAATGCTTCCATATCCTAAGATAATCAGTTATTTTGCTCTGTTGCCACATTTTTATAAATTTATATCTATACTTTAGTATTTAATTCACTTGAAATTTATTTGCATGTGTCAGTGAGGTAATGGTCAAATTTTATTCTTTCCAGGTGAATAAACCAATTGTCACAGAATCCTTTATTGAAAACTCATCCTTTCCCCATTGATCTGAAAGGTCATTCTTCAATATTGGAACATTAAAATACAGTGTTTAACATTAAGTGTGATGTTTGCTGTAGGTAATCTACCAGGAATCTATATTCTATATCCGGGCAAGGAAATTCCCTTTTACATCTAGGTTACAACAGATTTCTCTCAGGAAAGTACTTATCAAATACTTATTTTACATATCCTGAGGTTAACATATGGCTTCCCTCCTTTTTAAATTTTAATGTGATATATTACAAAAATTGATTTTTTAAAATATTAAAGCAACCATCCATTGCTTGGACAAACTCAACTTTGTCTTTCTCTCTGTCTCTTCTCTCTCTCTCTCTCTCTTTTTACCCTCTCTCCCTCCCTCCTGCTGTTCGGTTACACTTGAGTTTAATGCCTAATATTTTCTTTAGGAGTCTTGCATTTATGTTTATGTGTGAAATCAGCTTATAATTTTCTTTCTTGTCTTCATTGAAGTTTGCTATCAAGATTAAGTCAGCCTTATAAAATGAATTAGGAAATACACTTTTTTTAACTCTTGAAAGAGTTGGTATAAAATTACTAAATCAGTTCATTCCATTTTTAGAAAAACTTATTAGTAAAATTGTTTAGGCTGAAGTTTTCTTTGTGGAATAATTTTAAAGTACAGATTTAATCCTGTTAAGGCTATAAAACTTTTCACATATCCATTTCTATCCATTCTCATGTACACTTTCACCATTTACTTTGGTGAGTTATATTTGCATACAAATTTGTCCTTTAAATTTTCAAGATTTTTGTCATGAAAATGTTTTTACTATTTTCTATTACCTTTTTATCACCCTATATTTTGTATGTATGTCCCTTTTTACATTACTAAAATTGTTTTTGATTCCTTCTTTTTATCTAGAGATTTTCCTGAGGTGCGTGAATTTTATGTTTGGTTGTTTGTTTTGGAGGGGTTTGGGGAGGCAATATATGGATTGGTTGATCCTTTCTGTGTTTGGTTTCATTAATTTTTCTCCTATCTTTATTTTTTTCCTTCCTTGAGGTTTTTCTTCCTTTAGGTTTATTTTGCTCTTCCTTCTCTAACTTAAGTGGATAATTTGCTCATTAATTATCAGCCCTTATTTTTTTTTTAATTTAAGTGTTTTAAAGCTATGAATGTCCCTCTGATTACTGCTTACCTGCATTCTATAAGCTTTGATAAGTGGTATTTTCTAAATTTTTTCTAATTTCCAATATGATATTGCCTTTGATCTATGATTTATTTAGATATGCAATTTTTACTTTCATACTATTATTGGAACTATTAAATTATCTTTTTCAGCACACACAAAGCCAGTTTCCATGCTTTGCTTAACTTTCTAGTTTTCTACCTTACCTCAATTTTTAACCTGATTTTTCCTTTCTTCCTTGCCAGCTCATGGAAACACCCAAGATAATTCATATATATATAATGGTATATATTGGTGTGTATATATATATATATGTATATATATATATAATTATTATTATTTTTTTTTTTTTAGAGAGAGAGAGAGGAGGGGACAGAGGGCAGGGGAGAGAATCTTAGGCAGTCTCCACACCCAGCAAGGAGCCAACACAGGGCTGGATTTCACAATCCTGAGATCCTGACCTGATCTAAAACCAAGAGTCAGACTTAACCAACCAAGCCACCCAGGCACACCTCACAGTATTTTTTATCCAGTATTTTAGGTTGTTTTCAAAGGGACAGCCAATCAGCTTATACATTTCTTATTTTGTGGTTGTAGATACTTTAAATTTTTTTAATTATTTTGTGTGTAAGATGTGTGTTTTGTGATAAGGTACTGGCATAGTTTGTTAGTGCTGTTGCTTTATTATTTTTCCATGAAAATAAGACATTTAGTTTGAAGAAAATAAAAAAAATTTTAAATTCTCATTGTCTAATTAGTGATAGACAATTTCAGGATCCCCTTTGATTGCTTATTCCAGTGACTTGTTAGCTTTAAACAAAAGGTTGTCCATTATAATAGAAAAATAAATCTGTTTAAATATAAAATCTTTATGAGGAATTTAGGTCTTAAAGCTTCAGAAAATGGATTTTTAAAAATGTTTGGGATCATTCTTAAGATTCATGGTATGCTTAATATTAAAAACAAATCCCAGGAGGCTCCATAGCTCAGAGGTTAGAGCACTAGTCTTATAAAAACAAATCTCTCTTAAATTAAAAAAAAAAAGCAGAGAGCAAAATAGGAAATAATGAAATATTAATTTTTGTTTATTTAAAATTAGCATTCAGAAAAGTGACAAGATATTCATATTAATTACACTGATGTATGAGAGAAAATATTTTGAAAAATTGATATTCTGACATTATGTAGTTCTATTTTATGATGTAATAAATTCCAACCTTACCAGATAGGACATACCAAATAAAACTGAATTAAATAAAGTATCTAACCTGCAAATGTCATGAGTAATACCTAACATTCCCAAATTATAAGTATCAGGATCTTTAGGGTCAGAAGCCCTTTTTAATGATATAAAATATTCAGATAAGATTTTAAAAGATAAGATAAAAGAAGATTTTTTAAAAAGATTAAAAACTGTGCAGCATTAACTGTAAAACTTTTCCTGCAACAGGGTTTGCACATTTCTTAAATATTCCTATAGTAGGCAAAATAATTGTCCCCCAAAGATACCTACATCCTAATCTATGGAAACTGTGACTATGTTAGGTTACATGGCAAAGATGATTTAAGATTACAAATGGCATTAAGGTTTTTAATCAAATGACCTTTAAAGAGAGAGATCATCCTAGATAATCTGGGTCAAGCTATTATAATAACTGAGGTCTTGAAAACACAGAAGACAAAATCAGAAAAGGGGCCAAAATCAGAGGAAGACTTGAAGATGCCAGGCTGCTGGCTTTGAAAATGGAGAAAGGGACCAGGAGCCAAGGAAAGCTGGTAGGCTCTGGAATGTGGAATGTGAAGAGAATGGATCTCCCCTATAGCCTCCAGAAGGAATGCAGCCTTGCTTATATTTTGATTTTACCTCAGTGATCCAACTATATAACAATAAATTTGTGTTTTGTAAGCCACCGAATTGTGATCAATTTTTACAGTAGCCATGGGAAACTAATGTAATTCAACTTCTTCAAATTCATTAAGATACCTTGTAAAAAACAGCTGGTATATTCTACCTGAAAAGGTTATAATTAAAGACACCTAAAATTGATAAATTTATATATAATGGGGGCATCAACTTTCTGCATTCCTACCAAATTTATTTGACATTAGATATTATTTTTATGTTTGAGCCATAAATTACTACCTATGCTCTCTTTCCATATGAAAATCTGGTCAGGAAAATATAATTTTTCAAGCTAATTATCATGGGAACACCTTAAATAGGTTGCTGCTGGTTAAATTGGACATGAGCCTTTTATTTATTTATTTTTTTTTTTTTAAGATTTTATTTATTTGACAGAGAGAGAGAGCAAGAGAGGGAACACAAGCAGGGGGAGTGGGAGAGGGAGAAGCAGGCTTCCTGGCAATCAGGGACCCTGATGTGGGGCTCGATCCCAGGACCCCAGGATCATGACCTGAGCCAAAGGCAGATGCTTAATGGCTGAGCCACCCAGGCGCCCCAGACATGAGCCTTTTAAAACAAGGTACAAATAGTTCATCTAAAGAGCTATAATTTTGAGATTTCACTATGGAAACTTGTCACCAAGGATTCAAATAACACTTTTTAAATAAAAAAAAAATTCCTTTCATTTTTAAATTTCTGAACCAGACTTCACTATCTTACCAGGTTAATACTTTCAAAGGTCAATAAATTCTCTTAGAAAAGAGAGTAAATTCTCAAATTTGTGTTTTAGAAACATAAGATGTAGCAATATAGGAAACAATTTGGACTTCAGCCAAGATGACACTGTAAGTTCATGCTTTTCGATAACTCCATGGTTCCAACCACATAGTGATGATACACAAAGTTAAAAAAAAGGAATAAAGACCCAAAATGGTACAAAAATAAGATCATCTTCACCATAGATCAAACAAACAAAGTAAAAAGTAGGCAGAAACAATTAGTCTGATGAAGGCAAGATATGGAAAAAGCAGATGTAGCTGGAATTCAGCTCATGTAGACATGGGATTAAAATGCTTCACATCTGGTAGGAGGATTCCTTGAAATCAGAGAATATTATGGATTCCAAGATGCTGACAATACAGGGAAAGCGTCAAGCCCAGAAAACCAGGTGAAAATACAAACAGCCTCACAAGGAAACAGGAAAGAATTTTGGGACTGGTATGCAAGAGCTCCAACAGTGCCTTGGTGCAGAAGACATTTCAGGATTTGGTTATAGATTTGACCTGCAGTAAATGAAAAACCGTTAGACAGGGGTGAGGAGAGAAAGAGTGAGAGTGAAAAGCAAGGGCAATGGGAAGGCGAAGAAGAAGAAGAGGGAGGAGTGGGAGGAAAGAGGAAGAGGGAGGGGGAAAGAGACAAGTAGTGGAAGAAGAGGAAGACGAGAAGAGAGAGAAAGGGAGATGGTAGAAAAACATTTAAAAGATTGCCTAAAGTATACAACCAGAAGTCAATCTCAAATGAGATTAAAATAGTAGAACAGTATGAAAAGCATGTTTTTAAAAAAAGTAAGTTTAGGGGGCGCCTGGGTGGCTCAGTCGTTAAGCGTCTGCCTTCGGCTCAGGTCATGGTCCCAGGGTCCTAGGATCGAGCCCCGCATCGGGCTCCCTGCTCAGTGGGAAGCCTGCTTCTCCCTCTCCCACTCCCCCTGCTCGTGTTCCCTCTCTCGCTGTCTCTCTCTCTCTCTCTCTGTCAAATAAATAAATAAAATCTTAAAAAAATAATAAGTTTAGGATGCTAAAAATCCTCATTAACATCCATAAAAAAATAATTGGCATAAGGATATGAAAGGAACAAATTCTAAATTCTAGATGAAAGATAGCTATTAAAATGCAAAGGTCTATACCTAGAATAAACTCCAGATTGAATACAGAGGGGGGAAAAAGAGGTGAAACAAAAGATCTCTGAGGGATTAACTCAGAATTAACTCAGAACTCTGAGGGATTAATCAACATCCAGAGTAAAAGAGAAAAAGATATTTTTTAGAAAAAGGGGAAGAAGGAATATTGCAGGACATGGAGGGTAGATAGATGGAGAGCCTCCAATAAACAACTAATATGTATTCCAGAATTATAAAGTGGTGCTAGACTGATGGTACCCCCAGATGGTTTCAAAAGCAAGTTCCAATCTTTGGGGAGAAACCCATCTCCATTCTCACTGATCTCACACAGATAAAGTTTCCAGAAAAATAAGGTCACTATCAAAATCTGCAAAACAAACAAGGAAATAAGGTACTATGAGCAAGAGAAGGCAGAAACAAAGAAGCAAATGAATAAAATTCCAAGTCTCCAGCTATAGGAATGACTGGGAAACAGAGTATTTGCATGTGTAATATGCTTAAATGTATAAAAGGCATTAGAAATACAAACAAAGCTCAAGCACAAGAAAAATTTTCTGACAAAAAAACAAACAGAACTTCTAAAGAGGGAAACACATAATTATTTTAATGCAAAAATTAGTGGGCATGATTAATAGCAATTTAGGCATAGCTAGATACAAAGAAAATTACTGAATTGAAGACACAGATGAAGAAGACAGATGGAGAAAAATGTTAAGGAGGAATGACTGGGTGGCACAGTTGGTTAAGCCTCTGCCTTTGGCTCAGGTCATGATCCCAGGGTCCTGGGATTGAGTCCTACACCGGGCTCCTTGCTCAGCGGGGAGCCTGCTTCTCCCTCTGCCTGCCGCTCCCCCTGCTTGTGCATGTTCTCTCTCTCTCAAAAAATAAATAAAATCTAGAAAGAAAAAGAAAGAAAGAAAGAAAGAAAGAAAGAAAGAAAGAAAGAAAGAAAGAAAGAAAGAAAGGAAGGAAGGAAGGAAGAAAGAAAGAAAGAAAAAATGTTAAGGAATGGTTAAGAGACCCAAAGGATGAAGTGAGAAATAGGTATGTATTTATTTACATATATAAAATATATATAAAATTGGCATATATAAATATATAAATACCATATATATATATATATATATGCAGATATGTAGAAATGCAGATAGCCCAGCAAATTCCAAGGAGAGTGAACTGGAAAAAAAAACAACACAAATTATAATTTATAATAGTGAAATGGCAGATACTAATGACACAAAGGAAATCACCTAGGGAGAAAACAGCTTACCTTCAAAGTATCAAACAAATGTATAGAGAACAGTTTATGTTAGTCTTTGGAAAACATATGCCAGCCAAACACTAACCAAATAAATTGGTTTAATAATTTTAATATCAGAAAAAAACAGAATTTAAGGAAAAAGAGGATATACAATGTCAACACATAATAATTTTTTTTGGTGGGGGGGGTCATGACCTGAGCCGAAGACAGACGCTTAACAACTGAGCCACCCAGGCGCCCCAACACATAATAATTTTTTTTAAATCCACCAGGAAGTTACAAAAATCTCAAAACTATAGAATTCACTAAGTGGATTTGGGCATGGACTGAGGAAGGAAAAGACTGCGGTGTGAGGTTTGATGAGGAAGATAAGGAAAAAAGATTCAGGTGGGTGTGGTGTTAGGGAATTCAGTGGTGGTCTTCAAGAGAGTAGCGTCCTTGAGCCGACTGAAGAGTGAAGCAGAGTGCAGTAGGAGGAGAATGGAGAGGTAAGAGAGTGGAAGCTTCAGAACTGTGTCTGGGACAGGAGAAAGGAGAGTTATTACAGAAGCTGGAAAGGTACATGGGGCCAAGAGGCTTATTTATTTATTTATTTTTAACTTGGATTTTTTTTTTTAAGATTTTTTTTTTTTTTTTTTTTTGACAGAGAGCACAAGCAGAGGGAGAGGGAGAAGCAGGTTCCCAGCTGAGCAAGGAGCCCGACGTGGGACTCGATCCCAGGACCCCGGGATCGTGACCTGGGCTGAAGGCAGCCACTTAACCAACTGAGCCACGCAGGCGCCCCAAACTTGGACATGTTTTTGAACAAAAGCTTAGATTTTGTGATTTCTGTTTGGCAATATGTAACATTGAAATGATACTTTTCAGGGGGCACCTGGGTGGCTCAGTCATTAAACGTCAGCTTTCGGCTCAGGTCATGATCCCCAGGTCCTGGGATGGAGCCCCTCACTGGGCTCCACGCTCAGCGGGAAGCCTGCTTCTCCCTCTCCCACTGCCCCTGCTTGTGTTCCCTCTCTCGCTGTTTCTCTCTCTGTTAAAAAATAAATAAAAAATCTTAAAAAAAAAAAAAAAAGACACAGGGAGATGTGAATCTGCAAGGCAAGGAGAGAAGCCACAGAAGAAACCAACCCTGAGAACAACTTATCTCAGATTTCCAGCTTGTAGAATTGTGAGGGAAAAAAATTTTTTTCTGTAGTCTAAGCTACCCAGGCTGTGGTACTTTATTATCATAGCTCTAGCAAACCAGTACAGAAGTGTAGGTTGAAAAGATGGAATCCTGAACTCATTCCCTTCCTAAATTCCCATTTTTATTTATTATTTTTTTAAATTTAAGATGTGATAGGACATTGCTGCCAGCTCGTGGTCAGGCCGGAGATCAGAATCAGAGATTTAGATCAGTAGTTCAGAGAGGTTGACCCTGAAATTCCAGAAAAAGTAAATGCAGAGTCACTCTCTCCACCATACTGGAGGAGATTAACCCTTGCTCTATTTCTTAGTCTTGAGCTGTATTCAGAAATGTTGTGCAACCCAGTGCATCAGATGGAGTTTGTTATGCTTAGGTGCTTAGGTCATAATGTTGCCCAAATAACACAAACGGTTTTTAAATTCTTGGGTTGCCCATTCTACTATTAAGAACTCAAAGATAATAACTGATGCTCTCAAAGAAATTTAAGTCCACAGAATATAAACCTTCCCTCCTAGTTGTTACAGAGAAATATAAAATATTGTGTAAGTAAAAGCTATTAGAAAAGTAAAGTTAAAATCCAAAAAACTGTTTATTTGTTCAGAAACATTAAAGTCTAAAAATATAAGTATACCTTTTATACAAGCCTTGTGAGATTTCCAATAATTTCAAATACACTTGAGGATAGCTTTCATAATTAAAATAAATGAAAATGGCAGTCTTTAGATACTTACTAGACTGTCGTAGGCTTTGGAATTAAATCTCAAAATGTTTGAATCATGAACATGTAACTCACCAAGAGTATAACATTTTGTGAAATACTTTACTTCTCTGGTTTCCAGTATTCTTGATGTGCAAGAATAATAATGCAAACCATCCATGATGTTATATGAGATAGCTTATGACAAACCATTTTGTTAACCGTAAGGCATGCTATTAGGAATATTATCCTTGCTATTATTTTTTTAAATTTATCTTTGAGTAAGAAAAAAAGTAGCCTTAAGGAATTTTTCTTTCTGAAATTATTTGACAAAACATCTCTTTATCATCTAGAATCTAGTCTCATCTAGAATCTAATGGGTTGGCCACTGTGAACTTTGCCACATTATGTTCTAAACACAGTTTATAGAAAAATGTCATGAAAACTATTGTTCTTTATTTCCAACACCTCAGACTGTCCATGTTTTACCTCTCACTGTGTATTTCGTAAATGAGTAAGAATAAGAAGCAATGGCCATTTTCTCTTGCTGCAGCCAGAATTGTACTGTAGGGGTAGATGTTTATCATACCCATCCCTCACAGGCCAATTCAAGGCAGCTCTGAAGATCAGGATCCCTCTCAAGGTGTGTCCAATTAAACATCCCAACAGGTCAACAGAACACGAAATGTCCAATTTCTTAAAAAGGAAAAGAAAAAAAGTTCACCCAGTTTATCTCTGAACCCAAGAATGGTAGAATGTTATAAAATGTACTTAAAATGGTGGGGGGGTTAAAATTGAAGTTCCAAGTATCCCCCCCCCAATTTGAAACCTCTTACCATTTGAGTGTTAAATAGATACGATGTACTACTTTTCTGGAAATTAATGATCTAGGTTTTCTACCCTTTAATATTTACAATGCTATATAAAGGCTGTATGTACTTGACATTTCCAGAGCCAATTTTTGCAAATGGTCTTAACCCAGCCTCTAAATTTGCAAACACAAATTATTTGGGCAGATATTTCTGGTAGTTAGATAAAAATGCAATGTTTGAGGATATTATTTGATGCACACCATTTTAGAGGTCATGCTGAAGGAAGGTAGAGTAGGACCCCCCCTAAAAAATACCCTTGAAAACCTGGATGGTTAGTCATTTCCACAAAGTTTTTATCTAAAAAAGGGAAAAAACAGAATACAATTTAGAAATAGTTTATAGTATACATCAGATGGCCTCAAATCTTTCCTCAAGTCATTGTTATTTTGCAGTTAGTTTCATGAAAGAAGGAAGTTATCATGTTATTTTCTATCTTATTCCTGGGGATTTGATTTCCTTATCTCACCTTCCCCATTACAGATAATACAGTAAAATACCAAAACTAACAAAAAGATTTACAGAGATCAAATAAGTAGAAGGGGATACTCTCCTCCTCCTGGGTGCTTAAATGGAGAGCTCAGGGGAGCACTTACTCCAGGACCACTGGTCAGGTTTCTACTTGTCTCTTTCATTGCACCGATTTCAACATTCGCTTAATACAGTCACCAGGCCTCTCTCCAAATTTTAGTTATAAAATCAATATAAAATGGAATTTTCCAATCTGTATATAATTTAATTGCAATTTTCCTTTATTTGTGTTTTTAAAAAATCTTTTCTAAAGCTCCATGAGTGGTCTACCCAAAGTAAAATTGCCTGATTGATTGACAGATTATTTTACAACTAGTACTTATTATTTCTTTTCATTAAGAGCTGAGTGGCTTTTAGAGTAAAAACAATAGGGTGAAGAAAAGGTCTTTGATTCATTTATATCAAATAGAAAATTGGAGAGAAAAAAGTTAAAAAGTCAGTGATTTTGACAATACGTGCATTTCCTGCATCACATATTAATTGGCAGTCATAGATTGTAACAAGTGGACACACAATGTAAAAGGGAAAGGTAAAGATGTGTTGAAGGTTTTTAAAAGTGTTATGCAGTAGGTGATAATTGATCTTTTCTCAGTTCTTATATAAGTGAGTTTATTTCACATGTAGCTTTCCTAGATTACTTTGTTTTATTTACCCTAGGTTGATATTTGGAAAAGAAAAAAAAAAAAAACCAGTAAATGTCTTATTTTAATCCCCACGGAACCAGTAAACCCATCAGAGGCATTGTATTCTTATTGGGTTAACTTTAAATAATTAAAAGGTAATTTTAAAACAAAGAAGTTTAAACTTTAAACTTCTGTCTAAGAAGATAGAAACTCTGTACAACCTTTAATTAAAATAAACAAGACAATAATTTAGCAACCTTGAACAAGATAAGCTTCTGGGTTAAACCTATTTTTCAAAAACCAATCCTTTGAGAAAATTTTAGTTACCTCATATGGATGGCAACCTAGAACTAAACAATCAGATATAATCTGGACCATTGGTTTTATAACGCTTCATGTATTTCATCTGAACTTGCTAGTCAGCAATGTAAGAAACATAAGAGAGATGAACAAAGTAAATAAATTGTGTTGCTATTTGCAGATCATATGTATTTCTTGGTCATGCATCACCAAATGGTAACTACACTAAGAAGGTTACTCAGCCGGCAGGGCCTATTTTCTTTCTATGTACCTTTGCATGAATGATGACCAATCTAATATGGTGATGGCTAGAGAAAAGTTTAACATATTTCTTCCCAATATGCTCTAGTCTTATTGATGATGGCTTGTAAGAAATTCCTTGGACAAGTGGCATAGCTGATCCCAACAAGCTGTGTCTAAATTCCATATCACCACATATGCCAAACTCTCCAGAAGCGTAAAATAACATCCATGAGCAAATTGAGCCAATGGGTAAGAATAGGAAGTCAGTAACTGCTTCTGAGTATTATTTATTTTTTAGTTGTTCAAAGAGTCACTTTTAAGCTCATGCTGTGAGTGTCTTTAAAATGCTTTTTTGGGGGGAGATTTGTGATTAATTTTAGCCTGGGGAGACTGATTTAGAGCTCCAGATTTAGGTGATACTGCTGAGCTCTTGAAATTGACTGAGGGAAGCTGTTGAATATTTGGCCTAGAAACAGAATCGTGTTATATAAAGAGAGGCCACAGCACTGAGGTAGCCTCCCAGAGGGCAAAACCAAAATGAGTCTGCCTTTGAGGAATTCAGCACACTTGGGAGGAAAGAACCAAGTAAATTATGCACCCAAACCAAAACCAGGCTGATGAATTGGAACGTTTGGTAAAGAAAAGTGGGAGCTAAAAATCACATTAGTCTATTAGCAAGCGGGGGGGTAAATGTGATTTGTTTGGGAAATAGTTGTGTAAAAGTATGATTCCATGCTTGATTTATAAACAGAACCCACTCAGAGTAGGTAATTCCTGCCTGCTCCCTGGCTGCCACTCATCCTTTGCTCAATGTGTGCCCTGCCTGCCAACCAAGGTTTTCTGGGCATTCACCCATCATGGATCCCAGTTCACCTTGCAACATGCCTTCCTTGTTCTATCCACATTTGTATTTGTCTCTGATACCTCCTATTCCCCCATGCCTATCCTTCCTTTTCCTTCTAAGGCATCTTGTCTATCCATATTCCTTTTTATCTTTTGCTTATCAATAGCTGCATTCAGCCCTTAATATGGGTTCTGTGATGACCATTTCACCATGTGTTTATTTCTTTGGTTTGACAAATCACCCCATTAAAATTGGGTAGGGTGGGCACACATCCAGTTGTTAGGGGAATTTTTTCCAATAATTTTGCACACTATTCCAAGATAGTCTCTTAGAAGGGTTACACTCAACCTTTTCTTGATTTTGCATAACTAGGATGAAATGGATAAAAAGTTAAGAATTAAAAGGAGGTCATGTTACCAGACAGAGGACTGATTCCAAATTCAGGTTTGGTTGCTTGCTGTTTGAAAGCCAATACTCGAGAGATAAGCATCAGTGGGAAGGGTGGTTACTTTCTTCAGGAGGCTGGCATCTTTGGAAGATGGCAGACTAAAGTCTCAAAGACCATCTCCCCATCTAGGCGAAGTGGGTTGTTTTTAAGAGGAAGGCGCAGGAAATGGTGAGGGGGCTACATGCAGGAGAAGCTGGTGCTTAGCAGTTAATTTGTCCTTTCGAGGCTTCCAGATTCCTCTGCTCTGCCAGTAATCAAGGCTCCCAGGCATCTCTTAATAAAGGATAGCATGGTCATTGGTGGCTGTTACCAAGTGTGCTCAGCCTTATCTTCCAGGAAAGTCTAGTCCTTTGTTCCTCAAGGCCAGTGGTCTGCAAAATCTTAAGGGAGGTCTACAAACAATGGGGTTTAGGTCAGCAAGCAAGGTGGGATGCCTGGGTGGCTCAGTCAGTTAAGGTCAGCAAGCAAGGAGTGCATAAGCTTGAAACAAATTAGCCCTTGGAGTGGGGCGGAGTTCAGTTACGGGGGAAAAAAATAGAATAACTGAAGCTGCCATGCATTGCTGATGGTACAAAGACTTTGTAAAATGATACTACAACTTTGGAAAACTGCTCAAGAGGTTTTAATGAAGTTCAATATATGCCCACTTTATGATGTAGCAATTCCATTGCTAGGTATTTTTCCCAAAGGAATGAGTGCTTATGTCTCCAAAAAATGATTTGTACAAGAATATTCATAAAAGATCTATTCCTCATAGGCAAAAGACTAGCAACAATCTGAATGTCTACCAATAGGAGAATGAATAAACAAACCACAGATACATACAACAATATGGATGGATCTCAAAATAACTGTGCTGTATTGGGGCACCTGGGTGGCTCAGTTGTTAGGCGTCTGCCTTTGGCTCAGGTCATGATCCCGGGGTCCTAGGATTGAGCCCCGTATAGGGCTCCCTGCTCAGCGGGAAGCCTGCTTCTCCCTCTCCCACTCCCCCTGCTTGTGTTCCCTCTCTCGCTGTGTCTCTCTCTAATAAATAAAATTTAAAAAAAAATACTGTTCTGTATTAAGTGAAAGAAGCTAGACATGAATGAATACGGTATGTTTCCATTTGTATGAAGTTCAGGAATAGGCAAAAACTAATCAATGGTGATAGAGATCAGGATAGAGCCTACTCTTGGAGGGGGATTATTGTCTGGGAAGGAGTATGAAGAAATTTTCTGGGCAACAGAAATATACTAGTTTGCTCTGAGTGATGGATATTTGAGTGTAAACATTCATTAACATTTTCTAAGCTATACCCTTCAGATTTATGCATTTTGCTATAGGAAAAGTACACCCTATTTAAAAGGCAAAAGGGAATGAATAAAAGAAGATACAGTGAAAAGAACTGAAGTCTGGAAATAAAAATTCTGGATTCATAATCTTAGCTTTCATTTACTTAATCTCTTTCAACCTCAGTTTTCTCATCTGTAAAATAGGGAAATATCACCTACCTCATAGGTATATTAACCAGATTAAATTACTTAATGGTAATTAATCCATAAATATTAATTCCTTTCATGTCCCCTTCTTCCCTGTTTTGACTAATTATTAGCAGCATTATTCCTAGCCAGTATTCTTTCTACTTACTATGCTACCAAATGAATGCTGTTAAAGTTTGAGGAGCACTGTTCTAAGAGATTTCCAGTGTGTGTCATCACATTCAAGGCTTGATAAATTATGCATTAAATACATCGATTTAACACTGCTTGAAGCTACATCTTCCAATCTTATTAGATCAAAGAACTCCTCCCCCAAATATATATTTTGGGGGAGAGCAAGATATAATTATTATCTTAACTGCAAAACTTTGTTCAAAGAAACACCTTGAGAAACATAAGTGTAGCAAATCTCCCCATTTCTGAATAAAATTTTTGGGTATCCTCTGGCACATTCCAGAAATTTTAAGTTCAGGGTAAGTGTTCAGGATATGACTACAGCTCTTAGAACCAATTAATTTGATGCACTGACCCAATTAACACATATGTGTTTGGACAAATAACCCAAGAAAATAATTCTCAGGCATATCAGAAGCACATGGTGAGCTTTGTAAAAATACACATTGATTTGTCATTCAGATTCTTTGGAGAAACAAGAATGGTAATCTAAACTCTAGGACCTTTCAGAAATACTGTCCCTGGCCCCCACTTCATCATATTCTGTGCATTCTGAAAGATATCTTCTAGTGATTACAATACCACCCCCACCCAGGTAAATGTTTCTCAGCTCAGATTGCACGTTAATATCACTCGGGCTTAAAAACAACAATTTCCGGGTGCCTGGGTGGCTCAGTTGGTTGGGCGACTGCCTTCGGCTCAGGTCATGATCCTGGAGTCCCGGGATCGAGTCCCACATCGGGCTCCCTGCTCGGCGGGGAGTCTGCTTCTCCCTCTGACCCTCTTCCCTCCCGTGCTCTCTATCTCTCATTCTCTCTCACCCAAATAAATAAATAAAATCTTTAAAAAAAAAACAAAAAAACATCAATTTCCAAAGGCCACCCTTGAAAACTGATTTAATTGGCCTGGGGTTAGACATGGGCATTGGCATGTTTTAAAGCTTCCCAGGTGATATTAATATGCAGCATGAGTTGAGACCCACCCTTCTGAGAGAAATAACAGTGTTCCCTTGACCCCATTGCCAAAACTACCCATCATTTTGTTTTGTGGGTATTAGTCAAAAGAATGTCTGTGCTGACATTTCTTATTTGGGGGCCTTTGTCTCTATATGGTGCACCAGTGTACATCAAAGTGGTATTTCAGAAAGTAGAGGCCAGTGAGTCGGTTGAGAATTGCAGCTCTGAGTCATTAAGATAATATGAGGATCTGGGCAGTTTGCACACTGTCCTCCATCCATATTCATTCAGAGCTCTAAAACTGGATATTACATACAAGCAATTTGTAGAAAAACCTCTAAAAGGTATAGAAAAACCTCTAAAAGGCTTTTTTCATTGTCTTTAAAAATAATCATTTTATAATTTAACTTCATTTGAACAATTTTTAAATAAGTGCAGTTATCAGAGAACTCATTTTTCCCGTCACCTAATTCATATAAGTAAAGGTCATAGCAAGGCTTTTAAAAATAAGCATTATTCTTCTTTTTGAGAAAGAATCCACCATTAACAGATGTTTTTAAGGCTTCTGTCACCTAATAGCTTTAAGACTTCATTTTAATATTTATTATAAATCAAACTGGTTTTCAATTAAATGTGTAAGTAGCAAATGAGAAAAAAATTAGGAATGCCTTATCTAAATTATGGCTTTTTGAGGGCATATTTCTTGTTTACTTGGCTGCCTTGTGCATAAATATCCCACTTTTTTACCACTTGGAAATAAAAAGACTCATAGGTATAAGTGGGAGGTTTTGTGGAAAAAGAAATATCTATTTACTTAAAATGCACAAGTACTAAAAATAAAATAAAACATACCAGTACTACATTCAAGCATGGGAAGCTTGAATAAACCTCCTGCAAGTTGGCTTAATATGATTTTTTTTTTAAAAAACAGTCCTGCAAACTGTATGGGAATGAACCTAATGGAAATCTGAGCATTGGTGTACTTCGCAAAGAAAAGGTACGTCTTTACCTGGCTTGACTGGATTATTAAAAGACATGCACACACGCACACACACACACACACACACACACACCTCCTCTTATTGTCAAATGATAGATAATAAATCTTTATTGAGTATGTAATGCAATTTTTTTTTTTTACTAATGGCAAATTTAAACTGAGGCAGTCAGTTCTTTTATCAATTTAAGGCATGTTAGTACTGCTATTGATAGAACTTTTCTAGACCTCACCTTGTATAACTTAAACAGTGCTGGTCACCAAAATTTGCAAGGTTTAATTGCTCTTTGGGGGAACAGTGAAGAGCAATTATATGAATGATACCAGATCGCAACGATTAAGTTATGTGAAAAGACGGGGAAAGTTGAGCAAATCCTCAGTGGAAAAGAAAAGACTTCACGTAACCCAGTTAAGTTTTAAAAATTATAAGGTGGATTGATAAAATTGATCTAAGCAAAGTCTTTATGCTTCAAGACCAGAGAAATGAGTAGATATGATCTGAAAATTAGAAAGTTGGGAACAAGGCAAAAAGAAGGCAAAACTCTTTTACACAAAGGATAATAAGCATATGGAATAAATTACTGTAAAGGGCCCCTGAAGCAAGGAGCATCATTGAATACAGGAGGGAATGAAACGAATTTCTAAATGAAAAGGGAAGATAGAGAAGAACAGGAAGAAAATCGGCTAGCAGAAATAAGGGAACCTTTAAAAATGCAGGTGTGATGAGCAGAGAAACCTTTCATTGGGGTCCCTTCACTTCTTTCTGTTAGTGCTGCTAAATGGCTTTTGGCATAGCCTGTAATGTGAAATAATGTCATAGATTGGTGCTCCATGCTGTCACATTTAACCAAATGCTACATGGCATGTAACATTCATCTATCTTCAGGGATGTCTAAATACAAATCTATGTAATGTCATTCTACTCTGCAAATAGGTAATTTGGAAACATTACCCACCTTTGTGACCAATGAAGTCAACTTTTCTAGGCATGTTACATATTCAAGGAATATTTCCTTGGTCTGTTGCTTTAAAAAAATAAATTAAGTATTGCCCATAAGCTCCTATAATCTAGTGCATGTCTTAATAATAGATGAGATGATTTTCAATAGGACATGCAGAAATATGAAGGCGTATTAACCATTTGTAAACTATTCATAATGGGACTGAGTGTCTCTCCTTGAGCACACTGTCTTCTGTTATATCTGAAAAGAACCCCCTGCCTTCTTAGCTGGAAGCATGAATCTTTTTTAAGGAAAGGGCGCTGAGGCTGAATACAGGATTTCAAGTGATGAATGATTTGAAACATTAATATGTAAGGTATTGCTAGCTAATTATTCAGTGGTTACTTCAGTGACTTAGATGGGGAATAGGCTACCTTTGGGAGACAGAATTCTGCTTTCAAGTGGTGCTAAAGTATTATTACTAGAAGTTACATAGTACATGTTACTGCTAACTCTCCCAAACGATACAGATACATAACTTTCTGGTCTAAAATATAAAGAGCTTACTATAGGCATAGTCATCAAGTGCTTAGAAATATCTATTTGGTTAAAACAGACAAGAAAGGGGAGTTTTCTCTAATGTAGGCTTAATTTTGTATTTTAAATATCCCTTTCATAGGTATAGTCTTTTCCAGACACTTGAACAGGACACTTTAAAAAAAACAAACAAACATTTTAATACCAACAAAGAACACGAGAAGACATACAACTGGACAATGGTTTATTAATGACTAACCCAGAACTTTCTGAACTGGTCAATCATAAGGTGGCATTTCCAGATGAGAAAGTTCATCAATAACACATCAAGACCATTATCAAACTTTGTTGGCCTGGACATCTGACCTTGAGATTCAAGTCAGATGTGGGACATGTTCACTATTCACAGGCAAGGTTAGTGTAAGTAAATTAATAGCAGATCATAATCTGCCAAAATGCCTGAAGAAGATCACAGTTTTAAGAAATAGAATCTAAAATGCCATAATGAGTTTCTCCAGAGAAGTAGATAAGTAAACAGGTAGGACAGACTCCACTAGATTCCTAGATCTGAGCACAGAGTCTCTAAACTACAAAAGAGTGACAGGTAATTGGCACAGTGGGTCAACTGGGTCTAAACATCCAGCACTTCAGTCCGGGGAAAAGTTGACAAAATCATGTTACTGGTTGCATCACTCCCAATGTTTTCTCTCACCTCAAGCCAAACCAATGAAAGTCATGGCGAAATATCATGGCATTCTTTCCCACTGAATTAACAATCTTTCTAAAAACTGTCCTCCCAGGGGATCCTCACAATCCCCTGGGTTTGGTACTGGAGATGAAATTTAACAATCCTTGCCCAGATCCCTACATAGATGTAAATTCAAAATGGGGCTCGACCAAATAATGTCCATGGAATGTGTCAGGGAAACTCTGAGCAGCAGAACAAGCCACTTTTCTAGAAAACCGTATCTTTCTCTTCTGACCTATTTCATAATGAATAGCAAAGGATGTGTGAGAGGAAAGATTTTGAGTGTCTAAAGGCACAGGAAGTTAGTCAAGGCATGCTTGTTTTGTGGAGATGTAACCTCAGAATGCATTTTTTTTAGTTGGGGCTTTTGGTCTCATTTTCTCAAAAGTTAGATATAGTTTGGTAAGCAGGTAAGTACCTGGGTGGACATACAGGTGCATAAGGAGATAATAGCACTGATTCATTTGGTTGACAATGCTTTGAGACATTTTATTTTGCAAGCTGATTATGTGTTGCAGAAATAAATAGACAACAACACCATAGAGAAACATTTGTCTTGTGTTTAAATTTTAGGGGCACAGGATTTACAGGGTATAGTTAAAGCAACACATACTGGTATTTTGTGGATGCTGAGATTAATTTTCAATATGCAGTCTCCCTTGGGATATTTATATTCTTCCAATCAGCATGGAACTGTCCATCAAAACTAACATAATTTTTTTTTTTTTAACTTGGCACTGGGAATGTTTCAGGGCTTTCTTTAAAGAGCTCTAGACAGATTAGCAATCTTCCTGTAAAAATGACCTCTGTCATTTTCCCCAGTGCTGGCTAGTTATTTCAATGCAGTTGAATTCAGAGGAGGAGAGGGGTTTCCCCTCTTATTCTTCCTCCTGCTTTTGGATAATTTTAGAACCATTTATTTGAGGTACAAGAACTTAGGGCTATTTTAAGAAAGTACTGATATTTACTTTAGAATGCAGCGTGCATTATGGTTTAAAGTTTATTTCTAATTAGAGCAGAGCAAAATAAATAGTTTCCGAGAGGGAAAAATACATTTTCCCCCACAAATTGCTTCCATCATTTTTGAACCCTGCTAAGCATTTTTAATAGATATGTGCCCTTAGCTCATCTTTTGCATGCTAACAATTTCATCTGAATACCAATATAGACACAAAATAAATGATTGTTTCCTGCCAGAGGTATCTGCAGAAGAAATCTTGGAGTAAAACATTGTCTTTGCAGCTCATTGTGTCTCTAATTAGAGTGGAAGGAGGCAGAAGCTTGCTGGTGTCAGTCCGTGTTTAGCATGCCCTGGAGCCTCAAACTCCTGTGGGTATCAAAGTGCACTAATTAAATGAGGGGTCCACAATACGGCACTAAACATCAGAGTGCGAGAAAGAGTCCAGTGTCCTCAGTGCCTTTGAGAATCCGTGGCCCACGCTAATTACCCATTGTTGAATTGACTTTCCATTCTGTGAGGAATGAATGGTTCCACTCTCCCTCCTCCCTCCCCCCTCCCCTTTCTATTTTACCATCTTTGCTTTGGCCGCCTAATTAATCTTATGGAAATCTCCCGAAGCCAGATTCCAGCAAGGTTGCCCCGATGTTTATAATTTGATTTGTGATGATAAAAGTGAAGGCACCCGGTGATGGAACAGTGTCATTTTCAACACTCTTGAGAATCGAAGAGGCTATCAATCTTTCCCACGTGCACGGCAAACTGATATCCTAGAAAATTAACTTCAATTAATAACAGAAATCCCCAGACACACGGGAAAGTGGAGCTGCTTTGAAAGAGAACCTTCAAAGATGTCTCTGGACTGTCTTTTATATGCAGACCTTTTTTATATAAGAGATCCTCAATGAGGAAATATATATGTGTGTATATTTTCCTTTTTTTTCAATATTATTTTCAGGGAGGTATGATATCTTTCTTTCATACTGGTGTAGAAAGAATTTAACAAAAGTTCTCTAGGTTTATATCAAAGCATTCCTGTCTTTAAACTCCAACATTTGGTGTCTTTTTTTCTTTTGATCTGATGAGCAATGTGATTTTAAACATTTGAAAACTTTTCTCCTCATCCAAAAAGGCTTTATGTGGGCAATCAACGTCTTAAATTTAATAACAAAGTACACACGAATGTACAAACATCATAGATAAAACTCACTAAACTTGACAACAGGAAAGTTTTCAACAGAACCTGTCCAATGTAGTAATAGCGAGGTTGAATAAGGAATAAAAAGCCTCTTTTCTGCAAAGTTTTATATCAAATATTACTTGATTTAACACAAGTCTACTCTCTGTATGTTTCATTATATGCTCTGGTTGTGGATTTACATTTTTTAAAAAAGCAAGCAGTTATTGTTGCACAGCACAATTTCAGTTTATTGATTAAAAGATTTATAATATTTTATCATGATAACCAGAATGAATGCACCATCCAGCATAGTCTCACAGATCAGTGTCTAATTCTGTCCCCCTCTTACCCTCTACTCCTTTATTTGCTTCTTTCTCTGCTTATATTTCTACTTATTTCTTTATTTTCTCTTTAGAGCCTTTAGGTTACTAAAGCATAATTTTCAAACTAAAAGAAACATAATTCTCACCAATAAATAACAAGCACCTGTCTATGTTTTATTTAACTTGGCAATGAGGGAAGCAACAGGATGGAAAAGGTAGTTCAGAAAAGATGAGAAGAACTAGGCTTGTATACAGTCGTTGAAATAAGGGTGGTGAAATAAGATTAGGAAATTACAAAATGGATTAATCCCATGGCTCAAAGAATATGTATCCTTTAGAGTTAAATTTTCCACTGGACAGAATAGAAAATTACCACACCTTCGTTTCCTAAGAGTCAACTTCTTACTTTTCAGAGTTACAAAATGCCTGGCTCTAGTCAAGTATGAATTCTAAATAAAACAGTTACATTCCCAGAGAAAAATCAGATGATCCTCACTCAGCCTCAATCCTGTTGGATAATTCTCTAGCATGACATTAAGGAAACAAAATTATTTTTCTGTTTTATTTCCAAAGTTCTGGATAATTCTCTTTAACAAGGTGAATACACTCACTACTTTGTCAAAGTATAAGCAGGAGGACACGGAGATTCTAAATTTGATTCTAAAACCAAAAAAAAAAAAAAGGAAAAAAGAAAAAGATTGGTTGTCTGTTGTAGAATTTAAAATTATTATTGGAATTATTACACATGATTGAATTTATTTTGTACCATTTCATATTCTTATTAATGGTCACGGGAATGTGGAATTAACAGGGGAATCTCATGTAGTCTATGAATTGCATTATTGAACCATCTACCTTGACTGTTTATGTGTGCTGTATTTGGATTGGCTGAAATTTTATTTCTATCCTTGATAACTAGGAACACTTGTTTAAAAAAGTGGAATTTGATCTAATTAAAAATCCCACATATTAAAGTAGGGAAATGATATATCATGTAAGTTTTCCCTGACATGTTAAAGTTAATATTCTGAGTTTTCTAGCAAGCAATTAAAAATTACTTTTGCAAAAAGAAAGGAGTATTATCAACCTTAATGTTTTGAATTCCATACATTAATTGTATGTTCCTTAAGTCATAGCTGAAAGCTAAATTAGGTGTCAGAATTGACCATTTTTATGCCTTTTCTACCAGAAGTCTGGAAATTCTTTGACAAGCAAAAACATTCTTTGCTATCATTTTCTTATACTTATGTTGTCTTTAGCATGTATAACATCAAGAACGATTTTCAGAAATGACTTGGGGGCGCCTGGGTGGCTCAGTTGTTAAGTGTTTGCCTTTGGCTCAGGGCAAGATCCCAGGATCCTGGGATTGAGCCCCGCATCAGGTGCCCTGCTCAGTGGGAAGCCTGCTTCTCCCTCTCCCACTCCCCCTGCTTGTGTTCCCTCTCTCGCTGTCTCTTTCTCTGTCAAATAAATAAATAAAATCTTAAAAAAAAAAAGAAATGACTTAAGAGGAACTTTAATTTACTTCTTAAAAAATACTAGTCATTTTTTGGAAATACTATTTTCTTCTAAACAGATGGAAACATTATTTCCAGCACATTTTTACTGTACACAATTCAATTATAAAGTAC
Source organism: Callorhinus ursinus (assembly GCF_003265705.2). Taxonomy (NCBI): domain Eukaryota; kingdom Metazoa; phylum Chordata; class Mammalia; order Carnivora; family Otariidae; genus Callorhinus; species Callorhinus ursinus. The sequence continues at coordinate 57,654,738 of NW_027397074.1, forward strand.
TGCTTAATCTCACTCTATGGTATGCTAATAATTATAAATAGGATTTTTTCCCTATGAAATAAACATTTTCTTATTGTGATTGGTTTTAATAAAGTGGAAAGAACCAAGACTGAGAATAAACCAGAAGTATCATGCAGATTCACGAATACTATTAACTTGATTATGCAAAATCTGTCCATGGACACCCTTACGTGGAAAGAGACAATGAAATAAAAGTGTTTATATATGTATTGTTAGGATTAATACAAACTTTACCTGAGCAATTGTATTGTGAAAGTCTAAAGGTGATACTGAAATCATCAGAGCATTATACAAAATGTCAAGAATGTGAGAACCAGAATTCGTGATGAATGTCAAAAGAATGTTTACTCTGGGTGATATTAGGTCATGTGACATGGCTATCACATGGTTAAAAAAAAACTCACCTATGAACATGGTGATGTTTTAAAACATATCTTCAAAAGCTACTTCTTATTATCACTTACGGTTCATTATTTTTAAGATAGATGTTTTGGGCTGCACTAATACTCCCCAAAAGGCAATTAAGGATAGGAAACATATTTTTACCAAATATAATAAGACCACATTAATTCAGTTTTTGCAGAACTGTATAAAAATCCTAATGTCCCGGGTAGGCTTGTATTATTTTACCATATCTCCTGGTTAGTACTAAAAGGATCATTTCCAGATCCAGTGGGTTTCCCATTTTGCCAGCACTGGGCTACCTCCACATGGCATGATTAGCTCTCATCTTAGAAATTGTTTAACACTTTTCAAGTTAAATAAAAAGGAACTGGATGATGTAATAAATGTTTTATATTCAATAAGATAATCATCATATTTCATACATTCATTCTTAGAGAGTGCCTGTTTCCATCCTTCAGAAATGACCTGCAAGTAGTCGAGCAATAATGTTAACTCTATATGGGCTTTATTCTTGGCTCAGTTAATCACACATTCAATTTACCTATCTTCCTGCCCATGTGCATTATAATGCAAATCAATTCAAGTAGAGATGTGAGAGCTTAGGAAGCCTGGCCTGGCGAGCCAGCTTCCTTTATTTCTTGCCTTAGAGCTAGCCAACCTCCGGAGATGAAGATGAGCTTAATTAGAATTATAGAAGGATTTAAAAGTCAGTTAAAAAAAAAAAAATAGAAAACTATTCAAACTGAATATTCAGTTCGCAACAAAGTCGAAGAAAGCTTTAGCTCCTTGTGTCCAAACATCTCAACCCGCAAAGGGTCAGAGGACAGTCTTTAAGGGAAAACTATTCGTGGTATTCACTGCAGTCTTTCCCCAGGAAGAAAAGTATTAAACAAGTTCCATGCTATTTGCCACATGGCGGTCAGGCGAGCAAACGGGGGGCACTTTTCACCCCTGTTGCAGCCCTAGTTCTATTCCCTTCTGGCCTCATACAACCCAGGGCTGTGATACACAATACTACAGGTTCTAAAGGCCCAGGAGCCCCAGGAGATGAAAGGGCAAGTGCAGCTGAGTCAAAAAGTCTTAAATCTAGCTCAAGGAAACAACTTCTGATCTGACAATGTTGAAATCTATTCAAGCCCAATACTCCTGAAGGATAGCAAAGGTTTGGAAATCCCCTACCCTCTTGTGTTCTGGAGTCTTAGCTAGGACTCGCCATGCCCATTCCTATCCCTTGTTTCCTTACAACGAGGTCAGACACCAACCCTCTAAATTCCATTTTATTACCCCGCATACACCATTAGCTGAGCTGCTTGTTCCCATGGACCAATCAGGAAAAAATGATGGTTTAATCAACATTTGGTTAAGCTTCTCAGGGCCCTGAATTTTGACCCACCCTCATCCTGTGCCGGCATACACACTCCTCATGAGAACCTATGGGCCACGTGGAAAACATTCTCTGATCTACTGTCAGACCATGCCCCTCTCCCATCTCACTCCGCCCCACCCAGCTGTTTAACTCAATATAAAAGAAAACTTCTTTGCCAGATCCTTGAGGATCTCACGGTTACAGTGTTCTCCCTGTTCAATAGCCCCTTTCCCCCTTCTTGCAATAAGCGTTTTTAGTAAAGTCTTGCCTTAGTAAATCCGAATTTGTTTTTTATTTGACAAATCCTACCAATGTCCAGGGACCTTGAAAACTTTAGGTGTACTCCTCTCTCGGGGACTGAATTTTCCTAGATTCCCAGTAGTGAACCCCTAAAAGATCCTCTAGATTTGTGTTTCCAAAACCTGCACACACATTTCTGCAAAGTAAGCTTTATGTGGCTAACCATTCTCTAGAAGAACCAATTTTATCAATGACTTTGCAGGAGGGATATTTTTGTATTTTTAAAAGCTATAATCACATTTTTACAAAAGCAAAATCTACAGAATTCTAATCAGGCAGGCTGCTCTAAAGAATTTTAGTAAAATAATTTAAAAATTCTAAAATAATCATAGAATGAAATGATCTATCATGGTGGAAACCAACAATACAAGTATTATAGTCATATCAAAGTGACGGGGGCTTCAAAATGGAGGTAAATTCCACCATGCTGATGTAAACTTCTCAAGATCTTCTTCACCCCAGGACCTGGAAGCTGAATCAGGCTGAGAATCTGGTTTTTGATAACTGAGTTGATAACTTAATAAACTGGTATTTTCATTCATTTTGTTTACACACATAAATGAATACACACATGACACACAATCATTGCCTCCCCTAAATTAGTTTAACTTCTGGCACAATTGTTCTGAACAGATAGGAATAGAGTATGCAAGGCTCCGTATAATTTTAATAGCACCAATAATCCTGTTTATATAAATGTACTTATATCAGTCTTTACTTACCCTATAAAAGGTGTGGTTATATCTAAATTAAATTTCCAACAGTAAACATATATGAGTTCATAAAAACAGACAGAATATATGCTATGCCCAGTTTATTAAAATACAAAACAAAAGAATAAAAGAAATTCAAAACAATGGGAAATCCAGGGTTATGTCAGATCAGATGCTCTCTTCTAGGCTCCTAACAATGAACGTGGTAATGAAGATGAGGCTAACTTGCCCCAGTAATAATTAATTTATCAATGGCAAAGAGTCACTTCCATTTAAAAAGGTATAGGATATACCTAGACACCTATTTAAAGTGTGTATTTTATGATTCTGAGGCTAAATGGTTGAAACTTTGGTCTCTTTCACATGAAACTATCCCAAACAATAACTGCCCTGAAGCATTTCTCTTTCAAGGGATTTTCAAGTTTGGAAGAAAAATCACTAGAATGCTTTATAACAGCAGAGAGCTTGATGGGAGAAATGACATTACACCACAATCAAACATATAGGGAAAGCATGGCTTGGCAGTCTACAAGGGAAACAGGGCTTTAAGGATATAGACCAAGACTGGAAGGTACCTGTTGGCCCTGAGGAAGGGGTTAGAGGGCAGGGGGGTGGGTGGAGAGGAAGAGGGAGGTGGACAGGCACACCCCTGAGACACAGACCCCTTGTGCAGCCCAAAGACTGAGACTTAAGAGAAGATTAGAAAATGCCCCCTTTCCCCACATCCTGCCACCAAGCTTATTAGACCTCAGTAACAGTAACAGTGGAATATAGCCAGGAGACCTGTGAGAAGCAGACTTTTTCTGAGAATCAGCACAAAAGGAAGCACCAAAACCAAGCAGGGAGACAAAAATAAGGTGACAAGGTGATGGAAGAGTTTGAAGCCTCTGATGCTCACAGTTACAATGAACATAAAATATAGCCCAATTATTGGCTGGATGAACATAAATCTTCACACTAAACACATATTTACCTCAGTTTCTACTGCCCTCTACAAGGTGCTTTGCTCTTAACAATAAATTACAAGGTACGCCAAAAGACAAGATAAACAAAGGCTGAAGAGACAAGGCAATCATCAGAACCATATGAAGATATGACAGAGATGTTAGAATAATCAGACAGGGATTTAAATATTATTATGGCAGCCAAGCATGGAGATTATTCGATTGGCTGTGTTTGCCTTATTTGGAAAAGCCCCCTTGTTTAAGTAATTTTACAGGAAAAGGTAGAGAACAAATAAGACTAGTTGGGTAATACCAATAAAGAGATGGGAGCCATAAGAAAGGGTCAAAGTCAATGCCAGAAATAAAAAATACAGAAGCAGAAATGAAGAATGCCAGGGCTGGGCACACAGAGACTTAGCATAGATGAGGAAAGAATCAGTGAGGTTTAGGGGTGCTGGGGTGGCTCTGTCACTTAAGCATCCAACTTTTGATTTTGGCTCAGGTCATGATCTCGGGGTTGTGATCTCAGGGTCGTGAGATCAAGCCCCACAGTGGGCTCTAGGCTGGGCATGGAGCCTGCTTAAGAGAGCCACTCTCTCTCCCTCTCCCTCTCCCTCTCCCCCCACCCCCCCATCCCCACTCCCACACTCTCCCAATACATATATATATATATATATATATAAAAGAAAAAAATTGGTGAGCTTTAAGGTCAATGGAAATTACCCAAACAGAAACACAAAGAGACAAACAATGAAAACAGAAACAAGAGAACATATTTTCAAACGCTGTGGTATGATATCAAATCCTACAACCTCATCATAGTTGGAACACTAGAAGGAGGAGACAGAGAGAACAGGACAGAACAAATAGTTGAAGAAATGTGGCCAAAGTTTTTCCATTGCAAGGCGAGCTACCTTAACCGAACTTGATGTTTTCATCATGTGGATTTCCGGCAGATGCTTGGAAAGACAGGTGTCACACCCTGTGGTGTGGGGGGCAACCCAGCCTAGGTAAGGTGTTAACCATGAGAAAGAAAGACACAGTTTGAAAATCTGAGAAGATGCTCAAGGTTTGTATTTTCAAATATTTGTATAACTAACTTTTAAAAATACCACTGAACATATATCTATAAGATATAAATGTTTAGTAAGCAGAGAATAGTCTTTTAACAATTTAAGTACTGCCGAGAACTGTGACGGGTCTGAGATTTGACTTTGTTCGCAAGGGAACAAGTTGCCTGCCACAGCTTCACAGATGCTGGCAGGAGACACAGGACCCCTGAATCACAGAAGAAAGATGTTAGTTCTTGAGGCACAACAAGCAGCATGAGCATCACCCTACGAGTATCAACTTCCCTCGACTCCTGAATCTCACAGTGGGGCAGTGGAGGCATCCAAGTGCATGCTGCACGCACAGAGGATTTGTGTTCCAGCTGAGGAATCCTGAGTTTAGGGGATCACAACCTTTCATGATAGTCTGCAAGGAAACATGGCTGACCTTTTCCCAGAGGGCAGCGTATCTTTATTACACCAGGCAGTAAACAAATCTACCCATTCGCTCTGATAGACACTATTTCTATTCTTCCAAGATTGTTCGTTACACAAACATCCTTGAAAAGGTATTCGAGAACAAAGGCCATCAGGGAGTCTGCTCCCAAGTCTTGCAGAGAGATCACTGGAGAACTGTCTCCCAAGAAGGATCTACACATGAAAGACATGCGATAGTTCATAATCTAAAAGAAGGATGTGGGTCCCACTAAAGGCATTAGCACCTTGACTCAAAGCATTTTCATATTCACTCTTAGTGGGTTTAAAGAAAAGAAGTGTTTGTAGGGCGCCTGGGTGGCTCAGTTGGTTAAGCAACTGCCTGCGGCTCAGGTCATGATCCTGGAGTCCCGGGATCGAGTCCCGCATCGGGCTCCCCCTCGGCTGGGAGTCTGCTTCTCCCTCGGACCCTCTCCCTCTTCTCTCTCATGCTCTCTCTCTCAAATAAATAAATAAAATCTTTTTTAAAAAAAAGGAAAAGAAGTGTTTGTAAAAAGCCGTCTAAAAAAGTAGTTTAAATAGTCATTATATTTATAGTTTTAATGAAATGAGAATGATTTTTGAAAGATTGTTCTAGAGTTTTAGAAGTGGAGTTTTTTTAACAGGGAACAAGTGGGACAATGTGAAAAAAAAAAACCTTGGTGAGGTGAACAAGTTTTTGTTTTCTCTAATCATAACGACCATCTTTCAAAGTTGCTTATTTCAGTTTCTAAAGGCTATACATTTTCAATATGTAGCTAAACAGGGGCAAAACTTGAGTTTTAGGTTCATAATTCGAATAAGAACACAGGGTCAATTGAATGAATAGAGTTTACTATGGAAATTGAGTCATGTAAAATCCTAGTTAATTTTTGTAGGATAAAAATTACAATATTTATTACAACAACGAAAAAACCAGCAGGCATGATTCTTTGTGGAAAATGTCCCTTGGTCAGAGGATTGCAGAACTCCCTTTCTTTCTATGGCCTGATGTGAACAACGTAATCCAGCAACAAAAATAACATTTCAAAATGACCACCAATAGTAACTTGAAATAATTCCATGTACCTTTTTGGAGGATCTTCTCTCAGTGATGCCAATTATTGTGCTGGGTATTCACATACTGATGTGAGTTCAGGTTCCCCACTGTTTGATACCAACACAGAGAAAAGAAATAGCCTGGCTGCTATATTTGATACATAGTATTAGTTATCTATCCATTTTCCAAAATAAGAGCTTCTACTCTCCAAAATCTGTTGAAACCTGAAACCTTTTAGCCACAGTAAAAATGGTTTTAAATTACATTCAGGCACACTATTTATCAAAGAAGGACTCTGTAAAAATGGAAACACTGACAGTCACTCATTCAAATAAAAGTATAAATGCTAGCAGCTGAACAATCAATCAATATATATTTAGCAAGAGCTAGTAGGTTGTGGGTACTCTGCAAGGAGCTGAACAAAAACTATTTACAATGTAAGAAGAATATTACCTTGTGTTCCATTTAATATCACTGAAATTCAGTTTCCTTGTCTGTAGAGTTCAAATCAGAAAAGGAATGCTATGTTTCTTCAAAGTCTTAGGTTCTTTGCCCCCAGGTACCTACCTGGCCTGAGCTTAGGTGCCATATTGGTCTGTCCAAATTATATGAGGTCATCAGTGTTTTTATTTAGTACCCTTCCACCTGCCCATTGTTCTTCCCCATATTTAGTACACATAGCCACTTCTTTTCTGATGCCCAGGGCCAACATGTTGTCTAGGATTCTCTGTATTTCCTCAATCCTGTGCAAGTCAAGTCTTGGGATCCTTCTGGTTTCTATAACTTTCTCATCTGCACTTGATTGTTAACAAAATTTTTTTAAAGATTTTATTTATTTATTTGTCAGAGAGAGAGCATAAGCAGGGAGAACAGCAGAGGGAGAGGGAGAAGCAGGCTCCCCATTGAGCAGGGAGCCTGATGTGGGACTCAATCTCAGGACCCTGGGATCGTGACTTGAGCAGAAGCAGACGCCTAACGACTGAGCCACCCAGGCATCCCCACACTTGATTATTAAAATTTTAAAGTTCAGGTTTTTCTCTGCATTGAATATTTTGCCTCTTAATTGCCAAAGTGAAGAAAGATTATGAGGAAAATTAGTCCAACTGTAAGTTTTAATACCTAATATGGAATTTATATATTATGCTTCCCAGAGGAATTTTTATTTTAACGGTGGGTTCTAGGGGATATGCTTTCTAAATCCAAGGGAATATGAGTCCTTTTATCCATTATTACCAACTATCTGAATGTAGGGGAAATTTTGTTAAATTCCCACTCTAACAAGGTAAAGAAAAGACACATTTGGACTTCACAATGTAAAGGTAGCTGTCTCTATGCCCAGGATTGAGTCATCCTGAGATGATGATTCCCTCCACCAAGTAGACTTTGCTGGGAGCTGGCATTCATTTTAAGAGGCAGAATGAATCCTATTTAATTACAAATTAATTAAATTATATTTAATTATACAACCATAAATCCAGGCAATGTGCTAGAGTAGAATGTGGATAGCAATGAATTTAGAAAATAACATCAACAAACACCATTCATTTATTTAAGGCATTCAATATGCCTTAAATATTATTTGTTTTTGCCCTTCTCTCTCCCGTTTCTCTCATCAGTAAAACTTAGAAACAAAACTGGTTATTACTAGGAGGAAGAAAATTGGAGGATAAGAACATAGAGTATAGAAGGGTAGACAAGAAAATGCTACAGGGAAGTGGAAAAAAAGTTTTCCAAATCTATTTTCCCTAAAGTAGAAGAGTAGAGAAGCATCCACCTTCTCACTCTAACTTCTCATTATGGTGTTTCTTAACCAAGGGTGCCGCTCGGCATCACTTGGGAGTTTTTCCAAAATGTGCACCCTGGTGAGGAACAGCCATGGGGTACATCACGAATATTAACTTGAGAATTGCTATAGGGTATGTGTATTCAGCCATACCAGTTCCATGCTGTATTCATATGTCATGAGACTAGACCAGTATTGGCAGCAATGTGGAATTTCAGTGAGAAAAATTTCTTAGCAAACTTTGATCTGCTTTCCACGAACTGAATATGGTTCAAGTCACAATATATATGTCAAAGACCTGAATGACTAACAGGCAATGAGTTATACATAAGGACTGGTGCTTCACTAAAGTATCATAAATTTTAAAAACATATTTTTGAAATCTGATTCTACTCCCTCCCTCCAAACTCAATCTTTCACTGAAATATTGTTCCCACTGCGAAGAACACTGCTCTCCGGAATCATAACATGTGGGATATTAACTTCTTGTGGGTACCATTTACTAAACCACTCATTTGCAAAAATTGTCACTTCACTGTCCAATAACTATGGCTTTTCCTATTCAGCATATAGTTGATAGTTTACTTCCGGAATGTGAATTTTTCACCTTTTGTCTCTAGTAGCTATAGCTGTTGAATTTTCCATTATAATCTAAACCTAAAGGACCAATTTTTTAAAAAATTCTTAATATCCCAAGGCACTCTGCTTCTTTAGACATGAATATTAAATAGGGTGAAAGCTTAAAACCCTTGGTGGCAAGTCCCGTCAAGAGAGGCCACATGAGGACATTCAAAATACAACTAGCCAACTCACATTCTATTGTGGGATTAATTAGCTGTGAGCTACAGAGTCAGTGTTGTAGGAAAGGTACTTTTCCATGGAGCTTTTGTCACATGCTTCTGCCAGGTCCATTTATTTATTTATTTATTTATTTATTTATTTATTTATTTATTTATTTATCAGTTTCAAGCCATAGTTTGAGGAAAAAGCAGCTGGACGTGGTAGAAGGAACAGGAGACAGAGGAGGAGGGTTCTGGATGATCCCACTCTCTTTACATTATACTTTGCCCAGACAGCAACTGACTAGTTACTTCCTCTGAGAAAGTCATTCTCTTTTTCCAGATTGACACCATTAGAGGAAGCTATTCTTAACCCCTGGATCAAGTAAGCTGTCTAAAAATGAAAGTGAAATCTTTTAAGTTAGAAAATTTTATATCATTGTCAGTTTGCTAAGAAGAAAGAATGAAAAAAAAAAAACCTCTCCGTCTAGCAGAGAGAAAAAAAAAACTCTCTTCTTTTCAAACTCTTATGATGTTTTTTCAGTATGTTGCTCAGAATTGAAGAAAGGGCTCATTTCTTGACTATCACCATGATTTTCACTGAGATTTATATTCAATGACACGTGAAGATCACACATAAACCCTGACAGTAGTGTAGGCTAGATCCTGCCGTCTGAACTGTAAAAAAGGGTGGTTGTAGATCCATCAGAGGGCTAATTAGAAAGTATTTTACTCCTCTGCCCAGACAGCTACTCTTGGTTTCACTTACCTTCTTTAGGGCATGTCTTCCCTTTTGTTCTATACCTGATACACTTTTTAAAATGTTGAAAATTGTTAAATGTATTTTCTCTCGAAATTAAAATAATGTAATACAAATGAGATTATTGAAGAACTGTGTTTCTGAGCCACCAATTAGCTTTCATATTTTTTAATTGGCACATTTCTATTTTTTTTAAAGATTTTATGTGTTTATTTGAGAGAGAGCATGAGCAAGCGGTGGGGAGGGTCAGGGAGAGAAGGAGAAGCAGACTCCCGCTGATCAGCCCAGGACCCAGGGATCATGAACTGAGCCAAAGGCAGATGCTTAACCACCAGGTACCCTGGCACACTTCTATTTCTTTTTTTTTTTTTTTTAAGATATTATTTATTTATTTGAGACACAGAGAGAGAGAGAGAGAGAGAGCATAAGCAGAGGGAACAGTAGAGGGAGAGGAAGAAGCAGGCTCCTGCTGAGCAGGGAGCCTGATGCGGGACTTGATCCCAGAACCCTGGGATCATGACCTGAGCCGAAGGCAGACACTTAACCAACTGAGCCACCCAGGCACCCCAGCATTTCTATTTCTATCAGACCATGCCAATTAGGATGACTGTATCGTGTTCCAAAGCTTTCAGTAATATTGTTTAATAGTTAAAACTTTGATTACAAGATTGGAATTTATGACTTTTGGGCTTCATAAAGCTCTATATGTTCTGATTTTGTTTGTTATAGAATAGGGTATTTCCAAGGAGATTTTAAATGTTGTTTGACTCCTAAATGTTTATACTCATTGCAGATTTCATGGGTTTTTGTCATTCCCTATTCAAGCAGGCATTCATCTCTAAAATCCACATAGTTCCCAAAAACTACAGTAATGAGAATATGTGATTCAATTATGGATTCCATTGACAAAGAATCAAGCCAAACTACATTGTAATTTAATTGATTATGATAGGTAAGTTATGGTCAACGTGTAACAAAATTATTGATTAAAATATAATCATGATGATTGTGAAACTGCTTTTTTGCTTTTTGAAATAGTATCTTTTTCTGAAACTAATGTGTTTAACTACTGACCTTGAAAGATATCAGCTCTTCCGTGAATATATCTACATGAAGCTATTTTTTTCTTCGTACATGAATCCCAACTGCCTTCAGAAGGCCTTCTCTTTCTAGGATTTGGAAGATATTTAAGACACGAATAATGATGTGACTATTTCACTTTTTAAAAAAAGATTTATTTATTTATTTGAGAGAGAGAGAGCATGAGTGGCAGGGGCAAAGTCAAGCAGACTCCACGCTGAGCATGTAACCTGATGCATGGCTCGATCCCACAACCCTGAGATCGTGATCTGAGCCAAAACCAAGAGTCAAAAACTTAACCGACTGAAGCACCCAGGCGCCACATGACTATCTCACTTCTGTGGAAGGAAGATTCAGAAACAATATCAAGTTGAAAAGGAAAGAAGTTGGTTTATACAGACTTGAGAAGGTCCAATTTATTAAATAAAAAACACAAGAGTCATTTAAAGGAAATAAAAAAGCATGGTTAGCAAGTATACATTAATTTATGGTGCAAAAAGAAAAAATGTTTTCTTTTCATTATCATGGATACAAAAATAATGACATATCCTCTAACAACAGCATTGTGAAAGTCAGTGATACTATTTTCATTATGGTAGCAGTAACTTTCAGGGAAAGCTCAAGGTTTTTTAACTTTGGGCACTAGGATGAAACAGAATTATCTTTTTATTATTATTATTTTTTACTATCTAAAGGTGCAAAGTGTGTGTTTTTTTCTGACTGTGAGACTGTGGGACACAGTATGTATGTCTGTGCACATTGCAGTAGGACCAAGGGTCAGCTTTTGTTCTAACGTCTCTCTACTGTCAGCAGACCTTTGTCCGTAAGGCATGGTTTGACCACATGCATTTAAAAAAACTATATCATTAATTTCATATTTTATTTGATCAGTTTAATTTATGGGAGCTAGAAGAGGTATTAATTAATATATACAAAGCTCTGTAATACCTGGCTTTAAAAATGGAACCACGGCAGGAATCCATCAAAATCCTAGAGGAGAAAACAGGCAGCAACCTCTTTGACCTTGGCTGCAACAACTTCTTGCCAGACACGTCTCCAGAGGCAAGGGAAACAAAGGCAAAAATGAACTATTAGGACTTCATCAGGATAAAAAGCTTCTGCACAGCAAAGGAAACAATTAACAAAATGAAAAGGAAACCTATAGAATGGGAGAAGATATTTGCAAATGACATATCAGATAAAGGGCTGGTATCCAAGATCTGTATAGAACTGATCAAACTCAACACCTCAAAACCAAAAAAATCCAGTCAAGAAATGGGCAGAAGACATGAACAGACATTTCTCCAAAGAAGACATCCAAATGGCCAACAGACACATGAAAAAAATACTCAACATCACTCGGCATCAGGGAAATACAAATCAAAACCACAATGAGATACCACCTCACACCAGTCAGAATGGCTAAAATTGACAATTCAGGAAACAACAGATGCTGGCAAGAATCTGGAGAAAGGGGAGCCCACTTACACTGTTTTTGGGAATGCAAGCTGGTGCAGCCACTCTGGAAAACAGTATTGAGGTTCATCAAAAAATTAAAAATAAAACTACCCTATGACCCAGCAATTGCACTACTAGGTATTTATCTGAAAGATACAGAAATAGTGACTCAAAGTGGCACATGCACCCCAAAGTTTATAGCAGCAATGTCCACAGTAGCCAAACTATGGAAAGAGCCCAGATGTCCTTTGACAGATGAATGGATAAAGAAGATGTGAGATATATATAGATATAGATATAGATATAGATATAGATAGATATAGATATAGATATAGATAATGGAATACTACTCAGCCATCGAAGAGAATGAAATCTTGCCATTTGCAATGATATGAGTGGACTAGAAGGTATTATGCTTCACAAAACAAGTCAGTCAGAGAAAAACAAATACTCTATGATTTCACTGATATGTGGAATTTAAGAAACAAAACAGATGAACATAGGGGAAGGGAAGGAAAAATAAAATAAGATAAAAACAGAGAGGGAGGCCAACCATAGAGACTTTTAATTATAGGGAACAAACTGAGGGTTGCTGGAGGGGAAGTGGGTCAGGGGATGGGGTAAATGGGGATGGGCATTAAAGAGGGCACTTGATGTAATGAGCACTGGGTGTTGTATGCAACTGATGAATCACTAAATTCTACTCCTGAAACTAATGATACAATATATGTTAACTAATTTGAATTTAAATAAAAAATTAAAAAAAAACAAAAACAAAAACCAAACCACAGTATTCCAAGGCTTACGAGTTAATATCCACGTGGAGGATTTGTAAAACCTCGAGGATTGTGTAATTTACAGTTATTTTTCTGTCTCTATAAGCTTATCTACTCAGATCAGGAACCAAGAATCACTGAACTTAACACCAACCACATTTTGTCCATGAAATCTATAAGCTATAAAACCCATGACCAGTTCTTTCTTAGAGATTCCCTTGTTTGCTGATATTCCTGACCTATCTGTCTGAAAGTAACATTCTTGACTATTTGTATATATGGTATTATATGTGTCACAGAACAAACCAGACCATTTTCTGGGAGAATATTAACGCATAATTATAGCACATGAAGCATACCTCTCATTTCTTATAGAGATTGTCATAGCTAATTAAACAAATCTTTGTCATGGTAGGGTTGTAAATTTTTTAAACTTTTTTTTTCTTTGAAAAGTAGAGTCTCACTGAACCTATGTAAATAAGTACGTAGTCAGGAAGTATAGGAACTCAGTAAACATACTTGGTATACGATTTAACTACTGTTTTAAGTAGTCCTATAGACAGGACCCATAAATATATGTCATTTGTTTTTGAGGTAACACACACACACACACAGACAACACAACACACATACGCAAGAAAGTATTTAAAGGAACCTAACATTAACTTCATATGAATTTTTATGTAAGTACACTACGTAACCACCATTCAAATAAAGATGTAGACACTTCCTAGCACCTTCAAAATTTCTCTCATGTTTTCTAGTTAATTCCCCCACCCAGAGCCAATGAATATTCTGACTTCTATTACCATGGATTCGTTTTGCATGTTCTTGACCTTCATGTGAATAGACAGATGGAATATAGGCAAAAAGTCATTCATAATTTCTCTTTATTATCTTTCGTTGTCTGCAGACTCTTCAATGTTTCCCTTCTTACAATTTTATCAATTATTTTCTAAAAAATCTTTTTAAAAACTAACTTTCAGCTTTATCAACTTTCTCATTTTTCTGTTTTCTGTTCCATTGATTTTTTTCTCTTATTATTTTCTTCCTTCCACTTTTTTGTTTAATTTGCTTTCCTTTTCTAAACTTTTTGAGTTGGGATATTAGATAATTGATTTTAAACCTTTATTCTGTCCAATATATGTACTTGAAGTTACAACATTCCCACAACATACCACGAATTTTGATATGCTGTGTTCTTTATTTTCATTTATAGCAAATTATATTCTAGTTTCCTAAGTGATTTCAAAATCAATTAAATATTTAGATGTGTGCAGCTTAATTCCCAAATATTAAGGGATTTGCAGGTATCTTACTGTTACTGATTTCTAACTTAATTCTGCTGTGGCCAGAGAATATATCTGAGAAGTACATAGGTGATTGTTTTCTGTAGGTAAAGGACTATCTGAAATGAACCCACTGATTTCAATAGAGTGACAAGAGTGACATAGGCTAAGTAGTGGCACTTGTTTTTTTTGCCTTCTGTTGTTTCCTATTCAGTTCTTTGAAATGTATTGAGACTTGTTTCATGATCAGCATGTGGTATATCTCGGTGATTATTCTGCATACACTTGAAAAAAATATTCTGAAGTTGTGTATAGTGTTCTCTAAATGTCATTTGGTCAAATTTGTTAATATTTGTTCAGATCTCCTATACTCTTAATGACATTTTCCCCTGCATGTCCTATAAGTTACCGAGAATGTAGTATTAAGTTCTCCAACGATAATTTTGGGTTATTCATTTTTCCTTCTACATCTGACAGTTACTGTGCTTTCATCTTACTCTTTGTTATTTTCCCCATCTTTTTGATTTCTCTTTTTCTAGTTCCTTTTCCTAGTTCCTCTTGTATTTATTATGTTTTAGTATTCCATTTATCCCTATTTTGGATTTTTAGCAATAAATATTTGTTTGATTTATTTATTATTTATTTATTATTACATTTATACTAATTCACATATAATGTAAGAAACTTACAATACCTACTGTTATTTTTGCTACTATTGTCATGTATTTGCTTCTGCATATACTATAAACCCCACCATCCATTGCTAGTATTTTAGAGACTCAATATTCTTTTTAAAAATTAAGAAAAAATCTCTTATATATACTCATATATTTCTGGTACTCTTATTCTTTCTTATAGATCAGGCTTCTGCCTGGTGGTATTTCCCTTGAAACTATGGGACTTCCATGGTGTCATCAAGGTAACAGAGCAACATAATGCCTGTGGTAAGGTAACAAGGTTACAGTGCCTCTGTACTAACTTATAAAGGAAAACTGAAGAGCTAACATAAGCCTATAGTAAGACAGGGAATATGTACTTCGATCCTCGTCAGGTAAATTCGAACTGTTTCTGATGTTCTTTGCTCACTGATAGAAAGAAGAATGCATTATCTGTCAAAATTACTAGATGTACACCAGTGGCAAAGGTCAATATTGATTTTCTCCTCTAAAGAACCCACTTCTGAAACAGCAGCTACATTTGGAATTACCATCTGATTAAGCTCCCAATAATCCACTGTCATTCCCTATGATTTATCCACATGAATTAAATAAGGTGATAGGAATTACCACCCCTATATTTTTCAAGTCTTTGAGGGCAGTGCTAATATCTTTGATTTATCCAATAATGCTATTGTTTTTGCTTTACTATTTCAGCATGATTAAGAAGTACCAGCAGCTTTGACTTTCTCTGATGATGGTTCTGACACGATGGGTCAAGGAGTCAGAGTGGGGCTTCTGCCAATTTCTAATTGTACTTATTTAAGTGTTATCGTTGGGTACAAAAGTAACCACAGGATGGTGTTACAGACCCACTGAAACAACTGCAAGAGCAAAACACAGAGCAAAATTCCATTTTCATCTGACCAGCGATGCTCTTCATGTCCAAGGATTTGTGCTACTTCAGAGCCAAAGTCCCATAATCTTGAAAGTACTCGGTATTTTCCTTTTCCTAGTGCTTAGTAACTCTAATAAATAGCTGCAAGTGGAGAAAGATTTATAGTACTATGGTATAGAACATTTATAGTAAAGATACATTATATATATATCATTAAGGGATCTTCTGCCAACTATATCCACTTTCCCAGTAAGTTAATTCTGACAATTGCATGGCCAATGTAACTCTCTTTCATGAAAATGAGGTCAAGGAATTTTTCACCAAACTTGAAGTTATATTCACTAAAGAGATTAAGTAGTGTTTTGGTGTACTTTTCATTTATTTCAGTCTTAGAGACCCCATGACCCACCAGCAAAGATCCCCATGGATGAAACAGTTCTTTCTCTTGTTCCCACATCGTGTCTGTCAGAGTAACTCTGCTATCATTGTCCCTGGCAGTGAAACACTACCATGAGGATTTCATAACTCCCACTGAAAACGGTGGCAGGGGGAGACCATAGTTAGAAGGTGGGTGAGTAGATTGCACAGGATGTATTTATTCCAATACTCCCACTTCCGTATGTATTGGTGTCCTTCTTGTATATAGCATCAAAGAATTTTAACTTAATTCAGCATAGACCACAGCTGAATTCTACTTTTAGTTAACCAACTAAGGAACCACTCATAACTGCTCAAGGTAGCACACTGAATCCAGAAACTTTGGTAAATGCCCTCTATTGATAAATTTTGCCTTATCTAAGAATTTGTTATTTTCTCCATGGTGTATCCATCACTGAAGAATCCATATACATATTCCCCAGGCCTTTGCCAATACAAATTTGCTCAGATATGAATTCTTTTGACATGTAAAATTTCTTTTCTTGGTTTTACTTGGCAAATGGCCCCACTGGGCATGTTGAGATCTGATTTTAGCTAACAGACTGGAGATTGTGGAGGCATTTTTTGGTAGAGCATAAGGATAGCTAGCAATAACCCTTGGTAATGTTATTAAAGGACCTTCAAACTAGGTAAACCAGCCTCTTCAGACTGGCAGGTGGGGCTGTTTCTGCTCAGTGCTGTTTGGGGTTGAGGAACTCACTCACCTGAATTCTTCCAAATGTCATTATTCCAATTCCCAGAGCCTTAATTTTTTTTCCCCTAAATTGAAGCTCTTATGTTCACATAAAAAAATAATGTAGCTATAATTCAGTCTGTACTGTAGATTCTCCAGCTTATAGACACAGATTCTGTGTGTAAATCCGAGATACAAGAGATGAGTGGATCTTTCCCTCTGACACTGCCTTGAATTGAGAATGTAGAGCCTTGAGTTTGTCATATTCTTTCTTTAGCTCTCAAGTACAGTTAAACAGAGCCAAGTCACCAAAATTTTGTATTCTTCATATGCATCATTCTATGATATAATAGTTGTCATATGGTCAGTCCAAGCTATGCTTATAACAGGCACTTTATTCCGGTCAGATATTTCTTCTTAAGAAACTATTTTGCCACTGGCTGACAAAGACTACTGGTATTCTATACTCCACTCTAACCAGATCTTCATGCCTTCAAATCTAATCAGGTCACATGACCCATCCCAGATTCTACTGATTCCCTGTTTAAAAGTCTCTTGACTCTGTAGGGTGCCTGGTGGCTCCGTTGGTTAAGCGTCTGACTCTTGGTTTTGCATCAGGTCATGATCTCAGAGTTGTGAGATCGAGTGCCGCACTGGGCTCCGGGCTCAGCTCGGAGTCCACTTGAGATTCTCTCTCTGCGCCGCCCCCCACCGCCCCATTCTCACTCTCTAAAACAAACAAACAAATAAATAAAATCTTTTTTAAAAAAAGTCTCTTGACTCTAACATATTAAATATTATATCAGTCCAAGCTCAGCTACAAAAATAAAAAACAACCTACCTTTTTTTTTTTTTAACTTACAAGGGATTTGTGAGAAATTAGCACTTTACAAAACAGCCGAAAGTGTTGAAGAGAATGCTCTGGGCTAGATCTCTAAGAATTATCACTTGAAAAACACCACAGAATGGACCAAATGAAGGAACATTTACTTGTGACATAATCTGGAAGTTGAGGTACCACAACTCTAACAGTTATTAACTTGAAGATGTTACTGCATTAATTGCAATCCATGAAACAGAAAGTTGCTCTTAGTCTGTTTTTACTGGGAGGATAATACCTTGGATGTGATGGATGAATTGATTAAGAAGTTGCTGCCAGAATTTTAGCCTCCAGAATTATACTACATTTAGCTGCATTTGTCTGAGAAAATAACATTTCTGTCTAGCTGCTACCTCTCTCTACTCACCTCAGTTTAAAATCCAGCTCAGTGTGATAGAATGTAGTTCATAAAGTCTAAATAACTCCAGAAACCAATCTGCATGGAATTCTGGGACACAGAGCATTTATCACTACTTTCTCTACTGCACAGAAGGATACACTAGATGCTGAGCCAAGTCAGTCTAGCATATTTGCCACAAGCACCTTTCTATGTTTCTCAGAATTTGAATTGAGGATCTTATCCTTCTTTTGGAAACCTCATCCTTTCCTGGGTCACATGATACTATTTCAGGTTTCCCCTCACCCCCAAAATTCATCAGTTTCACTCTCCAGTACTGTCTTACTTTCCTCTGTTTACAAGCAAATAACAGAAGTTTCATGGGCCTCCATCTCAGGTGATCATTTCTTCTCCTACCCCAGACAGTCTCGTTCATTTTTCACAATTCCATATGTCCAGCTCAGGATGCTATTAGAGCTACTGTTTAGTATATCTAATTGTCTACCAGCTATCTCCAATTGCTTATCTCTTCAAGATCCCTAATTTAACAGAAGGAAAGTGAACTTTTAAATGTCCCCTATTGCTCCCATCTTATTTAAAGCTACTCAACTTCTTGGTTATTACATTACAACAACTAGACCCTACTCTCAGTTTGAAAACAGATCAAAACTTTTCCCATCCCGGGGCCTTTCCAAACCCATGGATTTTTGCATTACTGGCTCATTTATATCCTTTTAGTTCCATTTAAAATTTCATTTTCTCTATGAAGTCAAGGAATATTTGAGTCACTTTCACTAAATGGGTAACTCCATTATTCTCTATCTCAGAAATTTTTGCCTTCCTCCATTTCCCTTATTTTGAACTTTTCACTTGTTATGTGTCTCCTCCATTCTACTGCAAGGAGTGAGTAACAAATTGATCCACTGTGTTCAACACTATAACCCTGGGACCAAGCATAATACATGGAACACAGTTAATTTTTTTTAAGATTTATTTATTTGAGAGAAAGAGAATGCAAGAGAGAGCATGAGGGTGGGGACGGGCAGAGGGAGAGAGAGAAGCAGACTCCCCACTGAGCACGGAGCCCAACTATGACAGGGCCTGGACCCCAGGACCCCAGGATCATGACCTGAGCTGAAGGCAGATGCTTAACCCACTGAGCCACACAGGCACCCCTAATTTTTAATATTTGTTGGATAAATGGAAAACAATAAAAGTAGAAAAAATAAATATTTCCCCAGATACTGTGTGAGACCTATGAAGAACTGTGAAACAGTTCGAAATTAAGTAATTACTGTAAACAAGTCTCTCATCAAACTCTAAAGTATAAACCATTTACTCATCCACTCAATACTTATTGAGAATCTATTATATTCCACACATATAAGCCTTAAAAAAGGGGATGGGGGGATACAACTCCGGGCTTCACAGAACTTACATTCTTCTATGGGATATAGATAAGAAAAAAAACAGGTATATAATATAATACAATATAGTATGATAAGATATATGGCATGAGATGACTTGATGTAACATGGCAAAACATAGTATCAGGTAGCATGATAATTAAATGTGTCCATGGATCCATTTTGCTCCTAAGAATGTCAGGGATGCTATTTTTTAAATAGAAAAGAATCTTTCCAAGGCAAAGAAAATTCTGAAATTATATTCCTGTTGCTGATTCTATATGATTTACTTCCTTTAAAAAATTGACATTTGTAAATATTATTTCATATTTAATTAAACTATTTCATAGTAAACTTTAAGCAGGTTAGTGTGTTGTAAAGTTAAATGACTACTTGGAAAATGAATGAAAATCTTAAAACAAATTAATAATTTACTTGCATTCTCTGTGAACTTTAAATAGTTAATCATGCCTAGACTGTGCCTCATTTCAGCAAGTGCATCCCCCTTCTGGAGGTTGGGCTGGTCATACCACCCACACGCTTTGATCATTACCTAGATATGCAGTGGTCATGTCAGTAGCTAATTGCCCACGTTACCTTCTTCATTTTTCTTGTTAAAGAGAGATTTTTTAAATGAGCTCAATATATCTGCCCTTTTAACAGAATTATTAATAATACGTACACCCTCATTTATTATTTGGTCTTTTTTTCCTGAGCTCTTCTTTCTTTGATAAATCTGTAAAGCCTGATAGACTGTTAAAAATCATTTTGCTCTGACTTTATCTTGCTAACCCCTTTACCTAAAATTACAACAAATACATAACTTACAGTTTATTCTTTCTTAGTTATTTTGGCCTGGAGTTGACCTGATTTGTCAAATTTATTCAGCATGGGTACAGCATGAAAAATGTGAAATAAAATAAGCAAAGCATTAGTATCAACTACAACAAAATGCAGTGATTTACATGAAAATCTGGCTATAAGTTCCCAGAAGCAACTTTTAAGAAGGAAACATGAACATTAAAACAAACAAACAAACAAACAAAAAACCTCTTTCCTTATATTCTTCAAACAGGCATTTTTCTCCTGGTGCTAAAGCCTAAGAGAAATTTCCCCTTTAAGCTATGATATAGGAACATTGAATAACCTAAGTATGTGATTTTCACCAAGTAATTTAACTTTCCTGCTTCATGTTCTTCATCTGCAAAATGGCTTAAATATTGTACATCTTATATATCTTCCACTGTTGGTGAAACAATGAATTACAAAATTGATTTTTCATTCAACAAATATTTACTAAGTCACTAGTATTTCAGGCATAGTTCTAGGTACTGAAGATAAGCAGTGAACCAATCAATGTCTGCTCTCATGAGTTTATGCTCTACAGGAAAAGGGAGAAAATAAACAAATGAAAGAATTATAGCATGCCAGATAATGGTAAGTGCTTTGAAGAAAAATAGTGGAAGCTAAGGGGAAGATGGAAAGGTGTGTGTGTTTTGAGTAAGCTGCTCAGGCAAAAACTCTTTAAGAAGGTGGCATTTGACTAGAGACTTGAATGAAGTAAGGACAGAAACACATAAAGATCCAGGGAAGGAGGATTTCTGCAAGAAGGAATGGCAAGAACAATGTCCTTGAAGCAAAAATAAAAATAATAGATTTGGGTAATGGTAAAAATGCTAGCTGGCCAAAAAAGAACAAATGAAGAACATGGACTAAGAGAAGGGGTCAGAAACATAGGCTGGGGCTAAATGAAGTAGACCCTTTTTGCCTATGATAAGGAGTTAAAGCTTTATTCTGAATGGACTAGAAACCAGTGGTGGGCTTTGAACTGTGACATGACTTTATTTCCATTTTTAAAAAAAATCACTAGGATGGTTCTGTTGAGAACTTGGCTGCAACAGAACAAGAATAGACCTGTGGCATACGGACAAGTTGGCTTTTAGCGTAGTTTACGAGGTTTAGCCTAGGAAGGCTGCTGAAAATTGTGGGAATGGGTTGAGTTTACACTGTATTTTGAGTGTAAATGTGAGATCTGATGCTCATGGAGCAGATGTGATGTATAATGGAGAGGATTCAGGTATTACACCATGCAGAAGCAGGTTTGCGGAGGAAAATCCATAGTTTTGGTTTAGACATTTTAAGTTAGGCACGCTCATTATTCATTCAAGTGGAGGAGGCATGAAGACAGTTGAATATACCAACCTGGAGCTCAGGGAAGAGTCAGGACTACAGGTGGCATCTAAAGCTATGGGATTGTGTAACAGCAGCTAATGAGTAAACATACATAGATAAGAGAAGAAGGTGGAAGACTTAGCACTGGGGCACTCCAAAACTTAGCCTTGGGGCACAAGGACAGAAAGAAGATGAGAATCCTGAAAAAGTGACTGAAAACTAGTATTCAGTGTAATAAAAGGAAAACCAAAGGAGTTAGATAGCCAAGGACACATGTGAAAAAAACTTGTTTCAAGAACAAAGAAGTGACCATTAATGAATGTCAAAAGCTGTTGAGATCAAGTAAATAAAGCTAAGAGCAGACCTTGGATTTGGCAAGACAGGAACCACTCTTGACCTTGCCAGTGAAACAGTGAGATTGAAAGCCTGAAAGAAGTAAGTATAGGAGAACATGGGAAGTAAGGAAATGGAGACACAAAGTACACACAACTCTTATTTGCGGGAAAGGTCTTCACGCTTCATTTATACTCTCATAGGTTTATCTACATGCCTTTTCCCAGACCCTCCTGTTCCTAATCCTCATTCTCCTTCCAGGTCCTTCTAGGTCCTAAACAACCACAGCCTACGAGTCTGTATATTCTGACCTGGATCACTCCATTTTCCATACAAAGTAGATGACCAGGTGCTTCATCCCCAAAGCTTTGCCCATTGGGAGCAGTTCCCCTCACCACTGTCTTTCAGGGTCACCCCCAGGTTTAGCAGCAGTCCATTCATAAATTGTGAACTTTTTCCTCCTCTATCAGCTGGTCATATGGGACCCTGTGAAGCCACAGGCATGAGCAATAAATATGAACAAGAGATACAAGTACAACATCGGTGGATGACTTGACAATGTACTCTTTGGGCCTGCCTTTGCCTGATTCCAGATGTGCCACTTCCATCTTACAAAAATTGCTGGGCTCACTGAACCTTATGCTTCAGGAAGCTTAATAGAGCCCAGTTCATGATGGTCAGCTCGGCTGCATGGTCAGTTTACGTCCCATAATAGATGCTCATTCTCTACTAAAACCCAGGAGCATATTAGCTGCTATTTTTTGAGTGGTGTACAATTTTCTGCTAAAGATTATACAGTTTTCCTCCAGAAATCAAAGGGTCTATGTTATGATTATCCTCATGAGCTTGCTACAAATTCCACATGGCTTCTTTTTCAATCACAGATATATCTACAACCAAAGTCTGTGATCCCCATCTCAAAGGCTTCTTCCTGAAGAGCCCAACCACAACAGGTCTCTAATGTCTTTTATCTTTTTAAAATAATAGACATGCAACAACAAAACCATTATTTCTCTTATAAGACAGGAAGTTAAAAAAACTTATTAAGTCAAATATAAAATTAATATAATACGCCTCAATACAATATTATCCTGTTTTTCTTTATCAGAAAGATTCCACCACTGAGGCTTCATCTATATGTAGTATTTTAGGGGCAGGAGAACATAGGCTATTCTGACAAATGCCAATGGTGAACAATAATAAATAGTTAGAATGTACTCAGATTAGGACCAAAATAGTTTTCAGAAATTTTACACATTATTGTTGAGAAATGACCTGAAACATGCCAACATGTACATTTGAAATTGAATCAACCTTTCTATTTTGAAATCATATCATCTCAAATCTAGAATCTACCTGTCTGGCCAATGTAGAAAGAGAGTTCTAGACATTGAAACCTCTATTTTGACATGTTTCATATCTTTTCTGGATGGAAAACTACCAATCTTTAATTACATCTCTAGTCAATTTATTTAGCATAATGCTATTTTGCTATAAAATTCATGTGCCACAAAAGAAATATTCACAGAATAAAAGAGTCATTGAAAGCTTAATTGTATTATCTCTAGAAAATATTATAACTCCAAGACACAATTTTAAAGTCAAAAGTTTCCAAAATAATGTTGCATAAGCTTTAACTTACAGAACTGACCCTGTGAAGTCTCTCAGCTCAAGCAAAAGAAAAATATTTCACTTCCAGTTAATCAGTAGATCTCAACAATAAAATTGTTAATCATACCTTAAGCTCTAAAAAATTAAATTTCTTTATCTGCTAGACCAACCAATGGTTTTCAAAATATGCTGTGAGAGGAGGTAAAAATACCTTGGTCATGGCCAAATTCAACCCAGGATCTAGAAACAAAACAACATTGCTTTTGTCTGCTGTACATTGTAGGCTCTTGAAAATGTATACCTCTAGAAGATGATCTTGGAAAGCAAGGGAGTAGTTTGTGTACCACTGTCCTATGACTATTGCATTCTAGATATAATTGAGTCGATCCATCCTGATATTGTAAATTTCTATAAACCTATTCTCCAAGGTCAAAACCTGTATTAAAGATTTGAGAGTTACAATCAATATCTCTATAATAGTCGACCCTTTTGATTACATTCATGAGAGTTATCCAGAAGATGGGTTTTATACACACGAAAGATTATTTGGAATTTTATTTTGGGAATTAAGAGCTGTTATTCAGTTTAATAAAGTTATGTATTCAAAATTCTAATTTTTCCCTAATGTTTTAGTTCAACTTTTAGAGTTCAGCAAAGTTTTAAGTTCAGAAAATTTTAATATTGTATTTATAATTGTGCAGATTATAATGAACATTTTCGAGAGAGCTTTGGATAATTTTGGTTTCATTTATGTATATATATACACACATATACGTACATATATGCGTATATATATCTTTTGACACACCTTAAATGGCATTCAAATTTAGGTATTCTTTTTTGTTTTAAAATACTTTAGTAACTCAATTAATAAACCAGATGTCCCAAATACTAACATGATTTCATTAATCTAAAAATTAAACATAAAAATGTACTGAGGTTGACATTTTCTTGAAAGTTCTAGTTCTGTAAGGAAAAAGGAAACACAGTAAGATTTCAATTTAAAATCATTTCTAAATAAACTACTCAATTACACATCTTAAATTGAAGTTATAAGGCTTTACTTTAAATGCCAAGATTCTCTTAAATATCATAGTAAATAAAATGTCAGTCATACACAAATTCCTTCCTAACAAAATATTTATACTATGATTTTCATTTCTTTTTGTAAGTAGATTTTATGATGCGCTGCTGTGGCAGATTATATTCTCCAAAAATGGTGACAACAATATTCCTGGTCATACCATCAAGTGACAGAGTCTATTTCCCTGCTTCCTAAACGTAGGCAAGATTTTGCCATTGCCTTCTAACTAGAATGCAGAGGAAGTGACATGGCCACCATGTTGTAAGGAAAGCCCAGGCCCACATACAGAGGCTGACAGCCCAAGCTCAGGTCCTGCCTGAAAGCCAGCACCAAACACCATACATGTGAATGAGCAAGTCTTCCGATAATTTCAGCCCCCCAGCCTTCAAATTATTGCAGTTGACGTTGAGTGGTACAGAAAAGAGTTATCCCCACTGAGCCCTGCCCAAACTGCAAATTTGTGAGCAGAATGCAAGTTGTCATTGTTTTAAGCTACTAAATTTTGGGTAAGTTTGTTAAGCAGCAGTAGATAATTAATACATCTACTCAGAAACCCCCTTTAGTACTGTGACACCCGTTTCCCCAGCTGGTGGGAGTGTGGGCAGCTGATGGGTAGGTTGTCAGCAGAGTCACTCTCCAGAAATTGCCTTTACCTAGAGAGATTCGCCACAAAATGCCCTAGGTAACTTGTCCTCCTGGAACCAGCTCACATCAAATAACTGGTTAATGTAGCCATGTTAACTAACATGCCTTTGTCCTAAACATCATCAAGGTGGAAAAGTTGGAATTGTTTTCCCCTGTTCCTGAGCTCTCCATGAGATCCTATAAGACCTTCTGTGGGGGCATCATGCATGGACTCCTCTCTTTCCTCAGCACTGCTTTCTTCACTCCCCTATAAGTCTTGATTCTGAGAGCACTCCCCAAGAGAGTTCCTATACACAAAGCTCAAGCTCATCTGTTTCCCTGGATTCCAACCTAAGCTGCTTTTGCATATTTAATTTAAAATCTTCCCAGAGTTAAAGATGCACTCTCACTAGTGAAGACAACTATGTAAGCTTTTGAATGAAAGACTGACTGGATTCTTGTTGGCCATCTTGATGTGACATACTAAGCCCTATTCATTTTTGCTGTGTCAATAATTTTATTACTCAAAGGAGATGATCCTGTAGCTCAAATCCTTTGATTCAGTATTTATAGAAGTCTGTAAAACCTACACAGGGGGTACATTGTTCAGGGTCCAGTCAGGAGACAGTAACCATTGTGGTTGATTGAATGTAATAAAAAGAGTTGTTAACTAGTAGAAGGTAGGTAAAAAGGGTGAAAGACCTCTCAGAAGTAGCAGATACAAGGAAGAAACTACTACCTCTAAGATGAGGGAGTGTGGACAATAAAACAAAAACAAACCCAAACCCAACAAACAAAAAAATGAAGCGTTAGGAAAGCACTGCCCCCAAGGTTGAGATTCAGACCTCCATCAATAGGGGGAACATAGAGACTATTGGTGGCAAAGAAACTTCCCAGAGACTGTAAATCAGAGCTAGTTTGTAGAAATGGTCTGCGGTTGCTGGAGGGTGTTGTCCAGGACAGAGCTGCTCAGAAGTGACCACTGGTAAGGAGATCATAAACAAAGGGCTCAGCTGGATTGCTTCTGTAGGAGGCTCCTGATCTCCTGAATTGAATAATAATGGAAGACCAGAACCCCAAAGGGAGGTTTCTCCCTTTGTTACAGCCTTGTACTGGACAGTGCCCTCTACTGATGATACCTAGCATTTTTGCCAGTTAGCAAAGTAAGTATGTTAACAGGGTCCAGTTTTACTATCACAAGGCATGGGAAAGAGATAGATTTGGAGCTGAAAGAAAATAATTGATTACTGGCACACCAGGTGTATCAGTTGATTCGATGCTCTATTTCTTTTGCTTTTTATACCTGCCCAATTAAAAGCTTTAAAGACCTTTGAAATTGACAGACTTCCACACAATTTCTAATTCTAGCACTATATAATGCCAAATGCATTTAAAATGCTATCTGATTGAATTTTGGTTAACTCACATGGTTTTTTATAATTGGCTTCTGCACCTTATGAGACCAGTTTATAGTCATGCTGCATAGTACAGTTCTTGTTACTTCAATTAACATCGAAATTATTTCAAGGAAGTACCTGAGAATAAGTAGTACAGGAATAGGGATCTCAGCCATGTGATCAGTCTTCATAAATATGTAGGAAAAAGATTCATGCAGTTAGTTGTCTCTGAAATCAGAACACAGCGTCAGGTAGTAGAAGAAGCCAATGTTGAATGAATGGCTGTACTCTCACCGTCCCCTCAAGGCGGTAATTGACCTTTCACAACACTAGTCTCTCAGCTGATCTCTGTCTTTTCTTCCGCACCTACCAAGTATCCTATTTTTACCTTTTGTAATGATTTTTCCAACTTCACAGTACATTCAAATTTAGAATTTAACCTTTACTCTGGTTTACTGCCCCTTCTAGTATCTGCATTTTGCCTTTTCTTTGTAGGTCCTTTAGCTTCTGTTTCTGCTACTAACATGTTGATGTTTTCCCCATATTCCTAGTTCAAATTACAAAGAAAGTGACTTTGATTGGTTTGGCCAACTAATAATATCTCTTCTTGGAAGTGACTACATTTCAAGCCACCTCATAAGCCCCTGGTCATCTTATGGATTGGTTGTCATTGAATTAATGGTCAAACCCTGAAATAATCAGCTATAATCTGGGATATGAATTTATATGGTAAAGAATATGGTCACCACCTCTATGTTAGAAATCACATAGAGTTGCTTTTCTCAGCAAAGTACTGTCCACATGAAAGGGATATTTGAATGATGGAGTCCACTGGAGACTTTGAAAGGCCCTGCCTAGTATAACACTCAATCTAAAAATTCTGATTAAAGGGAGTTCCCCAAAGAAGTTCTAGTCAATGGTTCCCAACAGTGGCTTTTATCACTTTCTGTCAGCACCATCAGTTGCTTCTGTTGACTGTGCTGACCAACAATGATAGGGTCTCCCATGAATTTCTCTTTTTGACAGCGCCCTGTGTGTCTTGCCAACAGCTTGCTAGCCCCTTGGAGTATGAAGAGTTCATAATTGCTCTCTCAGCATAACTCACAACTGAGACACTGCTGAGGCACAGTTTTTTCAAGGTTATTTTTTTATAGCCACCTAGTATTGCAATTGGACATGAGACATTTCTCGAAATCCTCCTTGGTTCATAGTCAGCTTACTGTCACAAAGTATAATATGCTCTTCTAGGGGAAGGGTTTCATGATATGGATCTCTTCCAACACAAATTATAAAGAATGAAAACTGCAGGACAGAAGGAACATACGGTTTAATGTAAATCCTACTAATGTGAATTTGGATTTGACTTTTAATTTTTACCTTTGTACAAACTATTTATAAAAAGAGGCTAATTACACATAAATGCTTGGAGTCTGAAGGGCCCCATAAGATTGCATAGTCAATACCCCTCATTTTGTAGATGATGTAAAAAAAAGTTCAGAGGATTATTTTCTTTGTCAATAAATAAATCGAGATTAGAACCCAGGCGCCTTGAAGCTAAACCTAGTCCTCTTTCCAGATACCATGCTGCCCCCTAGTGTTATCTACATTCATAAAATCTAGTGATTTCATTCATAAGAACAAATTTCAATTAAAGATCTATTTGCAAACCAAAAATGTGTTAGCTAATTTAAAATGATCCAAAGAAAATCTGATGTAAAACTCCACTTCTCAATATTTTATCATTTATTAGTATTACTGTGCATACTTGAAAAAATGTTTGCCTTACCTTCTAAAATAATCTAAGATTAAATTAAGGGCCTAACAAGTAAAGAACAAAGTTGGGTATTGGGGTGGAGGCAAAGAGGCAAACTTACTTAAACAACATCATTATTAATAATCAACCTTTCTTAATATATGAATGTGTCCCTTTTCTGCAATTATAGGTAGGGTTAACTGGTGTCCTGAAGCATCTTGGGGGGGTCTAATAAAAAAATTACAAAATAAATGAAAATGAAAATCCACTTTTATAACAGGAGGAAAAACTGAAAAATAAGAGAAAAGGCCACATTAGAGTATTATAGTTAGCTTTACCATATATTTCCATTCGTCCTCCTTTAAAAAAAAAAGATATTTATAAAGAAAACAAAACAAATCAATTAGAAATAAGCAACTAAAAAATACTGACTTTATACATTATAAGAAGAAAAAGAGTTAAAAAGTGTGTAACAGACATATCAGGGGGAAGACAGAAACCGAAGAGAAAATAGGGCAACTAATAAATGAGAGGAAGCAAAGAATTAATTATTGCACTAAGAAGGCTGATATATTGAGCTCATTTAAAAATTGTCTTTAAAAAAGAATGAAGAAAGAAAATTTAAATAAGGGGAAAGTAATGAAGACAATGAAAATTTCTAATAAAAATGTTGAGAAGGAAAATGTGGAATACATTGTAAAGTAGAGAATAGTGATTCAGAGGATCTGAAGTAGGTTATGGGATCCTTATAAAGAAAATGCCGTGACCAAACACAGGCAAACATCTGAGCACTGTATTAGATATACTTAGTTGAATTAACTGACATTCTAAAAACATGTAAATCACACTATTCAAGAAGGATTTCACAGGGGATACAAAATTGGCACACAGCTCTCTATTGTCCCCCTTTTCCTCTTAGCTCTGAGATTCTTTCTGAGCATCTTTCAGGAGATTTCTGCCATAAAATGGAATTTGACCAGCACTCTCCAATACAGCCCTTTCCAAGCCTATACCTAAATACCCATGAGGACCAGAAAACAATGAAAACTAAGACTGCTTAGCAAACTACTGCCAGAAATGTGGAGAAATACCTGTTTAGACTCTGCAACATAGCCACTTTATGAAATGGAGCCCACGTATTTAAATGGTAGGAATATGCTTTCTGCTTATTCGTTGTCTAATCTTTGAATCATGGGCTGCACCAACACAAAAACTTTCCACACACTTTTAATTCTTTGTGAGTGAGGATGGTCACATCAGTATTCTATGTCCCCACCCCCATTCCTACTTTTACATTTATTCAGAAATGACAAGTGTTCGGAAACCACAGAGCAAGAATGGTTGGGGAGGTTAGAATAGAATTACAGTTAGGGAACATTTAGTTCCTATAAGCAAAGTATTCTTGGTAGAATCAGAAACTAAAAGGGGGAAAAAAAGGCATACTACATTCTGGGAACTGTATCTATTACTTAAATCATTGCTTTAAATTGCCAGGGGACCAAAAAATGAAGTAGATGATTGCACATCAATATATCAGGGCTGTGCAAGATGAGTACCTTCAAATACTGAGGAATTTGTCTGAGAGCTTTGAACTTGAGTCTTTATTAATAAAAAAAAGAAATATGACCATTCCTCAAGAAAGCAATGATTGGAACTAAGATAACAATAGGAAACTAAGAATGCACAACCAGAATTAAAATACACATTAATGCTGCAAACATTTAAAATTAGTTGAGGAGGAGTACAAACTAGAAGAACTTTACTAAAATGCAGAAAACATGTACAGGGCTGGAAAAGGTACTAGAGAAGATGACTGATGTGGAGAACAGACTCAATACCATTTCTAGGAATTATATGTATCCCCAAAAAGAAAACAGAGCAATGGAACACTACCAACTAGAGAACCCATATATACAGATTGAAAATCTCTCCTCCAGGGAAACTCCATGCAGTGGATACTGTGGGGAAGCTCACTAAATATCCACTTCAACTCCCTTTTTTCTGCCTTTGTTTGCTTTTGGTACTATAAAGAGAAATGTTTCAGTTTCGATCTCCTCTTGAATCTGTATATGGCCATGAGACTTAGTTCTAGCTACACAGGTACAAACAGAAACCTGGGTGAGGGTTTCCCTTACTGAATACAAGAGTAGACACAGTATCTTGATTATTTTTATATTCCTAGTACCAGTAGGCGGCCTGCTTTATTAATTCAAATATACAACTCTGTGGAGTTATTTTTAGTTTGTTGATTTTCTAGGAAGTTCTTAGTTTATAGCTCTAAATTATGATTACAATTCTTTGATTTTTTGACAAGGTTCTAAGGCAATTCAATGGGGAAAGAATTGTCTCTTTTTTTACTCAAAATTATTTTATAAAGTAGTTTTAAAATTTGAATGTGGCGAATAAATTTAGCAAATGATCTTTGGATCTTTCAAGTACTGGAAAATAAATTAAAATGTTTAAGTAAAATACAAATTGTTAGTATTGAACAGATAAATTGGATCTCTGGGTTTAAGGACTCTTCACAGAATCAGTTACAACATAAGCAATCCAGAATTACAAACTCAATAGAACACTGGCAGTAAATACTTTTTCTAAGGCTAAACAATAAAAACGAAAAAATTACCACTCTCAGGAGTGAGGTCATCAAGATGGTGACAGACTGCTGTTGACTTTAGTTCCCCCTCACAAGAAAACTAGAAACCACCCATAGACAAGACAACACTGAAAATTCCAGAACCCAGGGAAGGGGTGAGGTTGAAGGGGTGAGGCTGAAGTACCCCGCTAGACAACAGAGACCAAGAAGGACATATTAGAAGGGTGGGAGGAGGGTTTTACTTTGACTTCATTGTCCCTTCCCAAAGCCAGCAGGGTCCAACCAAGAGGTCCCCGTGAACTTACAGTAGTATCTCCTGTGGGAAAAAGGGAACCCAAGGTGGATGTTCTGTTTCCCTAGGGTTGTGGGATGCTTCTAGGGAGATTCAGTGAGGTTTCACCTCATGGGCTCACTGGGGGAACCTGAGGAGCTCAGGTTCATATTGAGATGGAGAAGGGGAACAGGGCTTAGAGCAACCAGCCCTAAGGTCTTAGCAGACCACATACCTGAGTGGAGATCCTAGCCACAGCTGTGCTCATCTGCAGAGCTCAGTCAATGGTCCTGACTGCCAGACAGCTCCATTAGCTGTTATGCCTGATTCGGATCCCTAGCTAATAGGGCCATATCATTCACGGAGCATATCCTTTGGCACTTTCAATGAAGGGGACCAAATTTGTACTTCCATCCAACTGGTGAGCATATCATCCAAACCCACTCCTCCATGAAGCATGGCCAGATGGAGCACACACTATGGAGCACACACTATAGCCTTCCCAGGCAGGGAACCAAGCCACCAGCCTTACCCAACTATTGAGCATAGCCTCTGGCCCCACTGAATTAGGGAGACTGAACAGTGAGCAACCTTGGAGGCCAGGCTATAATCTGACAAGCAGTACAGCCCTGCCTGATTGCTGAACACAGCCTGCAGCCTTGCCCAAGCAGGGACTCCAGACAGTGACTCCAACCAGTTACAAAGCATAGCCTGAATAACCAATGGATCAAAGAAGAAACCAAGATGGAAATAAAAAATTATCTTGAGAAAAATGAAAATGGAAGCAGAACATACCAAAACTTTTGGGATGCAGTTCTAAGAGGGAAATTTATAGTGACTAATACATGCATCAAGAAAAAAGAAAGATCTCAAATAAATGACCTAACTTTACACTTCAAGGAACTAGAAAAAGAAAGACAAACCAAGCCTGAAGTTAGCAGAAAGAAGGAAATAATAGATTAGAGCAGAAATAAATGAAATAGAGAATAGGAAAATGATAGAAAAGATTACAAAACTAAGAGTTGATTATTTGAAGAGTTAAACAAAACTGACAGACTTTTAGCTAGACTAGTCAAGAAAAAAGAGAGAAGACCCAAATAAAAAAAATTATAAATGAAAAAGGAGCATTACAATGGATACCCCAGAAATACAAAGGATTATAAGGGACTACTGTGTACAGTTATGTGCCAACACATTGGACAATCTAGAAGAAATGGATAAATTCCTAGAAATGGAAAATCTACCAAGACTGAATCATGAGGAAATAGAAAATCTGAACAGATCAATAATGAATAGACCAATACAAAAGACTGAATCAGTAATCAAAAACCTCCCACAAAGAAAAGCTCAGGACCAGAAGGTTTTACTGACGAATTCTACCAAACATTTAAGAAGAATTAATTCCAATCCTTCTCAAACTCTCCCAAAAAATTGAAGAGGAGGGAATACTCCCAAACTCATTTATGAGGTGAGCATTATCCTGATACCAAAGACAGATAAGGACACTACAAGAAAAGAATACTGTAGGCCAATATCGCTGATGAATATAAATGCAAATATTCTCAACAAAACACAAACAAACCGAATTTGGCAGCACATTAAAAGTACATTACGTGATGATCAAGTAGGACTCATCCCTGGGATGCAAGGACAGTTCAAATTGCAAATCAATAAATGTGATACATCACATTGCTAGAATGAAAAATAAAAATTATATGAGTATTTCAATAGATACAGAAAAAACATCGAAAAACATTTAAAATGTGTTATGATAAAAACTCTCAACAAATTGGGAATAGAAGGAATGTACCTCAACATACTAAAGGCCATATGGCAAGCCCACAGCTAACATCATACACAATGGTAAAAAATTAAAAGCTTTTTCCTTTAAGATTAGGAACAAGACAGTGGTGGAAACTCTCACCACTCCTATTAATCATAGTACTGGAAGTCCTAGCAGAGGAACCAGGCAAGAAAAAGAAATAAAAGGATCCAAATCAGAAAGGAAGAAATAGAATTGTCTCTGTTTGCAGGTGATATGATATGATACAGAAAAATCCCTGAAGATTTCACCAAAATGGCTAGAACTAATAAACTAGTAAGTTGCAGGATACAAAATCAACATGCAAAATTCAGTTATATTTCTATACACTTACAACAAACCATCTGAAAAAGAAATAAAGAAAATAATTCCATTTTTAGTAGCATCAAAACCATAAAGTACTTGAACAAGAAGAACAAAGCTGGAGGCATTACACTTCTTGATTTCAAACTATACCACAAAGCTATAGTAATCAAACAGTATGGTATAGGCATAAGAACAGAAACATAGGTCAGTGGAAAAGAATTGAGAGCCCAGAAATAAACCCACACATATATGACCAAGTAATATTTGACAAAGGAGCCAAGAATACTCAGTGGGGAAAATATAGTGTTTCTAAGAAAAGGTGCTAGGAAAAATGGATATCCACATACAAAAGAATGAAACTTGGTTTCTATGTTACATCCTTTACAAAAATTCACTTGGAATGGATTATAGACTTAAATGTGAGACTTGAAACTATAAAGCTCCTAGTAGAAAACATAGAGAAAAATCTTCTTGACATCAGTTTTGGCAATGACCTTTTGGATATGACATCAAAAGCTCAAACAGAAGTAAAAATAAATATGTGGGACTATCTCAGTCTTAAAAGCCTCAGAACAGCAAAATAAATGATCAACAAAATGAAAGACAACCTATGGAACAAGAGAAAATGTTTTCAAACCATATATCTGAAAAGGGGCTAATATCAAAAATATTAAACAAAAACATACAATTCAAGAGCAAAAAAAAATAAAACCTGATTTAAAAAATGAATAAAGGACCTGAGTAGACATTTTTCCAAGGACATAATACAAATAGCCAACAAGTACACAAAAATGTGCTCAACATCACTCATCATCAGGGAAATGCAAATCAAAACCACAGTGAGATGTCATCTCACGCCTGTCAGAATGGTTATTATCAAAAAGAAAAGAGGTAAGTGTTGGCAAGGATGTGGAAAAAAGGGAACCTCTGTGCACTGCTGGTGGGAATGTAAACTGGTATAGCCATTAGAGAAAACAGTACGAAGTGTCTTTATAAAAATTAAAAATAGAACTACCATATGATCTGGCAATTGTACTTTGGGGTATATATTTGTAGGGAATGAAATCACTATCTCAAATATGTATCCAAATCCTTATATTCTTTGGAGCATTATTTACAATAGCCAGGCATGGAAACAATCTAAGTATCTAGCTACAGATGAATTATATATATATATATATATATATATATATATATATATATAT